>NC_072795.1:114524469-114827500 GCF_028583425.1 Eublepharis macularius
TCCCACTGCATACTGTTCTGGAGAGCTCTCCGGAACTACAAACAACATTTGCGGGAGTGCAGAAGGCTGCAGAGGGAAATATGTATTTGCATAGCTTTGGATCCAACTCATACTGGTAATCTCACTGCAAGCCTTTGAGATTCTCCTCCTCCTCTTCCAGGGATGATGATGATTAACGCCAACCCAAATATTATCTAAGACTGCCTCCACATGGCAACGATTCCCCTTTCCCTCTCATCACCACGACATACGCAGAGGCACTCACAATGGACTGGGAGATTTGTGCTGCTGCTGTTTCCTCTGTCATGTGCCCTTTTCCCATCACATCATCAGAGAGTTTATTGCAACCTTTTAAAAAAAATCTGTAATTGCTGGATCACTACAACATTATATCTATCTACTGCAACAACTAAATAGTTCCTCTGACTGCCCAGCTTTTATTCAGAAAAATAAGCAGAAAGGGATACCTCCATAACAAAAAGTGCTAGAGACTAGAATTTTTTTTAAAAATGAAAGTTGGGGATGCAGAGGAACTAAGTTAATTGTGGCAATAGCTAGTTATGATGTTATAGAAATCGGGCAATTACCAATTTTTAACAATGCCTGGGAAAAACCATCTAGTGGAAGGGGGGGGGAGCTGCAGGAGGTTGGAGCAAGGTAAATGGTTCTGAAGCAGGCAGGACCTTCTTCCCATTCACATAGTGTGCAAACACGCTTTCACTTAGAAAGCGGAAGATTAAAGGACAACATCATATGGGTGGAAGATTAAAGGACAACATCATATGGGTGGAAGGACAACATCATATGGGTGGAAGATTAAAGGACAACATCATATGGGTGCCGCCCCCCGCCCACAAAGCTCCAGTTGGATAGCAAACAAAGATAAAACCTCCTTGCGGAAGCAACCCATATTATCTCTGCTGAATGTTTTATTTAGTTCGTTAAGAAGTATATCCCACCTTTCCAAAAAAATAATACAAGTTGGATGAAGAGGTTCAGGGAAACGGAGGCCAAATGTAATAGCAAATTGTGGAAGTATCAGTGATCAAAGAAATCACAACCCTTTGTGGACAGTGACAACAGTAACATATTCATACTTACAATTGCTTCCCAGGATTAAGGGAACCCCGGTCAATCTCTCTGTCAAACTCGGTCCGGATGTCTTCTAATGAGCCGTCGTCTCCAAAGGCTCCCCATTCAGTGTTGATGCACATCCGTCCTTCATCACCTTCCACCAGATCAATGTGTCTCATTTCTTCCATGTAACAGGCATTTGTGCCAGTGCCTTAGAAAAAAGGAGTGGGATTAGCAAACAGATTGCAAAACAAAATAAAATTGCAATATGTATTACACTGAGCAAAGGAACTGAACATCAGTATACCGATAATTATGCCAACTTCACAACGCTGGTCATCAAACCCACAGGTCATCATTGTTCCAACGGTGTCATTGACCACTGCCATGATGTCTGCATCATAATCCTTTAAAATGCAATGGAATGTTTCTTATATTGTGCAATGTTATTAACATATTTTGACATGCATCATAAATCATTGACAGATTCGCTTAACATACTGCTTATATGTCAGCTAGGAGGTTGTGTTTTGTCCTTATTACTACAGATCGTTTTTCCTTAAGAGTCTTGCATCCTTTTCTTCTTTACAAATTCTACCAGCCAGAAACCAATCATTTACATGCCAAAGGTAGCTGCATAGAAAGGACCAGGACTTTTTTTCTAGGAAAAGAGGTGGCGGAACTCAGTGGGTTGCCCTCAGAGAAAATGGTCACTTGGCTGGTGGCCCCGCCCCCTGATCTCCAGACAGAGGGGAGTTTAGATGGCCCTCCGCGCCACCAAGCGGCACGGAGGGCCATCTAAACTCCCCTCTGCCTGGAGATCAGGGGGCGGGGCCACCAGCCATGTGACCATTTTCAAGAGGTTCCGGAACTCCGTTCCCCCGTGTTCCCCCTGAAAAAAAGCCCTGGAAAGGACTTTCGGTTTACACTGCAATCTTCTGCATATGTACTTAGGTACAAATCCCATTCAGTGAGCATTACACTGAAGTAAAAAAATAAACAAACATGCTTTGTTGCTACATGATTCCAACACTCCACTTTGACTCAGAGTGGATTGTTGGAACCTGAGGAATCTCTGTCAAATCAAATTTTCCTTTTTACATTCCTACATTTGGCACACAACATTCCCTTGAAGGAGCGAAGAGCCCAAAATGTATTGGAACTCTGAATAATTTCTTGAGTTAGTATTTTTTGCAACAACAATAACATTCTATTTATATACCGCTCTTCAGGGCAACGCCCACTCAGAGTGGTTTACAAAGTATGTTATTATTATTCCCACAGCAAAACACCCTGTGGGGCTGAGAGAGCTCCTAGAAGCTGTGACTGGCCCAAGGACTGGCTTCAAGTGGAGGAGTGGGGAATCAAACCCAGTTCTCCAGATTAGAGTCCTGCCACTCTTAACCACTACACCGAAGTGGCAACATCACAAAATAAGCAAGACATCTTAACCAGAGGAGGGCAAATTATAGCCCAGGACCACATCCACAACAGCTTTTTATCCAGCCCACAGGCTGTTTCCTGATTTGCTAGGATCATCAGCCAACCAGACTGCAGCAGTGGCAGGCCCGCAAACTTATTAAACAGCTCAAGTCCATCAAGAGCAGCAGACTGGGGTAAAGGACCACATCTAGATCTCTGTCCACTTTTGCTGAGTCCAGGTTTTACACCAGTTCTTACTGCTTCTGGCACCAGAAACAAGAACTAGCATCAGAGGTTTCGAAAGCATGCAAGAATCCAAATGTGACCCTCCGGCTGAAACATCTGCCCACCCAGATCTAACCATTCAGGAATGTTTCCGATGGGAATCTGCTGCCAACCCCAATATCCATCTTAATAAAAAGTATCAATGACTGCATCTTAGGAGAACAAGACTTAATCAATGAACCATTTAATATCTAAGCATCTGTGAAATGCATGCATATTTAAAGGACAACTTTACCCCACGTTTCTTGATTGCTTTGTTGAGCAACTGTACTACATCAGCTCCCTCAACGCCACTTGCTTTGAAGCGTTTCGTCCAGGTTATCAGGAAACCCTAATATAATTAAACAATTACAGTGAGACCAAATAAACAATGTGCTACTTTTTTCATTACAGCCCCATTTTTTCCGGTTCTGTTAAAAATGAACTATGAACCACTTCACCGTCAAATCTTGTCATGCAGACTTGCCTAAGTCCACATGGAAAAAGCAACCTGTGTATCAAAAGCACATGAATACCCACTTGCTCACCTTCATTGCAACTGTGATAACACCATTTTAGATTCACCACAATTACGGAATCACAGAAGTCATGCTTAAGCATCCCTGCGCATATTTTCATTCAAACTTTAACAGTGGAATTCAAAGCAGAATCTAAGGCAAATACGTCCACACGTAGAACAGCAGGATTTGAGTCCAGTGGCACCTTAGAGATCAACAAGATTTCCAGAGTGTAAGCTTTTGAGAGTCAGCGCTCCCTTCTTCAAGGTGCCACTGGACTCAAATCCTGCTGTTTTACAGCAGACCAACATGGCTACCTACCAAACTTCCGTATGTAGTTAAGAATGAACTTCTGAGTGGTCACCTACCCAAATATAATTCAGGCCTGGAAGACGAAGTTTAAATTCAAGTGTCTCCCATTCAGTATAAAATATTTCAACAATAGCATTATCATAGTCAACAACAGCAGTCATTTATCAAGGCTCAGCAGCTTCACTATGTCAAACACCATTATCAGAACGTTGACACAGCTTTTCTATATTAAACCTTTAATATGCTCTTACCTCATCTAGCTTGGATTGTCGACATGGAAAAGAAAATGTGAAACCGACTGGTAATTTCTTGTCCTTGATTTCTTGTTTCTCCATGAAATCTCCTAAACATTCCGCAACATGATCAAAAAGCTAAGAAAGCAAGGAAATAAAATTATATTAGAGAGTTGGATGAAAATTTATTTATGCCTCCATCCTCATAAACGTCATTTGGGGAGGGACCCTAAAATGTAGTTAAAGAATCCGTACTAGTGACATTATTTTGGCGGCAGTGCTATAGAATCATAGAATTGGAAGGCACCTCCAGGGTCATCTAGTCCAACTCCCTGCACAATACAGGAAATTCACAACTACCTCCCCTCCCCTCCCCCCACCCCCCCCCCCCACAGTGACCCCTGCTCCATGCCCAGAAGATGACAAAACACTGTCAGGATCCCTAGCCAAACTGGCCTGGGAAAAATAGCTTCCTGACCCCCAAGGTGATGATTGGCATAACCCAGGGCATGTAAGAAGGGGCCACAAGAACTAAGCACTGATATAACCCTTCCTGCCCTCCCTCTCATGATCTACCTATAAACAGCATTTAAGAAAGAAAGCAATTGATATGTATTTTAATAAATGGCCATGTAGGGAGAAAAATCCTCCTTTTGAGCCATGATGCTCAGCAAGCTTTTCTGTGAACTATTCTCACAGGATTTATTATAAAAAGGCTGCTTCAATTCTCCACAAATTTAATCAGAAATAAGTCCCAGTGAAATCACTGGGATGATAAATACGGTAGTGAAGCCTGGCACAGCTGTAACTTGCTCTCCCCAGTTAGCAGATCAGAACGTTACGTCTATCCCAGATGCAAGCCTTTAAAATGGAACATTTTGATAAGTTTTTACACTATACATAGAAGATTGTATATGAAGATGCTTGTCAACTGGTTAATATATCTATGACCAAGTAGCTATATTTACAAGCCTGGGCAATTTTTGCACAAGGGAAAGGCCATGCACAACAAAATGTCTTCACTCATAGTTTAAAAGCACACACCTGGATGCTGTTTAATAGTTCACATATATGGTTGTTTTTTTTAATGCAGCAGTATGCAGGCAATCTATCCACTGCTCTGTATATGACTAATGCTGCAACTCCTTCATGCTATGAAACAGGCAAGAGCAGCGCAATGGTGCTAATGTGGGAAAGGGCAGTGCAGCACAACAGTATGGTCAAGACAGGCGCATCAGAAAATCTCCAGATACGTCTTCTTCCAAACTGCTCATCAAGCAAAACCAAAAAACTCAAACCTTTATATTTTTTATCAAAAATATCCTTTTTATTTACATCATGATTTGCTCACTTTCTGTGAATTATTCCCAAACCCTTTCAAGGGGCCAACCAAAAGCTCAGTGACATTTGGGCCAACCATTATTTTCCAAGTTAACATCTGGATCAGCAATAAGACACATGCAGTACTAGGTCCCTTACATTTTACTTGTGGCCTATGCCATGTAAACAAATACCCAGTCCTATTCCGGGTTAATGGGGCGCTGCTGTTCAGCTCTGTCCCTCCCCTCAATACTTGTGGTGGACTGTCCTAAGCGCACGCCAGGATGGCTAAGTGGAACCTCCATGTTCAGAGGCCGGGTACATTTGAATACCAGTTGCTAGAGGGCAATAAAAGCGGAGAGGCTTTGGCCTCCAAACCCTTCGTTTTGGCCTTCCAAGAGCATGTGGCTAACCACTATGGGAAATGGAATGCTGGCCTCTGTGGCCTTTTGATCTGATCCAGCACGGCTCTCCTTATTTCCTCTTCTGTTTGATTTTAACGGCCAGAAATTCACTACAAATTTCAAAGTAGATGGTGACACAATGCAAGCCATGTGACATGGGTTCTGGTGTCAGGACTGCACATAAATGTTTTATTCCCATTTCAAATATAATAACTGACAAGTGAGCTTGCAACAAAAGACGAAAGTTCTATTGTCTGATCTCTGGAGCTAAAAATTTGAAAGCCACTGCCACATGTCATTGACTTGATCGCTAATGAGACTGTCCGTATTAAATTACTGCATAAATTATCTTATTTTACCAACCTGTTGGACAAGTAGGCAAAGGCCAAATAAAGCTTCTTAAAATCAAATGATCAATAACAGATTCATTAACAGATTCACTAAGAACAGAATCACTAATTCGTAGTGAAGAATTTCACTGGTAAAATACACCTAGGTCATGAGTCAGGGCTCTGAACGTTTTGACCAGTGGCTCCTAAAAGTCTGACTTTAAGGTTCCTAACAGTAGGACTCGGATATATTTTCACAGTCCATCCAGCACAGACTCTCAATTTAAACTTAAAATAACTGTTCATTCATATAATCTACGTGTCATAACTACTAAAGTTAAGGCAAGAATATAGGTATTTGTCGCAGAAATCAGAGTTTTATTATCTCCCCAAAACAGAAATTAGAACAAGATACAAACTGGTTCCTTTGACTACGGCATCATCAAACCTGACCTTCCAGAGTAATCAAAACCAACGTAACTCTTTCAGGCATATTACTAATACCATATCTGCAAGCTGAAGCAGCTGGGGGGATGTTTTAGAGCAAAACAGCTAGAAGAGCACAGACAAGCCTGGGACCAGCTTGCCCTGAGTAGACAGTTTTACAACAGTGGTGTCCAACAGCCCTTCTAACAGGCCTCCAGGCCCATGAGCCATGCTGCTGTGACTCAGGACCCCATTACTTAAGGCTGGGCCTTAAGAGAAAAGCAAGAGAAATGGTAATGGATAGTGTAAGGTGGGGTAACCGAATAGCAGCATTGTTGTTACCAGATTCCAATACCTGTAACTCCCCCAGGAGCTCTTAGTGGAGACAGCAGACGAAACTCCTTTAGCCTTTCAGGGCCTTCACCAGCCAGCCAGCCTGAGTTGTTGGCAGCAAAATGTAACACAATATGTAGGTGTGCGTATGTGTGCAAGAGCAAAAGAGAAAAAACTTTAATTTAAAATTATATTCCCAGCTGTACAACAAATACAGCAATTGGGTGAAGGGGCTTCATTGGTCTCAGAAACACAAACAACTCCCCCCCCCCATTAATTTAGCATAAATATATGTGATTCTGTCTTAATTCTTAAACTATATATAAGTGTTAAATCCTCTTAACACACTTCTCATTTCAAGATAATCATATTTATTTTGAGCGTTCAAAGCACTTCGTGTGTGATCTTAGTAATCCTTCTTTAAGGGAGGTCAGTATTTAAATATTTGAACTGAGGATTTCCCAACACATAGTTCAGGTTGTAGCACAGTGACTAAAAATAATTCTTCATGCCGTCTTTGCTCCCAATTTTAATCCTCAGACTGCAAGCATAAAACGTACTTGCCTACACACTGATGTATCAACTGCTATGGATTTCCCTTCTATTTAAGAGGGAAACGTTTTACAGCACTAGCGGAGTACAGACGGAAAGGCAGAGACCTGAAGTAGTAGAATTTAAACAGGCTGGGCTCACGGGCATTAGTAGGCGATAAAGTTTGTTCTTAACTATCCTGACTCCCATGTGAACATTTACAAGGAACATTTTAGGGAGGGTCTGTTTATTATAAACTTCATTCTTTTCCAAAAAGAACACCTGTAACACCATCCAAATACAATAAAAAATCCAGACATATGAAAGATGGTACCCAAGATTTACAGGCCCTTTAAAGGGCTTTAAAGGTCAGCACGAAAGCTTTGAAAGGGGGCCAGAAGCAAACACGTAACATTGCGCACTTAAGCTAGAACAAGAGCTGTGTTCATTCAGAAATGTTTACTACTATAAAAATGGCACTCAAAGTGGCCTCTGCAACTTCCCCATGAAGAAGCAAGGTGAGAATTCTTTATTACAAAATCAGAAAGTCTTTTAATTTGGGCCAAATGCAAGATATGAACAAGAAGAGAAACAATGATGCACAGAGTACAAAATACAAACCCCCAAACATAAAAAATGACAGTATGGAAACAATACAGCCCAAATTGCCTAACCTTAAGAACATAATAGAGCTTAAAAATGCATCAAAGCATCATATTGCCATGGGAATTTACTGTTAGGTCTATACCAACTTTTGCTTGAATTTTCATGGTTTGGCAACACAGACTGCATCATCATCACACAGAGAAACATTATTGGTTACATAAGGATCTATATTAGCCCTGACCTGGGTGGCCCAGGCTAGCCCAATCTCATTAGATCTTGGCAACTAAGTAGGGTTGACCCTGGTTAGCCCTTGAATGAGAGTCCACCAAGGAATTCCAGGGTTGCTATGCAGAGGCAGGCCATAGCAAACCTCCTCTGTGCATCACTTGTCTTGAAAACCCTATGGCATCACTATAGCCGGCTGTGACGTGATGGCATGTTCCACCACCAATGATCTATCTATATTAGGTTGATCAATCTATATTAGGTTGACCCTGGTTAGCACTTGAATGGGAGGCCACCAAAAAAGTCCAGGGTGGCTACACAAAGGCAGGCAACAACAAACCTCCTCTGTGTATCACGTCTTGAAAACCCTACGGCATCACTATGGCTGTGACTTGATGGCATGTTCCACTACCAATGATCTACCTATATTACACTATAGATAAGTATTTTTTTGCCACAACACAGCCTGAATTTAAGCAAACTATGATGGTAGCAAGGAATCTGAAAATGAAGCATTTGGCAGACTTCTGAACAGTCTTAAAAGGCAGCCCCTAAAGTATACACTTCAGTCACCCCCCTGAAGAGTTATTAACAGTGCAGGCCTAAGCAGAGTTACACCAATCTATGCCCATTGAAATCAATGGGCTTCGACTGGAGTAACTCTGCTGAGGATTGCACAATAAAGCGTGGATGACCAAAGCCATATCCTTAGCTGACAGCCAGCAGGGCGCAAGTGCACCCTCCGTAGTATGCACTTTGTGGCTAGGAATCCCCATCTAGGGTTGACAAAACCGCAGTCCCACCAATTTGGGGGCCTTATCGCTATCTCTTCTGTCATTAAACCAGAATGGCAATTTGTTAGTCCTTAGCCGGCTCATAACTGCACCCTAGCATATACACTCAAGGAATTCCCTGTTGTTCCTGGATTTGAGGACAAACAGAAATAGAGCTGGCAGTCAGCAGACTGATGATGTTGCAGTCCATGTTGCCAAAGAATCTCTCCCAGAGGTCCCACAGAGACTAAACTGAAACTTGTAATCCCCCACAGGTAAAATCCTATGGAACAAGGCAGTAGTTCTGCAGAGGTATCAAATGTCTTATAAGACCACAAACATAGGGCCCCCGATCCCCAAGCATCTCAAGTGGCTCAGAAACGTTTGATGGGCTTTAACATCAAATGGCACAGTAAGGTATGAGAAAATGAACCAGATCACACACCCCTTGTCTAGCTTCAGTGGGAGATCACCGACCAGGGCAAACGGTCATGAGTCCTTACTGATATGGGTCCAGAAATTCTCTTGCAACAAACAAAATATATTCCAGACTTTGTTCGCAATAACAAATTGTTGGAATATATTGTTGAAATATTTAAATGAAAGGGGGCTTAATAAGGGATGATGGGGCTAAAAGAAGTCTGAGAACTAAAAAAAAAAAAAGCTCTGCAAATAGTGCTCCGGTATGCACATGGAGCCCACAGAAACAGAGGCTGCCCCAACCACTGGAGTATAAGGAAGTTCATCATGCAAGCAAGTGAAGCATGTATGGAGCTTTCCCCAAAACTGAAATGGATGAGGTACATCTGCCTGCACAGAACTCCTGGTGCTCCTGCCTGCTGCTTGAGTTGTTTGACTAGGGCAGCAGACTTTTTCAATGAATTGATCTTCAAAGCACTTCTGGACGTCCAGCCACTCACAACAGGGCAGAAAGGCAGCCAAGATTTAAACTGAGTGTGCCAGGTCGGAAGGCAAAGAGGTGAGGTGAGAAAGTTGCATCTCAGCAAGTCTGCTTCTCTCATTCATTCACACATACTCTACTTTACTCCTGCTGCAATCTTAACAAGCAGCGTTGGTTCCAATTAGGAACCAATTAAACAGCAATACTTAAAATGTAAACCAGCATGCATACCATTAATTAAGCTACTAAGAGCTACTTAGAAAGCGTAAGTCAAAAATCATCATCACCCTCCGAAGTCCTAACAAACCCCTGATTTCTTTTTAATTTCTTTAAATTCCACTCCCACTTCCTCACTCTACTAATATAGATAAGCGAGGGGTGGAGCTAAAACTAAGTCTATGTAGCTATACAGCTACTTTGAAATTATAAGAACTACAAAATAAAGATAAGAAACGTAAGCAGAGAATAAGGAGAGAGAGAAAAAAAGAGGGGAAAAGATGTTTTAAAGCCTCTAGAAGTTAAAATTAGCAGCCTCTAAGCAGAGCAGAGTACGAGTGTCCTCCACTGTCAAACCGGAACCAGAACTTCCCAAGTACGGCAGTTTCTACCTGTAGTCTGGAAAAGTGTAGTTTAGACACAGGTTTAGCCTTCATCTGTGAGAACTGGGCCACAGGATGGCAAGTTGCCACCTTTTCAATGGGTCCCTGCAGCTTTGGATCTTGCACTAGCTTGGAACAGAGATATTAGCCGATGACAAACTTTATCCCATTGCTGTGAAAAGCTCCATCTGGTATGCAGATCTAACTATTGTCAAAAGGCACAACAGCCTTTTGGCAGATCACTTAACATGCCTCCTGCATTACAAGTATCATCTATTTACAAGTGGGCAGCTTTCAAGGACTTGTGGGGGGTATTTCCTGCCCTCTTTCCCCAATATTTCCTCTTTCCTTTCCCTGAAAACCGCCATAGACTCTTCCCTTTTCTTGCTTCCTTTTTTCCTTCTCACCTATCAGCCAACCTACCTTTATCTTCTCCCCTGTATTCAGCTTTCCCTCCTTCCCTCCCCTGGTAGCCTAGGTAAACTATGGTCCATGGGCAGTGGGGAATCCACAAGGACTTGCCGGGGGCACCTCACTTTCTCCTGTATCCCCCTCTTCACACTATTTCCTCTTTTCTTCATCCTGGCAACCTTTCCTTGCTTCCTTCTAACCTTCCCACCCACACACACACACCTTTTATCTGCCCCTCCATCTTCAGTTTTATTTATTTCATTTATACCCTGTTTCCCCATGCCCACGCCAATGGAGACCCAAAGCAGGTAGTAACATTTTCCTCTCCTCCATTTTATCCTCAAAACAACCTTGTGAGGTAGGATAAGCTAGGACTACCAACTCCAGGTTAAGGAAACTCCTGGAGATTTGGGAGTGGAGACTGGGAATAGTGGGTTTGGGGAGGGGAAGGACCTCCAGAGAGTATAATGCCATAGAATCCACCCTCTAAAGCAGCCATTTTCTCCAGGGAAACTGTCATCTGGAGATCAGTTGTAATTCTGGGAGATCCCCAGGCCCCACTTGGAGGTTAGCAATCCTAGGTTAACCTGAGAATGTGCAACTGGCCCAAGGTCTCCCAAAGAGCTTCCATGGCAGGGTAGGGATTCAACCTTGGGTCACTCAGATCATTGCCTGAAACATTAATCACTATACTTCCATGGGGTTGCTGCTGTTGACAGTAGCAAGCAGCTAGGCCTAGGCAGCAAGTCTCCTGGTAGTTGCTGGTGGGCCAATAAGTCCTCCCTCAAAGGCCAAAACAGTGCTAGAAAGGACCTTGCTCTTTCCTGCTGCTTTTTACTAACAGAAACTAAGGCTTGAAGGCTGGTAATACTGTTGTAGTTGCCTAGCAACAGCCACTGAAGACATTTGTTTCTTAAAGTGACAGGTGCTGCTTCCATTGTTTTCAACGCTTTAAACTCCCCAATGTACCTGGATAGCCCAGGCAAGCTCAATCTCATCAGATCTTGGAAGCTAAGCAGGGTTGGCCTTAGTTAGTAATTGGACAGGAGACCTCGATCAAAGGCCACGGTTGCAGACGCAGGCAATGGCAAACCACCTCTGTTAGTCTCATGCCATGAAAACATCACTAGGGGTCACCTTAAGTCAGCTATGACTTGACGGCTCTCTCCACCACCAACTCGCTAATATAAATTTTTTTAGATTTCACATTTTTCTGCAAACTTGGGGCTTTTTTTAGGTTTGAGGAAAGGTCTATCTTATCTGTTCATGAGTCCAGTCTCTGGGTTTAAATATCCACAGATTCAGCCATGCTGAGAATTTGATATACTAAGACTCTGCTTTTCTCCCCAAGGGGTATCCAAAAGCTTGCCATATCAGTTTCCTCTCCTACATTTTATCCTCACAGCAGCAACCCTGTGAGATAAGTCAGGAAGAGACAGAGTGACTGGCCTGAGGTCACCCAGTCAGCTTCCATGGCAGACTGGAGATTTGAACCTGGATCTTCCAGATCCTAGCCGGATATGCTGGCTCTTCCCTTGAACTGTCAGAGCTTCTAAGAATTCCATGCCTAGTCTGCTGAGAATTTTAGTCAAGAGCCTGTCTAAAACACTTCCCCCACCCCCAAACTCTCCTAAGACCTGAGAGCAGGAACTGATTTGCCTTGGGTTTAATTAAAGTTGTACCAACCAATTTCTTACCTCTCAAGTGCGGAATGTGGCTAAACAGGTAAAAGAAGAAAACATCCTTCTAAGAACAGAGATGCAGCTCCAAATCCCTTCACTAATCCCAATCAACCACAGTATTTAAAATACCTAAAGTTAGCGATGCAGATCTCTTTTAAAAACACATTTGCATACCATTTTTTGAAGACCAGTCAAGTGTGAATGTAAATAACTGAGACAACACTTCAAAGAATTAAGGTTTCAATAACATATGCATAGTTACATTAAATTGTTAACCTATCCAGAACTTATAAATATATATTAAGAGGTAACTGAAGGCTAAACTAGGTATTTAGCAGAGCCCCAGATCTGGAAACCTGGGCCTCTGAACAGAAAAGGACATAAGGTACAATTCAGAGGGTAGAAATAAGGCCATGGTGGAGAGGTTTACTTTCCCCTCCTTGTCTTGGAAGCCCATCAGACATGAGTGTTGGGTAAGGGTAAATGACATTCATCTCTCCCTCTATGCTGCTTAAGGCACTATGTAACTTTTGGAGGGGTAAGAGGTCTTTTAAAAGAAAAACTAAACTAAATATAGCAAAGAAGTTGATGTTAAAGTATAACTTTACAAGCAATTATTTCTAAGTTTAGTATTTTAGTTTTCTTGAATATTCAATAACTAGCTAATATGATTTAAAATACAAAGTACAGTAAATTAAATAGATAAATTGGCTTAATAAATGTGATGGGAAAACTTTAAAAAAGCATTCAACACAGTGTGCTCTTGAAAAGGATCCTTACCCGTGTTCCACTGCCATGCATGATATCTTCTGGAGTGTCATAAATCTCTGTTTCCATTTGTACTGTTTGCTTTTTCTCGTGAGAGACTTTCACACGCAAAATGCGAAAGTAAGATCCACCAAGATCCAGTGCAATGAAATCCCCTTTCTCTGTTTTGGAAGAGACAGGTCACCACTTAAGCATCAAACGGATCTGATCTGTTGTGGCTTTTCACCACTAACTAAATAAAATAATGTACTCAGCCGCTGACGGTTTTACTATCAGCAATTACCTTTTGACATTGCAAATACACTAGATCAGCCCAAGGGATGACATTTGCCCCAGTCTATCAGATCAAACAAACAAAGATAGCAATCCTTACAGCTTTAGAGAAGAGATAACCAACTAATACCATTTTTGGAAGAAGATAAAAACCATGATTGTATACCCAACTTAAATAAACACTGAAGATCATGTACATGGGGAATAAATACATATACACACAGGTTTGTATCCAACCAGATTTTCTGCTAATGAAAAAGGGAAGGGGGTGCCCTTTGACCACCCAAAAAGCTATGCTGAGGATCACAGAAGCAACATGGACAAAAGCCATGTAGAACAGGTAGAGTAGTAAGGAGGGAAATTAGGTGAGACTGTGTGAAAAAGCTAGCTGGATCCAATTCATTATTTCCACTTTTTTAAAAAAGACTGTTCAGCACCTCAAGGTATTTTTGTGACTCCGCATCATCACAGCAAATGATCAAAGGAGGCTGTTTATTTTCTGAAAGAAAAATTAGACATGAACTCCTCCATTTGGGAATCTACATGGTCAAAATGCCTTATGTTCAAAAGAATATAATTTTGTTGCTCACCTGACTACAAAAACAGCTCAAATTTGGGAATGGGGAGCAGTGACAAAGCAGTATGTAGTTTAGGAGATGCACTCCAAAACCTCTTATATCACAACTCTTCTATCATGCTCAGATGCACACCAAGAATTATGCCTTCAGAATCCCTATAATGTTGCAAGGGACCACAGACTATACGTTTCTGGTCACGCACTACAATGCTTCAGCACATCAAAGATTCTTAGGCTAATGTCATTTCAAGCCTGAAGACAACTTTTTAGAATGTTCTATGAATGAAAACAATTAAACTTCACCATTCAGTACAAGTATCTCATATCAAGTTAAATGTACAAATAATCTTCATCATTATAGCCCATCATTTGTTTAAACTGAGCCACTACCATTAACAAAATGGAAAATAAACACTAGCGCAGATGGCCTTCTTCAACAGCAAATGAACCCTGAAATACACTTCAAACAAATGCTGCACTTTAGAAATGTCCTCTCTGGCAATATGCAGCAAATGAATGCCATCTGCAAACTGAGAATCGGCATCCCTATCAACAAGACGTACATGCTTTTCTTCGGGTTAAACATAAGCTTCTGCAGGTTAAGTTTGCATCTCAAATAGAAGGTCTTCCTACTTTATTACCTGTCTGAAATATTTGTGAAATGGTACTTCAGCTGTATAGTCACAAAATTTAAGGCTAATCTTAACAACCCACTTGTGAGAAAGTATGACTGGCCCACAGTCACCCAGTAAGCTTTCATGGAGGAGTGAGGATTTGAACCTGGGCCTCCCCGGTTCTGATCCAACACTCTTACTCACTGCCCCACACTGCTTCTCTCCAGGAACCCAAGTGTAGCCCACGACACACATTGCACTCACTGTAATAATAAAGGCACTCTTTTGTGTTTGAGGACAGCAGGTGCGTTTACAAATGGCAACAGCGCATCACAAAATCCTTACCTGAGCCATCAGGAATAGACCTCACAAAAGTAGGCAGCATCTTGATGGTCGCTGTTGGATTAAAGTCTCTGGAAAGCCCAGTCTGCATCTCCCTCCTGAAGCGGCCCATAATATCCAACAGAGTTTCATCAGAGAGTCGCATAGCATAGAGGTATTTATCAATCTGAGGAGGAGAGAGAAACAAACACAGGTCAGATCTGGCAAGATGCTATGAGTAACAAGGCAGGTAATAACATTTACATCAGTTACAGTCCTCAGTACATCAGCTGATCACCATCGAATCCACTTTGCTCACCAAAGGCCAATATGAACGGGAAAGTATTAGATCACTTCCAGAAGGCACTTACACTTGGCCTTTGCTAAACCTTCAAAGGAGGGAATTTCTGAGTTAAGAAAAAGCCATCAAAAATATCTGTCTCCTGAAAAAGTGAATGGTAAGTGTAACATGGTATTCCCAGTCAAATGTCACAATGGAACCAAAATATTTATTTATTCATACCCTGCTTTTCTCACCAGTGACAACTCAAACTGGCTTTCCCTTTCCTTTATCCTTACAACAATCACCCTGCAAGGTAGGTCAGACTGAGACAGCATGACTGGCCCAAGGTCAACAAAGTGATCTTCCGTGGCACAGGAGGGATTTGAACCTGGTTCTCCCAGATCCTCATCTGACACTCTAACCACTGTACTATATTGGATCTCACACAGCGTTGAGCTGGTCTTTTAAATATACTCATCACAAGCAATTTAAGGCTTTATAGACGACCACCAGCACTTCAAATTGGGCGAGAAAAGCAAGAAACAGTAAGTACACACAATGGATCACTGCTGTGCAACTTGATCCACAGTTTTTTGTATTCACTGAAATTTATATGATCTTCTGAATCTGCCTTTGTCCAGCTAATTCAGCGCTGTCTGCTCAGACTGGTAGCAGCTCTCCAATGTCTCAGTCAGAGAAGAATCTTTCCTAACTCCTACCTGAGATCCTTTAACTGGAGACGCCAGGAATTAATTCAGATATCTTTTTCCATAGGTCCTTTTCAGATAGAATCGGGATATAAATACTTAAATAAAATATAAACCGTATTTTCTACTACTGAGCTAAAGTGCCTCCCCGAGATTCTAAATCACTGTCAAGGGAAGTCCTGGACAAACCATATTCCAGTAACCCAGCTGCAGAATTATGAACTAGGCTTTACAAGAAACACAATGGTAATAAACTGGAATAAAACTACATATGATATGACAGGACATAATAATAGTTCTGAGACATTACATGCCCTTTTCCTGGTTATATAGATCTTTGTTAGCAGTTCTGCATTCAGCACACGGTATTGAAAGACTGGTCTCGCATGACGACTCCCCCAACCCTGCTATTTTCCTACAACAGACTCAGTTCTTCTCTGGATAAAAATAAACTACAGGCATCATTAATTGGAGGATACATCACAGGGAGGCAGCAGCCCTGAAATATAGCAGACGTTGTTAGTGGGTCTCAAAATAAGTTATACCTGCCACCCACCATCAAATGAACACCCCAAACACCACGTGGAGAGAGACAAAGAATTGAAGCCACAACTCGCACATTGCGAAACTTCCTTTTACTGGCCACATCAGTGCTAGAGAGCATTGTGCCACAGAGAACAAAAACGGCTGCTACACAATCCAGTTTATTTTACAGTGAGAAGAACGTTTTATGCTTTCCAATATCGTTTCATCTTTAGAACTGGAGACTCATTCAAATACATGATAAGCATGACGTATATTGCTATTCTGAATGAGACGTCTTACATGTCCATGTCCTGTGGACATCTTCCTGACACCCCGGGTAATGCAATCTCTGTTTGTATCATGCTATAATATGCTGTAATCTAATACAGATTAATCTGTTGGAGGCGACAGGAGGGATAAGAACAGCACTTTGATGCAAAAAGCTGTTGCAGAGCACTTTCAGCTGCCTACCAGTTCCAAGGTTTTGCAACTAAAAACAGCTTTGCGCAATTAATTATTAAATTCATCTCAAACTAACTTCCTACTTTTAAAACTTAATAGGCCATTCATAATATTTAGAGATTTTAGGGGTATAATGTATATTTTCTAAATAAATAAACAGGATCTTTAAGCTTGCAAGTAGTACATATATTCAAGCACCACATGTTTCTGAAAAATCAAAATGATCCCTTTTAAAAAACTTTCTAGACATTATGATTACTGGAGAAAGACTGCTACAATTTTGAATTATGGTAGCCTTTGAATGGGCAGAAGCCGTCATTATTATTGCTACTACTACAGCTAGTTTAGCAAGCAGCTTCTAGTCTTTCCTGATGAAGGAAGCTTTGAGTCTCAAAAGCTTAAAACACAAAAATATTGTTGGTCTTTAAGGTGTTACTGGACTCGAATCTTGCTCTTCTATTCTCTCGATGCCTGGAATTACACAAAAACTTTTAAAAACACAACAAAACAGTGCCAGGAAGAAAGACTCCATAACACATCAGGTTAAATCACATGGGACCTTTCCACTCACACAAGAGCTGTTACACAGGCAGAAACACAAGTGAGTCATCACAAGTAGACATGGGCACAAACCACAAAAAAACCAAACCATGCGGTTCGCGGTTCATGAAGTTTCCACGAACCAGGAACCACGAACTCCCACGAACTGGGGCAAGTTCGCAAACCAGTTTGTGGTTCGTGGGGTTTAAATGCCCCTTTCCGGCTGCTCAGCAGCAAGGAAAGGAGCATTTGATTGTTTAAAGAGCCCTTTCCTGCCGCTTGCAAGTGGCAGGGCCCTTTAAACGGCCCACAAACCCCAGCCCCAGCCCCCAGCCCCCGAAAACGGCCTTCCCGCCCCTCGCAGGAGGAGGAGGAGGAGGAGACCACAGCTGCAGAACCACCAGACATGGTAAGTGTGGGGCTGGGGTGGGGGTGGAGGGCTGGGGGGCTGGGGTTTGTGGGGTTTGGGCGTTTAAAGGTCCCTGCCGCTGGCAAGCAGGTCCCTTTAAACTATCAGCTGGGAGTCGGCAAGGAGGGGATCCCCCCTGCCATCTGATAGTTTAAAGGGATCAGCCACTTGCAAGCAGCAGAAAAAGTTTAAATGGCCATTTCCTCCAGGAAATGGCCATTTAAACTGCCCCTTTCCCTGCCGCTTTGCAGCAGCACGGAAAGGGGCATTGCCCTTTAATACAAACCAAACGAACCAGTAGACCAGTTCGTGGAAGTTCGTGGAAACGAGCTTCAACGAACCACTGGTTCGTGGGTTTTTTGGGGTCGTATTCAGGTTCATGCCCATCTCTAATCACAAGTAGCCCTTGAGTTATCGACTGTACGCTCTCTTGTGTTTCTACTTAATCAAGTTATTGTGCAATGTATATATGTCAGCCCCCCATATCAATTTTCTTCAATCAAACCATATTGATACTCATCAGAAATGAAAAATCACTGCTTGACCTTAACAGTAGCTCTTGCACAAACAACGGCATTAAGTAACCCTTCTCTTCCATTATTGCATGGCAGGTCCAACTCAATGATTCCTTTAAACTTTATATAATCTTCCTAATCCAGCACATTCAGTATCTTGCCACTTCCTCTGACGTATGTGGTCGGTCAGTTTCAGAACCTTTGTAGCATCAGATACTCACAAGGTCAATTTTCCCAAGTCTTCTCTCTTTGTATTTATTTAATAAAATAATACATCACAACAAATCCAATAAAATGTATTTCCTTTTTTCCATGTCACATCATTTAGATTAGATTTTTAGATTTTTGTGTTAGATGTTACATTTTATTTAGACATTTCACAAACTGACACTTTTTAATAAGTAAACAGAAGTTCAGGTGATTTTTATTTCTTTCAAATTGGCTGGCATACTTACAGTGTCATCCATCCAATTTGATATTATATTGCCCTTTTTATCATCTACTTACAATGTTATGAAACCTAATGGAAGAAACCCCAATGGGATTCTCTGGTTTGATATTGGGATTCTCTGGCTAGACAACAGGCTTGCAAAGGAGTAGTATCAAACCAGCAAATCCCAAGCAAGGGGGCGGGGCATGGAGTTCAAACGCCTTGGAAATGTTTCCCCCATAGGAAAAAATGGGGAGTGGCTGGGGCCAGCTTGTTCAGGAGCTCATAGAATTGGACCCTGGGATCCAATCCTCCTGAAATTTGGGGGGTCTACAAAGTATAGGCAGGAATGGGTTCCCTTCAAATTTGGTGGAGACTGTTTAAAATCCCCCTCCCCTGGGACATTTTCCCCATAGGGAATAATGGCCAGTTAAATCCCAGGTCAGAGAATCTGACCCAGATTTCAGGGATCCGGGAATTTTTTTTATCCCTGAAACCCAGACCCAGATTTTTTTCAGTGCTCACCCTAGCAATAACTTAATGCCTTAGCTCTTGAAAAACCACGTATACTACATTGATTATAGCTTCATAACATCCCATAAACAGTTCATTTATTTGGGAGAATATGTAGCTGCTGAAATGCAACTGTGAAGTCAAGTTACATTAATTGATTTAACAGAGGCTTGGGCCACAGTACTCAGTTTTATTGGCCATCATTACTAAACAGGTGAGCTGGTTTCCTCACAGTTCTGAAGGAGTTTCCTGCTAACATGGTTAACATTTTTGTTGGTGCTGCTTGGTCAATCACTGACAGGGCCCAAGCAGCAGACACAACCGTATACCAGAAGCACTCACTCTGCAGCCACGTTTACAATTATCACCTGTCAAAACAGCTACATCTACTTCCACCCCAGGCATGAGGCTTGCACCTCAGGGAGGCTTGTGGCTTACCCATTCCTTCAGCAGCGGGTGTTTCAAGGTGGAAACCATCTGTCAACCATAGGCCCCACAGGACAACAGCCTTGTCCACTTTCCTGAATCATGGGGCAGGTGCTGCACTGGGGAATTGTGCTCAAAAGAGTCACATGACATGTCAGAGCCACAGGCTGTTCCAAACACACAAGAGTTTCATTGCTGAAGACAAATTCATATAGGAACTTGTTTTATACAGTGTGTGTGGGGGGGGGGGGTGGAATCACTCCATCTAGCATAGTATTATTTACTTTGGCTCTCCAGGAGAGTCAGTTTGGTGTGGTGGTTAAGAGCGGCAGGACTCTAATCTGGGTTTGATTCCTCACTCCTCCACTTGAAGCCAGTTGGGTGATATAGGGTTAGTCACAGCTTCTTGGAGCTCTATCAGCCCCACCCACCTCACAGGGTGATTGTTGTAGGGATAATAACAACATACTTTGTAAATTTGCTCTGAGTGGACATTAAGTTTCCTGAAGGGCAGTATATAAATTGAATGTTGGTAGTGATAGTGGTTGGTTGTTGGTTGTTGTTAGGTTCTGATGCTGGCACACTCTCCGTTGTTAAGATGTGATCTGACACTCTCCCTCTCTAACTGGGGCTGCTAAGAATTGAACCTGGAGCTTATCTACATGCACTCCTTAAACCAGGTTCTACAACCTTCTTAACCCAGCCTTCCACAGGCAAATGACTGGACAATTATGCTTTTTATTAAAACATGGATATCCCACCCCCAAGTCAAACTAGCTTCTGAGATAACTAAACACCCATTTTGGTATAGTCCGAATCATTCTAAAACGGAACAAGGTAAAATGTAGGTTAGCAAGGCATCAGCACAAGGCCTCCCTCCCTGATATGTCTCTATGGAGTTTACTGTGTGCCTGAGACTGTGGTTGCCAAACCCTCCTTGCGTGGCTTTATCACTAACTTATAAATATAACTAGTCTGTGGAAGAAGCATCCATTTTACATGAGCACCCAATTTTGTTACTGCCTGCATGAATCTATAAATGTGGGCATATTATGCAGATTCAGGTAACTGTAAGTCAGGATATGATTCACTCTGTAGCAAGGCTTATACAGAACAACTCAGGACAAAATTGTTTTTATGATATTATTTGACAAACACAAACAAGGACCTTTGCATACCAAAAGCGAAGGCTGGAGAAAATTTTATCTGACTTGGTATGGGGCCTGACCTTACACCCTTGGAATTTCATTCAAGTAAATCAAACATGAATATCCATATCCATCAGGGAGGATGTCACAATGCACCATATGAAGAACAACCCCATGGCTGCTCTCTACAGCATCCACTCACCTACTAGTGGCTTAACACCATTGACAAAGGCAGAAAAGCAACCCATCTGAGGGTTGCCTAAAGACAGCCTGTTCAGATGTCACAAATGCATTTCCCAGAAGGAGAGGGGTGGGGAGCCTGCCCCTTTCAGGGATAGTCTATCCTTCCCTGAATATTCAGTTTTAAGGCCTGGTCTACATATGCCATAGAATGAGGTGGAGGAATTCTGACACCACAGGATAAACTAACTACATGATACTAGGTGTAGAAAGCCACCTTTTGACGGTCCTCTATGTACCAACTTCCTGCAGATTAAAAATTAGCATATCAAAAGCAAAAGGTTCCAGCCTAGCCCTTCACCTGCTATCTAGTTTTGCATTTACAGGGAATCATTCATGCAGTGGAACTGGGAACAATGTCATTCCTCCTCAGTTGCCTGAGGTAGTACAGTTCGCTCTTCCACCTCATCCTGCTGCATAAAGTGCTGTCAAGCTGAAACCTGATTTATGGCGACCCCGCAGGGGTTTTCAAGGCAAGAGATTAACAGGGGTGGCTTTACCATTGCCAGCCTCTATGTAGCGATCCTGGTCTTCCTTAGAGGTACAAACCAGGGCTAACTCTGCTTAGGCGACAAGACTGAGCTAACCTGGGCCACTCTGGTCAGGGAGCTGCATGTCTAGACCAGGCCTACGTCCTGTTGAACTAAGTGGGGCTTGATTGTGAGTAAATTTGAATAGGCTAGCACCAACAGAGGACTTTTTATCATCCCTAATACAAAATTTCTGGCCTCGGGACAATCTCCAGAATTGACACTGGTTGTAACAAGAAGAGGAGTACATCTAGGGCTGGGTGTAATAGAATGATTCTATGATTCCACGCAAAGCTTTTTCTGTTTCAGGAACTCCAGCATTGTGTTGGGGGGGGGGGGCGCTACATGATGTTGTCTTTCATTCCTGCCCCAAACGTGAGCACGGGGCGGGGAGCGCATATGTGATCTTTCCCACTATATTTTGAGCATATCCAGAAGAGAAGGTATATCTTCTGTTTTCTTGAGAAGGGATGTCCCCTTCACCTATTCTTCACCCACTGTTTTGGGAAACTTAGCAACACTGTAGCACCATTTCTGAACTACAAAAATACGAAGCCACAATTAGGCACTCCACAAACATCTCTGAACATCTGAGTATACATATTTCAATGATTCTCATGCACATATCTCTATTTTGGGGAGGGACGGCTATCACATACGTTTGTAAGCAATACATAAGGCTTGTGTGCCACTGAGATAGGAGAACTGGGTGGGTCAAGGACTCATGGCTTGCTTCCATTAGCATAACCAAAAAAAGTCCACACTAGCTTGAACTATCTATCTAACCTGAAATGCAAAGAGGTTCTTTGACACAGAGGGAGGGCAGAATTTGCTTACCCAGAAAACTGAAATGCAGCTGTAATCTAGGGAGAACTAATAAACTGGGGGAAGGGAATTGGCCCCATTGCTTTGCCCAACCTAATTCATTAAAAAGGAAGGGGAGGTGACAGTCCCCATTGCCTTTCCTAAAGTGAAAGTTGCCACCTTCCAGGTGGTGGCTGGAGATCTCCTAGAATTACAACTGATCTCCAGGAGAAAATGGCTGCTTTGGAGGATTGACTCTATGGCATTAAACCCCAATAAGGTCTTTTCCCACTCTCCCCAGAGCTCCATCCCCAAAATCTTCAGGAATTTTCCATCACAGTGCTGGCAACCCAAAAATGTTGTCCAAATGTAGGAATAAATTAATTCATTAAAGGGAGGTAAGTGTAGAAATCTTTCCACAGGTTGTCAAAGGATTCAGTAATTGGGTTATTCCTTAGCTGCAGTATTCAAATGCAGCGATTTAGAAAAAGAATTTCAGCTTTGTGTTATTCCTGAGCAGCACTACACAAGCATTCCCCCCCCAAAAAATTTAAGGTGGGCAGAGAATCATAACCATGGCCTGATACAGGGGAAAGGGCGGTCCAATGTACTTCAGGTGTGAAAGGACACCACAGCAAACAGTGGAGGGACAACTAGTTACTCGGTGGAGTCTGAAATTATCATTTCAAGTGATAATTAAGAAACTAGCAACAGGACCACCATGGAAAACTCCCCTTTGTGTGGAAGGAGCCCAGGAAACAGTTTTCTTGAGAAGCAGTTCTGTTTGGGGGAGGGGATTGTCATTAATCCCCTCCATAGAAATGCTAACTTCAAAAACATTATCTGTCATTTAATAGCTCATGATTTGGATTCAGCAGTCACAACACATCTGTCACACAGGACTTTCCAAATATCAACTTTCCTTAAGTTTAGCCATTCTTAAAAGACCTACTACCAAAGTCAAATGTCTGATATAATACAAAGCAAATGAACACAGCCAGCAATATGCAAATCTACTCTATATCACAAGAGTTGCAGAAACACCACACGTTCTCAAGATTTGGCTTCACGCTGTTTTCAAAATTTCTGTAGCAGTTAATACAGTGTTGAAATAACTGTAGCATAAATTTCATCATGCTACATCTACAAAGACCTGGTGATTCACCCTGAAATTTCTACACCTAATCTGGACGTTCATACTAGTGAACTTGTTAACATATAAAATTACATTTTTAAAAAATCTGAGGCACACTTAGTATTGTGATAAAATATCTTACAATAACTTTTAAACACAGACAAGAAATATAAATTAATCAGCATTTAACTATGCAGCCAGACTTGGATCATGGAGACATGTATTAGAAAACCCGCTCACCAATAAAAGTTACTGAGTGTCCTTGAGCCATCAGTTTATTTATTTTCTTTAAAACATTTATATGTTGCCTTTCCACCCAAAAAGGGTCACCAAGACTGCAAACAACTGATTACAATATTAATCTTAGTTAAACCTAACCCAAAAGGTTAGGGTTGCCGGCTCCAGGTTGGGAAATTCCTGGAGATGTGAGGGGGGGGGGGAGGCTGGAGATGGTGAGGTTTGGGAAGGAGAGGGACTTCAGTAAGGTATGATGCCATAGAGTTAAGGTTGCCCGCTCCAGGTTGGGAAATTCCTAGAGATTTGAGGGGTAGAGCATGGAGAGGACAGGAATTGGGAAAGGGAGGGACCACAGCAGGTTATAATGCCATGGATTCCACCCTCCAAAGCAGCCATTTTCTCCAGGGGAACTGATCTCTGTCACCGGGAAATCAATTGTAATTCTGGGAGATCTCCAGCCACCACCTGGAGGCTGGCAACCCTACAAAAGGTTGTTATGAGGATAAAGGGGAAAGCCCTCCTGAAATATCATTTCTACAGTCAAGACAAATGTAACAAGGAAACTGATAAACACAATCCATTTATAAGACACCCATTTTCCAAAAAGAAAAAGAAAGAAAAGCATGCTGTAACCTCTAGAAAGAGAAAGCCATTTTTAGCTATCCCATAGAATTTTCAAGGTTGGGTAGGCCAATGTTCTCACCAATTCAAGTGACACATTTGTTCTTTAAGATCCTCGCACTGCGATTGTGTCACAACTCTCCCCTTCGCCTTGGCCGCACCATCGCTCGATGTGGGCGAAGTCGTGCTGAGGTGACCTCCATCCATCCGAGTCAGATCAGTTAGGAAGTCTTAGGGCTGATCTTTGGGAAGAGGCTGAGCCAGGGTGCCTTAACTTTGGCGGCATAACATCATGGGTGATGTTGAAAAGGGTAAAAAGCTGTTTGTTCAAAAATGTTCTCAGTGCCATACAGTAGGAAAAGGTGGAAAACACAAGATGGGCCCAAATCTTTGGGGTCTTCTAGGCCGTAAAATGAGACAAGCTGCTAGATTTTCCTATTCAGATGCCAACAAGAATAAAAGTATTGCCTGAAAATACACTGATGGAACATATGGAGAATCTGAAAGAATACATTCCTGGAACTAAAATGATTTTTGCTGGTATTAAAAAGAAGACTGACAGAGCAGATCTTATGACATACTTGGAAAAAAGCAACTTCTTCATGAAATATTATTATAGCCCATGACAACATAATTTCCAGTTTTATGCAGCAACCAGTGTTTCATTATTGTGCTACCATTTGTTCATTAGATATTAAATAAGAAACATCAAATAAAAGCTGATATTTTCCAATTATAAAAAAAGATCCTTGCATTGCTCTAGTAGAGCCAAAGTCCACCTTTTCCCAAAGTTCAGCAGCTTCTCTGGTCTACAGACACTATGGAGGCAAAGCTATCCATAGCTATACCAGGAACATCAGAAGAAGATGACTCTTCGCTGCTCAGACTTGAAATGCCAATGCTTCGATTAATCCCTCGGATGGTTAGCATAAGGCAAAATAAATGATGGAGTTAATGACAACTCTCAATATCAAGATTCCAGGAGAATTTAACTGAATATTTCAGAATCATCAGCCAGAAGAAAAGCCGTCCTTCCTGCACTAACTGGGTCCCTCACCTTCAGACAGAGAGCCACTTCCCTATATTACTATTGCCAAATTAATGAGGAATATGTGTGAATATCACAGCCAGATGAGCAGAGTCTATCACCTGATCCTTTCCCATCCAGTGGAGTGTCAAAGAACCAATGTAACCAGCCCTAACAACACATATACTCCTAACAACTCCTTAGGAAAGCCCTACCTCATAATTTGAGAGCCTGGAGCTTTTTTTTTTTAACTGCTTCAACATGTAAGGTATCACATCTTATAGGAAATGTTTTAGTTTTAAAGTTCTGTTTACATTTGAGCACCACACCCAGAATATATTGCTCCTTCAAAAAGAAAAGCACAATGCATGTACCAGACACTTCAATAATTAATTGCGACTGTGTAAAGGCAGAAGGAAATTCAGATGATGGAGTAATATACATGAGAACAAGAAACTACAAAGGGAGAGGACAGTTGACTTAAGTGTGCAGCAGCACCATGCCCTGGACGCTACAGGCTTTTGCAAACACTGGCTGCACATTTTCAAGTGGGCCTCCACTCTAAAAAAAATAATTTTTTAAAATCTCCAATCAGCACATTCCCAAAAAGATTCCACGTGCCATGACATTTGCAAAATCTCAGTCATATACCAAGGTGATTACACGTAATGGAATTTGTTTTGATATCAGTTTTGTGAAGCACACTTTTTTTTCTGCAAACAATTGTATAATCATCTTTGTGACTAACGTCCATCACAGAAAAGAAAATAACACAATATTATTGAAATAAATTTAAAACGTCTATTCATATGGTTGCCTTGCACGGAAGCAATCAATTTAACATGGTCTCCTGGTTGCAATAATCAGCTCTCTCCCCTCTAAAGAAGCTATGGCATTACACAGCCACACATTCCTAAAATACAGAAATCTTTACCAGCACAGAAAAATACGTATCTATCTTGATGTTCTTGAAATGGTACTATTTCTGCAAAACTTGTTCATGAGCTCTGCCTCTGGTGCCCGAGAAATTAGCATGCGAATAGCTCGGCCTGGTGCTCCGGGAGAGGCCCAATCCCATACCTTTTAACACCCTGAAAGCACTCGGTGACCTTAAAAGACCTCTTAGGCCATATGCAGTCAAGGTCGAAATGGGTGATAAAGAACATAAAATACATCTCCAACTTCATTGGGATATCAATCAAATGATTCCCATTTTTTTCCGCCTTACTGGTTAATTTCACGAGGCCTCCTGCAACCTCAATGTTATCACTGCAAGCTACAGGAACTACACCTGATCGACTGTCTATTGTGCATCACAAAACAAAAACCAAGAGAAGCCTGAATAGTTCGATGTGTGCATCGAAATAAGTAGGCCTTGAATCTCCAGACCCAGAAAGAGGTATTGCTATTTCCCACGGCCACTTCCTAGAAGATTACGGGCAGGGATAACGTTGGACAGGCAATTCCACCGCGGGCCTTGGGAGGAGGAAATGATGACTGGATTTTCTGGATGGAACATCGACATCCTCTTTCAAGGACACTGCAGCGCGTGTCGCAAAGAGCCAACCGCGTCCCACTTTTGCTATTCAAACCTCCACGATCAAAGAAACGGGACATCAATTAGACCGATTTAAAATCCCCGGTGCAATTTTTTATGCGCAAAATTTTACATTAAAAAAAAAACACCCTTCCCCGCCCCTAACCACCACAACGCTGTCGAGCAGCCAGAATACGTGCTGAGTCTCAGGCATCAAATGAGTCCGTTCGGGTCTTACCTTTTTGACCTGATCATCCTTTAATTCTGTGAAGTAATAGGCCAGAAGCTGAGCAGCTATCATGTTGGCTGGGTCAAAAAAACCTCTCGCGGGGGTTCTGCTGACCAACACAAAGGAGGGGAAATTGCAGGGATCTCGGAAAGCCCGATGCAAGGGGATCCGTTGGCGCCTTTCCCCCCTCCCCTCTCTCTCTCGGCTGCTTGCAAGTACAATATTCTTCGCCCCCCAACCAGGCAAGAAAAAAGATGCTTTTTCCCCCCTCTCCCTTTCCCTCCACGCGATAGTGACAGAGTATAAAGCCTGCCCACTTCCTGCGCTGCGATTGGCTGTTCACGGCGAGCTCGGCCGCGCGGGGAAGAAGCCTGCTCCAGCCGCCGGCTGATGGACAGCCCCGGCTGCGTTCTCTGGGCAGGCGGCGGCGGCGGCGGCGGCGCGCGTCTGGCCCGCTCCGAAAGGCATGCCTCAGCGCACGTCACCCTCCTCCCCACGCATGCTGGAGGCATCCCTCAAGCTTTCCGGAGGAGCCGGCCGCTCTTGAGCCGTGCCCCGGGGGTCTAAGGGACGGGACCGCAGCCAAGGGGCGACCCTTGCATTTGCAAAGCATCCCGCGTGTGGAGCCCGGCGCGGCATCGAGGGGTTGCGGAAAGCCTCCGAGCGCGCTCGCTTTGCAACATTCTTCCCCGGGATGCTTTGCCACTGCCAGAATAATGTGTGCGCCTGGGAAGTACATTTTTTTTAAAGGGCTGTTTCTTCTCTTAAAGCGTGACGCGAGCAACTGGTTGCGCCCAAGATCGCTACGTGCCTCCCCGCAGTCTAAGTGCTGAGCAATGTGGGCGTGGCCCGAGTCGGTGCCACGTGACCCGCAGGCGAGCCTCCGATGATGCACGGCCTCCCCTCCCCCTCCCATGCTGCGTTGCGCCGGAGAGATGGTGGGAAGCGCGATTGTCTGGGGAAGGGCAGTTTCCTTGCCTCGGGGAATCATCATAGGGCTCTTCCGTGCAGCAACTGATAGCTGTGCATTTACTCCACTAAAAAGGCACGTGGAATGCAGTCCTATGCACGCTTACTCGGGTATGAACCCTATTGAACTCTGTGCATGCTTGTGCATAAACGGAATACATACACTCGGGGCTTTTTCTGGGAAAAGAGGTGGTGGAACTCAGTGAGTTGCCCTCAGAGAAAATGGTCACATGGCTGGTGGCCCCGCCCCCTGATCTCCAGACAGAGGGGAATTGAGATTGCCCTCTAAACTCCCCTTTGTCTAGAGATCAGGGGGCGGGGCCACCAGCCATGTGACCATTTTCACCAAGAGCAATTTAAACTTTAAAAAAAACACCCCTTGTTCCAGCTGGCCCAAAGTGAGGTCATTGTGCTGTCTTGAGTTCCACCACCTCTTTTCAGTAGGGTTCATACCCGAGTAAGCGTGCATAGGACTGCATTCCACGTGCCTTTTTAGTGGAGTAAATGCACAGCTATCAGTTGCTGCAGGGAAGAGCCCTATGATGATTTCCCGAGGCAAGGAAATTGCCCTTCCCCAGACAATTGCGCTTTCCACCATCTCTCTGGCGCCTGCGCGCATGGGAGGGGGAGGCCATGCATCATAGATTGCTCTCCGCTCGTCAGCGCAGAGGGCAAACTAAACTCCCCGCTGTCTAGAGATCGGGGTGGGGCCACTGGCCATGTGACCATTTTTAAGAGGTGCTGGAATTCCGTTCCACCGTGTTCCCGCTGAAAAAAAGCCGTGCATATGCTCAAGCTGCAATTGTGTGTTTATGTATTAACTAATTTCCACATTCTCTCAGTGTAACACACTTGTTTTGCATGGAAATAAATCTGAAACAAATTTCCTGAGTTTCCAAGGAGCAGCAAGTCTTGGCAGGTTTGCTAGTTAATGCCAAATAGCTGCTGGACCACATTCCTTGGTTCCCTCATATATTAAGGGTGTGTTAGCCCTTCCAAGCAAGGAACGAGATAATGGCCAATCTAAAGTGATCCTTCACAAAGACCACACTTTAGAGGGCTCTCGTGATGCAGTGTGCCCCTCCCCCCAAAGTTTCCTACTCAGAGAAAACTAGATAGCACATAATTTGCTTTTAGTAGGAATTTTTATCAATGGGTGTTCCATTTGAAACCTTAAGGCAGCCAAGACAAATAGTATGTATTTGTTTTTGTTTCATGGTTAATTGAAACATGACTGTGGAAAACGCTGTGCTTATTTTAATTAAATAGTTTTTACATTGTTTTATGAGACTCCTAAAAAATTCCAGCAGAAACTAGAATACATTTTTTACTTTCAACTGCCACAAGGCTCCTGTTTGGGTTATTTTTTTTTTTTTGCTGAACTTGATTATCCCACTGGCCTTACTTAAAATATAAGTTATGCTTCTAAGTACACCTTTGGGCAGCCATCTCTTTGGCATGCGGAAAAAGGACAGGAACATGAAACACTCTGAGCAGGTATACAAATATGTGGGTGGACAGGTGGCACAAAAATGTTCTAAATAAATAAAATTGTAACTCCACATAATGTAATATAGACTATCCTGCAGTCAGCTTATAGGGAATTCCTTTGAACTATAAAAATGCTACCCTATCTTAAGATACACCGTAAGGGCCCAACTATATATTACATTTTCCCAAGGTTAGTGCAATCAGATATGTGCATGAAGATCTGTCCTGGGGACTCAATTCCCAGATGTATGTGGACCCAGATTGATTCAAGAACATGGCAAGCAAGGAGAAAGAGCTTCAGGCTCCCCACTCCATGTTCACAACCTAACACAGCTGCTGGTAAAAGGGTTGCAAGCCAGCAACTAGTGAGTCTGGGAGGGCTGGAAATAGGGGGTGCTGTCAGGTGATGGTGTGGCATCAATTCTGTGAGAAACCCAGAAGTAGAATCATACTTCTCTAGGAATTGCCAGAAACTCATAGAGTTTTCAGCAGTTCCTAGAGCATGCTGATGTCACTTCCTGGGAAGTAACATCACAGTATCACCCAAAGGATTTTTTTTAATATTATTTTTCTCCCACCAGCTGTAGGCAGAAAATAGAAGCTGGGAGTGGGAGATTCCCTACCCCTAATGAGAAAATGGCAAAGTTGTATGGTAGGGTTGCTGGGCCACAGACTGCAACCTTTGGCAGCATGGGGGGGCAGGCACAACAGCATCACACAGGTGCTCTGACATCACTTCTGGTAAAAATCAGATGTGACATCATGGCATCAGGACATTTTACTATTCACAAAAACAATGGATAAACCACAGAGGTTCTTTTTGGAAATCACAGAGTGCCCCTATGTCATTACATCATCTCCACCAGCATGCATGTCCCCATATTCTTCCACTTTTTTCCTGCCAGTGGACAACAACCAGGTTTACCATCAAAGCTGCTAGATTCCCCCAAGGTCAAACTGGGAGACAGCAGATACTCACCTGTGTGTGCACACAAACCTAGGTGTACCAAAGTGTTGGCCCAAAAATGCCCCCCTTAAGGCAAGGATCTGGGGGCTACACTTTCCACCATCAGAGCAGAAAGATGCCCTTAGATATATTTGCAAAAAAAAATTTGAATACTAGGATTATCAGAATGAGATTTTAGCATATTTAAAGAAATGGTGAGCTATGCAATGGCAAACCACCTCTGTTTGTCTCTTGCTTTGAAATCCTATGGGGTCACCATAAGTTGGTTGTGATTTGACAGCACTTTCCACCGCCATCGTGGAAAGATGCCCTTGGATACATTTGCAATTTTAAAAAACCCTAGGATTATCAAAATGGAATTTTAGCACATTTAAAGAAAAGGTGAGCTGTCCTGCTTTATTTCCTCATTTTTATTAATGGAAAGTCACTGCAATTCTAAAAATGTAAGGATAAGAAGCAAAGATTTCTATATGGCCACTCAAATGTTTCTGTACATGCATCAGAAGCAGGACTCTTAGGATTTTCTCTCCCATTGCAGCTTCTTATCTATCTTTTTGGAGCTCATTGTCGGTCCTCTCACCCTCTCTCCCAAGCAGAAGGAAGGAAGGAAGACCCAAGAACATAAAGTGTGCAAAGACTACTTGGACTACCAGGTCTCTATGCAACCTGCATGTTGACACACAAGCACTTAAGTGGGTGACAAAGGACTCCCGATTCTGAGCTAAAACGTCTTACTAAAGATGGTAATATGCTGCTGTCTTAAATATAGCTTGGCAAGTGATAATGATATCTTGCTTTTCAGTATCTTGCTAAGCATAAATAAAATTTGAGATTCAACATCGGGGCTTCCCTTTGCATTAGATGAAATATCCATGCATTAAACATTTACAACATATTCTGATATCTCTAAGGAAGAAACAGAAAATTGGATATCCCGTCTACATTCTTGTTCTGTCGCTCACTGCAAGCTGACTTCCTCTCGGCCATACTGATAACCAAGCTGGCATTACAAGACAGAGTGAGTTGAATGGACTATTGTGCACTATTACGGTCACAGACTCTGTCTCACATGCATACTGTTGCAGCTCTAGGTGTAATCATTTGAAGCAATATCCCTAATGAAAGATGGTAGGATTAACCCTTTCTCCAGGAGACAGCTTTGCTACAGCGGGATTAAAACAAAGGTGGTTACTAAGGTGTAGGAGATATGCTCAAGCGCTGGAGAGGCCCAGCCTTGCAGGAGAAAAGCAGCTTTGGCTAGCATAGCATTCCACATAGTGAAAACAGGTAGCTGGTATGGGGGTGGGAGGTCTTGTTGTACACTTCAGATCAATGTCATAAGCACAATGCAATAAATGCTGTTGGCATGGCCACCTTCCCTGCATCTAAGACAAACAACAGTTACGCTTGATGGGGCAAGAGTTGTTCCTTACCAGCAACTTTGAATAGTGGTTTGCTTAGCACTGGTGGTAGCTGAAGCTGTTCAACAGGAAATGCTAAACTCCAGTTCTAAGGTTGCAAACTCCAAGCTGGGAAATTTCTGGAGGTTTGGGGGTGGAGCATGATTAGGGTAGAGTTTGAGGAAGGGCCTAAGCAGGGTATAATACCATCCAAAGTAGCTGTTTTATTCAGGAATACTTATCTCTGTAGTCTGAAGATCAGTTATAGATCTGGGAAATCTCCAACCCCTATCTGGAGGTAGGCAACCCTGGTCGAATCCACATTCACCCATTACCCGCATGTTTATCGGATATCTTCCGTTTGCCTCCAATCCGCGATTTTTTCCTCTTCGTTCACATTCCTGCTTCCAATCCGTCTTTCTCGCGCGTCCCTCCGGTCACACGGCCGCTCGAAAACCGCTTTTTTGGGTGGGACCTTTTTTTCCCGCCCATTTTTTTTAATTTTTTTGAGGGCACTTTTCCGTTATTCCGATCTTGCCTTATAAAGAAACATCATTGAAGATAATGATGCCTCTCTTTCCCCCACTGACAGCACTGATGGCTCTCTCCCGTTTCTTTTTTGGAAATTTGGAAGCATGTGGGAAGCTTTCATGGGCATTTCCTATGCAGGACAGTTCAGTGCCTGAATTTTACTGAAGTTTCACTTCCTTGGAGTGTCATTATTTCGATATTTCGTAATTTCGATATTACAGTAATATAAAATAAAAAAAATAAAAAACAGTTAAAAAGGAAGTTTCGCGAGTCCGTTCTGAGGATGGATTCACCCCAAAATGATTTTTCAAACTACCAGATTTGATTCAGAAACAGCATAATCAATAAATCCAATGCTATGAAGTCAAAAACAGTCTTTTGCAGACTACGGAGCACTTGCAAGTTGAATCAGCCAATAGGAACTCTCAGAATGGCCGGAGAGACAGGAAGGGGGGGTGGTTTTTTAAAAAAACATGTAAATTGCGCATTGGCCCGTTCACGGCCACCGTGAAACTCCTGTTGAAAACCTGTAACCACATATTCGGGAGAAATGCGAATGAAATGCATCTGTTTAATGAGGTAATGTGACCGGCACTCGGGATTGTGTGGGGAATGCAGGGAACATGCGACTTAGAATGAGTAATGTGGATTCGACCCCTGTGTTTATCACCCATTGTGGCAATTATATGACATTGCCCCTCTTTAATGGTAGATTGGGGATTTCCCTTGCCACAGGACTGAAAGGACTAGAAGATTTAGGCCTTACCCTAGTTCTGTAGTAGAAAAGGGGTGAGTGGTTAAGTGGGAAGAATTTGAGAGACTTCCATGTAGGAAAATCGGATAGGGGTCGAATCCACATTACTCATTCTAAGTCGCATGTTCCCTGCATTCCCCACGCAATCCCGAGTGCCGGTCACATTACCTCATTAAACAATTTACATGTTTTTTTAAAAAACCACCCCCCCTTCCTGTCTCTCCAGCCGTTCTGAGAGTTCCTATTGGCTGATTCAACTTGCAAGTGCTCCGTAGTCTGCAAAAGACTGTTTTTGACTTCATAGCATTGGATTTATTGATTATGCTGTTTCTGAATCAAATCTGGTAGTTTGAAAAATCATTTTGGGGTGAATCCATCCTCAGAACGGACTCGCGAAACTTCCTTTTTAACTGTTTTTTATTTTTTTTATTTTATATTACTGTAATATCGAAATTACGAAATATCGAAATAATGACACTCCAAGGAAGTGAAACTTCAGTAAAATTCAGGCACTGAACTGTCCTGCATAGGAAATGCCCATGAAAGCTTCCCACATGCTTCCAAATTTCCAAAAAAGAAACGGGAGAGAGCCATCAGTGCTGTCAGTGGGGGAAAGAGAGGCATCATTATCTTCAATGATGTTTCTTTATAAGGCAAGATCGGAATAATGGAAAAGTGCCCTCAAAAAAAAAATGGGCGGGAAAAAAAGGTCCCACCCAAAAAAGCGGTTTTCGAGCGGCCGTGTGACCGGAGGGACGCGCGAGAAAGACGGATTGGAAGCAGGAATGTGAACGAAGAGGAAAAAATCGCGGATTGGAGGCAAACGGAAGATATCCGATAAACATGCGGGTAATGGGTGAATGTGGATTCGACCTTGGTATGCCTTATAATAATATTCCTTTTTTATCACATCCTGGGAGAAAATAAGTTGTTATAGCAAGACACAACAAAAACTGTCTAGATTGCACAGTGTAATCTAAGGTAGGGGGCAGCAGAGTCTATTTTGGCTAGCTAGCTTTTTAGTGTCTTCCATAGTGATTTAAAAAAAAAACACCTATTTTTTGTACTTCAGCAAATTTATGCATATGTGCAAGGCATAGTGTTCTTTGTTTTAAACTGACCTGAGAATAGCTTTGCAGTCTCAAAACACAGAAATTTGTACTAGCAGGAATTACACAAAGACAAGAAGAGGGGAACTGTTGGACCACCGGAAGCAAATTCAAACAAAATGTAAAGAGAGGCAAGAGGGGCATGCCACTCTAGAAATTCCATCAAAAGATAAGGTTTCCAAACACAGTTAAATAAAGAGGTAAATAATAGGATCTCAACACTGCAATACAATCTATTCGTTTTAAAAATTTCTATCAAGAATTGGGGTGCAGAAACAGGAAAAACTGAAAATTAATTATAGTGGTAAATGAAAAAAGCTCCCCTTGGAAATGATGATGACCAGGCAGATTGAAGGAGTCATTTCCTTTGCCCCAAGCCCAAAAGGCCTTGAGTCATACATGCTCGGCTCCTGTTGAATTCGAGAACAGAAGAATGACAGGCTGTACTTATGACAGCCAAAAGACTAGGGGCTTTTCTGCACACATTATTTATTCCTGATTTTCCTAACACTCAATCTCCAACCATTGGAATAGATTTGGGTACAGTTCTTCCGCACATCTGCCTTCTCTTTGCATTTTTATAGTTGTGGAGTCAGTTTATTTTGTTCTGCATGTGCCTTAAATAATCAGAATTTTCAAGTGAGGGTGTTGCCGTCATTGGTGGCATCATTGGTGATGTCACAGTACCCTCCCCCTTTTATTTTTTTGCTCATGCTTAAATTAATAGATTGATAGTTCAATATAAGGCCCAGTTTTTAAAAAAAAAAGATTGAAAATGAAGACATGGGGAAGTCTTTGCATGGGGAAGTCTAAAAGGGGAGCAGTGCAACCACCCATACCTAAGTCCACCACCCCATCCCCATCCAAACTGGAGAGCCCTGACCGGGCTGACTCAGAGCCAGGAGACAAAGGGCACCACCACCAGGGCAAACTGACTTCCGTTGGGACTGAGCCCAGAGCAGCAGCAGCAATATGCTTTTCAAACTGAACTGCTTTTTCCGGCACTAGAAGTGGCCACCCCGCTCTCCCTGGGCCACCAGAGCGTTGGCATTTTTTTTCAAAATCATCAATTTCATATTGATAAATCCGTCTCCTGTTGTAAATAATAGACCCAGCAGGTTCTCTGAATTCATAGCTTTCATTTTTTTTAAAAAGGTAAGTCTCTAGCCCCTTTCCTTGCAGAGATATAAGGGGAAAGGCATATCTCCACTTGCTGCACCTATTATTCCTATTATTACAACAGTAGGTCAATTTATCAATATGTAAGTGACAATTTTAAAAAAGTAATTATCAGGCCCCTTCCCTTGAAGAGATATGCCTTTTTCCTTATATCTCCACAAGGGAAGGGGATAGATACTTACTTTTTAAATATGAAAGCTGGGAATTCAGAACCTACTGCACCCCATCACTCTCTCTCAGCCTAACCTACTTCACAGAGCTGATGTGAGGATAAAATGAAGGTGCATGTACTCAACACCCTCAGCTGTTCTGAGGATTGGGTTTTTTAAAAGTATAATAAATAACTAAAAGTGACAACTCAGTTTTCTATTATGAATCTTTGTATCAACTTTTTATTTCCAGTTGTTGTGAATGTCTGTAAATCAAGAAGTTATAAAATAAGGGACAAAAACAAGTGTGGCAGTCCTCTATGCCTGCTCCCTGCTTAGAGATTTTATCAGCAATGAATTCCCGGCACGGAAAGGTCACACACCACCCAGCTTGAAAGAGCAGTCGGTGGCAAAACTATTTTTGTGGTATAACACTCCAAGAGTGTGTGTTTGTGAAGGACAAGCAGTTCTCGTGAGAAACATGAAACCAATGGAGACAGAAGGAGTCCTGTCAGCTGACATAGGTCCTGGGGCTTTTACAGTAAGAGGAATAAATTAAATATATCATTAATGGGAAGCCAACAGACGCTTCCTATATAGTCTTAAGATGGTCTAAAAATAAACAATTAAGGCTTTTAAAACACAGAAGCTTCGTGGTTTTCCAGCTAGGATGTATTATGCACTGTTAGGCTAAAAGAAAAATTAAACTGTCGTGCCTTACTGTACCTGAAAAATGGATATTTGAGATATTCTTCACTGCTGCCTGAGGCTGAAGCAACATTTCCATCACCACTCAAAGGAACGAGACTAATAAAGAACAACTCCACCCAGGTAGACCCGGTGCTATTCATACAGCACAATCCTAAAGAGAGTTACTCCAGTCTAAGCCCATTGATTTCAATGGGTTTAGACTGGAGTAACTCTTCTTAGGATTGAACTGTTAATCACCAAAGCAGGTGTCTATATATTTGATAATCTCCCAAAACAAAACAATTCACCCACATATCTTATATAAATATTTGCTGTGTATTTTCTGGGAATTCTAAGGACATGCCTGTACAAAAATGAACCAGTATTTTTTTTAACAGTGACTCTCTAAAGACTCTCTTTAGAATAGTACGGTCTCCCAAATTCCTTGAGAAGAAAATGTGAGACCCTAAAACCAGCTTCCATTTGTCATACTTTCTTTCACACCATTTGTCACAGATACTTTCTTGTTTACAACTGAGATTTAAGATGCTTTTGAGAGTCTTGCTTGTTATTGAATGCATTGGTGGACACAGAATATTTACATTTGTATAGTTACTTGGAGTAAGCCCCGTCTAATTCTTTTGGGCTTATTTCTGATCATCTACGAATCTGTTGAAGTACGAGAGCCAGTGTGTTGTTCTGGATGATTGAACTTAATGGAAGAGACCCAGGTTCAAAACCCCATTCTTCCAGGAAGTTCATTTTGTAACTTTTGATCCACTATTTCTCAATCAAGCTTCTCTCAAAGGAAGATGCACTGTGGGGTACGGTTGCCAACCTCTGAGCACCACAAAAAGAGAAAATGGCTGCTTTGGAGGATGGACTTTATGACATCACATCCTCGCTCAGCTCCTTTCCCTCCCCAGGTATCATTGCCCCCAAATCTCCAAAAATTTCCCAAGCTGGAATTGGCAACCGGGGTGGGTGGGTGGGAATCGTGTACATTGCTTTGAATTCTTTGGAGGAAATATGAAATCAACAAACAATAAGAAGGGAAGAACTTGCTGAATTTTGAGTAATAATGAATTGAAACAAAGTAGATAAACATCCTTAAAGGGTAATTTACTGCCACTGGTGGGATTTAGTAGCTAATAATAATAATAATAGGGTGTTGCCATATTAATGAAATTTTAACATCAATTGATTTAAACCACATGATTAATGCTAACATTTTGTTGATTAATCACATCTGCAATACTTGCCATCTTAAAGATACGACATAGATGACAGATAAGGGGACAAATGCCTTTTCATTTTTATATGCTACATACTATCCACAACTTTTGTAAGGGTTTGAATTAAAAATAATGATCAAGTCAGGAAAAATTGCTTCCTGAGTGGTCAGGTGCAGCTTTTAATCAAAAATGCATAGATTTGTCTTAAATCTAACTAGCTGAAATTCTGAAAACATCTTTGCATTGGTTTCCGGGGGGGCAACCATGTTAATCTGTTGCAATCAAAAAACAAAACATGGTGGCACCTTAAAGACAAATGAATTTATTACGGCAGAAGCTTTTGTGAGTCAGAGCTCACGCCAATCCAAACAATGTATTACAGTCTCAGTGGCTGATCTTTATTCCTCTGTTAAGGGTTTCTGTGGTTAACATGCGTCAAACAACTGGGACATGATACCTTCCATTGGGACCAAACAAAATTAAACAAAAAGTGATTTTCAGTTCTCCAGTTCATTTAACTGGATGGTTTTTTTTTAAAGGTATCTCAGGACATAGTCTTCAAAGCCTTGTCTGAAATTTTAGGTAGTTTTCACTGCTTTGTTCTGTTCTCCTGTTGCACAGCTCTCTGATTTTTCAGGCACATCTTCTATGGTCAATATCTGGAATTTTTAGACAGCTTTAATTGCTTGTTCATTGTATACAGCATACTGTTGCACTGTTTCCCTAATTTTGTAATACAGTTTTGTTTCATTGCTTGTTGTATGTATTATACTGTTTTAATAGTTTACTATTTAGTGCGCTACTCTAATTTTGTAATCTTGTTTTATCGTATTGTTGATTGTGTGTATTATACTGCTTTGACTGAAACATTTTTAATTGCATAATCTACCCTAAATCTCAGTGAGAAAAGTAGACAACACGTGAAGTAAATAAATAAAGCTATGCAAATGGCATCTTAATGCAGCAGCGCATTGCTTTGCCTTAAGAGCGGACTAGTGGAAAGATTCTTTTGCTTTCTTCAGAATCTAAATAAGGCCAAGTGCTCTAATAGAAGGTAACCCAAGCTCAGCTCAGCCCTCCACAAAGCTGCTGGTGTGCTGTGAGGAAAACTAGATTTTGGATTTGTTCCAAGGTCAAGATCAGGTATTGATTCCAACCCGAGATCTCTGCACCATATAGAAGCCGCAGGATGGCCTTACACTGGAACAGTTTCAAGGCCAGCTCAGCTGCAGCTGTAAAAAAAATCAGTAGTTGCTACATCTCTGTATAAATATAAGAAATACTGATTTTAAAAATGGCAAAAAGTCATCTAGTGGTACAGGGGAATGGTGGCCATGAAGAGATGACCAAGGAAAGTATATAAAGTCCTGCCATTGGGACACTCCGTTGCTGCTGTAAATATCTCTGTATTCACAGAAACAACAACAATACAATGGGGAATTGTCACCATGTGGCAGCAACCAATCACAGCCAAGTTGTATTTGAAGGGCTCCATACAAAAGTTTTAGTTTTCTGAAGGCCATACAAGGCAAGATACTGGAAATCTTTTACCAGATGCCCACCTGTAGTGAACTCCAGCCCTCAACTCCCTGTGCTTGAGAATGGGAGAAAAATTGGGAGGGGCTAAAAGGACATTGGAAATGTGGACAGTCCTTCCATGACACTCTAGGAGTTTCTAAACTGTCAAGTGGACAGGGTTAACATTATTGCCATGTGATCACCTGGAAGTGATATCACAGTGTCAGAATACTTCCCCCACCCACACTCCTTCCCTATCAGACCTCGGGTTGTTTTCCGGACCTGAAGGGGCCCCACAGAGTAGCCATTTGCCTCTTTAGGTAAACATATAGCTCCTGTATTAGTATTATGTCTGTTTTGAATGAAAACATGTTCAGGGACAGTGGAGGACACACATCAAGCCCTTTTGTGATCTATAAACCAGCCCTCTGTCTCTCAAAATGAAAAGTTAGCTGTCAGGTTATATAGAGAACAATGCTACATCAAAAATACAAATCTGTATAAATTTAGCATTTAAGAAGTATAAAAAATTCACAACTTAAAAATAGTTGATATATCATATTGTAATTGTTCTTTACAAGCATTTAAATCTGTTATGGCACACTTTGTGGTTGATGTATAGAATTTGTCACCTTTCTATTCTTGCCAGAACTTATTTCACTGAGATTAATCTTGTTTTAAGAGAAGAAATCTGACTAAACAGTGGCCAGTGGCCGTTTTCACACGTTGTTAATGCTGTGCAACACTCACGGAATGCTAGCGTCTTTATGGCATAATTTCTGACGTAATCGCGCCACAAAAACGGAATCATGACGAAGTGACGTCAGAAATCTTGCCGTGAAGACTCCTGTTCCGTGAGTGCTGCATGATGTTGTACTATGTTGTACAACGTTAATGACATGTTTGTATTATGTATTTTGTAACTTATATATAATATTATATATTATTTTTATTATTATTATTATATTAAGTATTGTGTAACTTATACATAAATACTCCTCCACTAGGAAAACTGGAACTAATGAAAGTTTTTGACTTGACCTGTTACGCACCCTTTATTAGTCTGAGTGATTGATGCATGGAATAATATAGGATAGATATGAGCTGGCAGAGAGCTGAGATGGTAGAATGGACTGTGCTACTTCTGACTGCAGGTAAGGAATTATGTTTTTCAAAGTTCTCCTACATTAATAATTCCCCATAAATAGAAAAGTTTGCACAACATACCAAGAGTCAGGTTAGAACCCTTCTACCTGATGTGCGATTTTTTTTTACTTGCAGGGAGTTTTTACACAAGGAAGCATTAAAAAGGTGACTCTTCTCATCTGCGGTTTCAAGTAGTGTGTCCCATTCTCCCCTCTCAAAATGCTCTCACTTCATCTGCATGCAGGAGACCAGGCTGTTCTTTACAGCTAATAAAGGCATTTTCACATATGACTCTGCCCTGTCTGGAATGAGTCACTAGTGGATGTTATTAACGTGGTAAGGAATGCAGAAGTGAGTCATATTTGAGCCACTGTGTGTCTGGGAAGGGGGTCCACCAAAATGCGAATTAAAAATACAATAAGTAAAGATATCAATGCAATGAGATTTAGATCAATAATTTGTTTAAAAGTCTATTAGCTTTTAGATATAAAGAGTTCAGTGCATGTGTTCATGCAAGAGTACCCTCTAGTGTTCAGATGAAAACTGGCATTAGGCTGCATTTCCTACCTTCATGGTATTCGAATAATACATAAAAGACAATTTAAAGAAGTTCTACAACTTAAGTTTGCATTGACAGTGAATATTACAAAAGGGACCGAGTTCCTGCTGTGAAAACATGTGCATACTCCGCCACCCATGTGGTCCCATCCCAGCAGCTTCTATATACAGGCTGTTTATAGCCCCTGGCTAATCACACAAACCTGGGAACAAGTTCCTTTGATTTCAGTAAATTGTTCTTCTGCTTAAGAACATTTAGGAGGATTATACCTTTTCAGCCAATATCTGCAACCATTAAAGCACATTAATAGGAGACTTAACACCCTTGCTTGTAAAAAAAAGCATCATTTCAGAGAGAAAGGTAACCCACCACACATGTTCCCTTCAGGATAGTACATTTGTTGCGGGGCTATTACTGCTGGAAACACCAATGTCTGGTGTACAAGAAGGAAGAAGAGAAGAGGACCCTTTCCTTTCCATACAGGGGGCAGCAAGGATCAGTTAGTTAGGATAGTGAGGGCAGTAACTCTCTTGTCTCCTAAAGGTCATTTCCTTGTCTTGTCTCCTATTGGGCTAAACAGGGCAATATCTTCCTTCTTCTCTCTCCTGGATCCACGCTCTCTGCTATATAATTAGATAGACAGCATCTATCTCTGTCTCTCCTCTTTACTATTGGATATGTAGTTCCTAAATACACTTCCCCCCCCTTTAATCAGTACTGTGTAACTACCACTGTGTTAGCGCTCCTGCTAACAATTACAACCTAAGAAAATGCAATACTTCTTCCAGATAACTTATCCAGTGGTATTGTGGCTAATGTATGGAATGCACAGATAACTTTTCTACTTCCAAACATTATTTCAGTTTTTAAAAATGCATTGTAATCTTTCCATTCCCAGAGTAAAAAACGGACTGCCACAAGGCTTTGCATATATACCTTCCCCCAGCAACAGTCGCAACATTTTGCTCATGTAGGGGGGGTTGCTTTTGTTTGTTTGGAGTAGTCACCTACTTCAGCTTTAGAAGAATCCTGATAGTATCCTCCAGGTTCCTCTTCTCTGGCCATAACTGGAATTTCTCTTGCAGTATTACATTATCATTCCAAAGATCTGCAAGTGAAGAGCAAAAAATATAGATTTGTTGTTCTCTTTCTAGCACACGAAGATTTCCTCAAATGGAAAGGGGGTAGTTTTCACGACCCGGTTTCCCGCTCATCCTGTTCCTGGAGATTCCCTGCTCCCCAAGAGCAGTGTAGGGAATATTCTGGACTACAGCGGGAAGGAAGTTGTCTTCTGTCATCGGAAATTACTGGTGGATCCAAGCGTGTACATACAAATAGGCCAGCTCTGTGTATGTTAAGCGCCCTCATGTGCCAACTATGTCCTTCTGCTCTGTACATTGGACAAACCAGCCAACCTCCACGCAAAAGAATAAATGGACACAAATCTGACATTAGAAATGGCAACGTCCAGAAACCAGTGGGAGAACACTTCAATCTACCAGGACATTCCATCAAGGACTTAAAGGTCACAGTAGTTCAACAGAAACCTTTCAAAAACAAAATCCAACGGGAGGCTGCTGAACTGGAATTCATATGTAAATTTGACTCTGTCAAGCTGGGACTGAATAGGGACTATGAATGGTTATCTCATTATCACAGGTAACTGATTTCCTTTACAGAAGTAGGATCAAGGGGAGTCCCGTGGCACCTGACATGGGCTTTCGAGGATCACAGTTCTCTTCATCAGAAGCATCTGGCGGGGAGAGCTGTGATTCTCGAAGGCTTGTGCTGCTGTGGAATTGGTTGGTCTTGGAGGTGCTACTGGACTCTTTTTGATTTTGCTACTACAGACTAACATGGCTAACTCCTCTGAACCTTTACAGAAGCAAACTGATCTCCATATCAGAAGGAGCTGTTTGCATCTCCATATCAGAAGGAGTTGTTTGCATCTACTTCGCCCTCCCCTCTCCTCCTCTATATCTGACCAGTTTCTTTTGGCCCTCCATGCTAGGGGTGTGCAAAGGCACACCGTTTTGGGTTTCGGAAACAGCAAAACCCGAAATGGCAAGCCATTTCGGGTTTTGCGTTTCAGATATCGATTCGGGAAGTTTCGGGTTTTCGGGTATGGTTTTCAATGGGAAAATGCCTCCGGCTTCCCCGAAGCCTGGGGGAGGCATTTTCCCACCGAAGCAAGCCAAACTTTGTGGGGACCTTCCTCTAACTCCTCTCTAACAACCCTCCAAGTTTCAGACGATTGGACTTTGGGGGGGCATGTTATAGCCCCTCAAACCAGGTCCCCCTATCCTCGCCTAAGAAAGGGAAAAGTGAAAGTCTTTTTAGCTTGCTGCTGCTAATCTCTTATTTTGTGCTTGCTGCTGCTGATCTTCATTATTTCCTATAGGGGAAAAATGAAGATGCAGCCATGCAGGCTTGTCTTGCCAGGGGTGCCCCGCATCTGACAAAGAGAACTGTGATTCTCGAAAGCTTATGCTACAATAAAATTGGTTAGTCTTAAAGGTGCTACTGGACTCTTTTTGATTTTACTAATCTTAAGATATTGAGATTGCAAAGGTGCCCGGAGGAGACTAAGCTCACTTTGGAGAAAGAGGATTAAATCACTACCTCCGCCATTGAGGCCAGCTTGCTCTTTTCCTGGGTGGACGCCATGCTGGTTTGTGTGCAACTTTTGGCTACTGTTGTGTATGAAAAGTTTGAATAGTGTTACTATACATTTAAGGCATATTTCCTGTTTCTCTGCTCGCCTAGAGGCTCTAGCTCGGTGGCTGTAGTTAGTGGTTGCCATAGGCCTGGTTTTCTGTAAGTAACTTGTAGCTGTTTAGTTATACTTGTAACGGTTACTAACTTTATTACATTGTAACCTGTTATTTTGGTCTGCAAAATAGTTGAGATGTCATGGTATCTTTGTGTGAAACCAGTGACTAACAGGTACACAAAAATAGAACTGCAATTTCAAGAAAGGAATGCATCTGAAAACTGAGAGAAGGTAGCTCTAGACTCTCAGGGCCAAGCTAGAAGTGACGAATTACACTTGAATGGCACTCGATCACGTAGTGCAAGTGAGCAGGAAGGAATACACATGAGTGTGTTCACTTGCCATTCAAGAGTAATTTGTCACTTCCAGCTTGGCCCACAGATGTCACATCATGATCAACTTTCAGTAGTCAAAACTCCTGTTTGTATAAGCCCCAAGAACCAGCTGGTTTTGCCCAGGAGGTACTGAATCAGTATAAGGAGCTTTAGTAGCCCAAGAAGAGTCTGATTGCTGGGGAGCTAGACAAGATTGCCAGCTCCAGGTTGGAAAATTCTGGACATTTTTGGGGTGGGTTTGGGAAGGGGAGGGACCTAAGTGGAGCATAATGCCATAGACCCCACCTTCCAAAGCAGCCATTGTCTCCGGGGAACTGGTCTGTGTGTTCTGAAGATCAGCTGTAATTCTGGGAGATCGGTAACCGCCGCTTATCAGATTTTATGGGCTCTTGTGTATAAGGTAAATGGAAAACTGTGTCAAAAGCAATTAGCAAAAGGAGGTTAAGTTAGTTTGTCTGGTGTTATTGCAATAAATTATATTGTTATTGCCGGGCTATATCTTTCAAGCTGCAGGTTGCAGTCTGGTTACTGCATTATCCAGTTTGAATGAAATCCTTTTGGAAGAGAAGTGAAGGAGAAGAATCCTGCAACTTAGTGGACTTGAGAATCAGGACTTCTTACCCCAAAGTTTTGTAAGCAAGCATTCACATAAAAGGAAGCTTTCTGAATCCTGTCTCTGATGGTTCTCCAGGAACGTGGGCATTGAAGTGGGTCTGCAGAGGGAGACGGAATCTGCAGGACTCACTCACCCCTCTTTCAGTGTTAGAAGATCCTTTCATTAACAGAAAACGTAGTGAGGACTCAGGCAGCAGAGGCACAGAGGCATAATACTGAAATGTACAGGTCCAAAGTGTAGCCAGCCCAGAATGCACTTTATAAGGTCTTTAACAGTCTTCCATTTGCAGTCACACAAAATCACTAGTTTGAACTACTTGTAGTACCCAATTCCACCAGGCTGTACAATATGAACTCCAGACAGTAAAATCAATTGGCAAGACCATCATCTGTCTCACTAGAACCACCTACAGGTATGCATGCACACATACTTGAGTGTGTGTTTGTGAGTATGAGTATGTGTGAGAGAGAATGAATAAAATAATCCAAATCCACAATTACACATGAAATTCTCATGTAACTCCAAGATTAGAAGACAAAAGCTGCTAGTTTGCAAATGAGTTTAACGTGGATGCTTGAATACTTTCAATCTCAGATCTTGACTGCCATAGGAAAGATAGCAGCTGTCTGAATGATATTCTTGTCCGGGTCAGCCAACTGAAAGCCTATTCAGAGTCATAATTCATTAGATAATCCTGCTGAAAAGGCAAAATGAATCCTATACAACATAATAACTGCTAAGTACCTACTTGACTATATGTTGAGAGATGTTCTGTACAATCCTCGCCAGAGGCCCATCCTCATAAACTTAAGAGTTGAGTGTATCTGTAAGAGGGAGTCAAACAAAATCAGCATGAACCAACCCCTCCCCCCCACTAAGCTTAAATAGGTCTCTCTATGTCATAATATTTTAAAGTTTCATGGTATCAACTTATTTTACAGTATGGAGCAACCTTGACTGAGCAAAATACCCAGCCGTAAAGTGTTTCTAGCGTCTCTATCGCTAGCATGCCACAATGCAAAGGCAAAAAAAAAAAATTGGATAAAAATGTTACTTACTGCTCTCTCCATCTGCTTTGCTGAGTTAAAACGTCTTTGTCTGAAAACAATTCCTTCTTAATCTTTCACAGAGAAAAAAAATGAATTTATGTTCTCCAACTATGCAACTTTGACCGAATGAATGGAGGCTTTGCTATTGCCGTTATCACGATAACATAGCAGCTGGTTTTACAGTCAATTCCCTTTTTGTATAAAATTTAATGACCATGCAATTATTTAAATTTCAGACTAACTGCCTGGGCTTTAGTGGCACAATGCTGCTCCAAAAACACGAACTTGAAAGTTTCTGGAATGCCAACGGTGAATGAATGTGTTGTAATTGTATTGCATTTCTGCAAGATGGAGGTGCTTTATTTGAAAAGCTAAATAGCAAGGGTAAGGTTGTCCGTAAAGCCTGTTCTAAATTAGAGGACAGCTGATAACATTATTGCAGTTTAGAGCAAAAGCAGCAAGTGTGAGGTTAACAATACATTTGCTTCTTCTTCTTGTAGACGTTCAATGTGGTCTGCTTTATATCACAGTGCTAGCACAACTACTTGGAAATAAGTTCCATTGATTTGTATCAAGCGTGGGAAGAGTATGCCCTGACCTGGATAGCCCAGGCTGGCCCAATCTTGTCAGATCTCAGAAACTATGTAGGATTGGTCCTGTGGTTAGTACTTGGATGGGAGACCACTATGGAAGACCAAGGTCGCTATGCAGAGGAAATCAGTGGTAAACCACCTCTGTTAGTCTCTTACCCTGAAAACCCCAGCAGGGTTGCAGTAAGTCTGTTGTGACTTGCCAGCACTTCATACATACATAACCTGCAAAAGAGTAGTTTGCACAGACAGATCTTTGATTTTCAAAATTCCGGATATTGAGAAGTATCTAAACCAGTCTACCAATGAGGTCTAAAGACAATGCTTCACATATTATACTGGGTACATCCACATTATGTACAACAACCTGCCATTCAAGTCTTCTAGAATCTGACGTCAGTTACTTATCTTTGGTTTTCCTGTAGCAATTTTTTTAAAAAAACTTTTCTCTTGCTTGGATCACGAACTTCATGCCACAAAAGCTTCTTTGCCTGTTCTCTTTATTCTTGTAAAAAGCATATGATCTGTTCCTATTCTGTAGTTTTTCTCCAGTCCTTCAGAGCAGCATCACTGCTTGTCAACATTCTGTTACTGACACCTTCAAACTTAGAAAGTGAGAACATTCTAAGCAACATTCTACGACATTTTCATCCTTTAAAAATATTCAGTTTCCTGATGCATTGTGAGGCAACACATTGCACAAGTGAGAGTTAAAAACAAGTTTAAACTTAGAATTGTGCATTTGGAAGCCTGTACCAGCCATTCACTGATACTGTTCATAGCAATTTTTTTTATTTGCTTCATTTATACTACGCCTTTTCCCTTGATGGAGAGCAACTTACATTGTTCTCCTCTCCAATATTTTATCCTCACTACTACCTTGTGAGGTAGGTTATGCTGAGCATGGCCTAATTCACTTAGCCAGCTTCCATGGCAGCATGGGGATTCAAACCTGGGTTTCGCAGATCCTAGTCCAATACTCCAACCACTACACAACACTGCCTCTGAGGCTTTTAGCAATTATAAACACACTTTTAAGAGCTTGCTCAGCATATTTTAAGATTGTTAACCAGACCATCAAGAGGTCCTTTCAAGAGGAGTTGCTAGTTCTTCAGAACTTGCCCTTTCATTCTATTAACCATTCTCAACAGTAGTCAAAATTGCACCTAAATGAAAACCTTTATTTTGCCCTTTGGGGATCTTAATTGACTTTTTACACAAGCAGGTTTAGAAAATGTGTTTTTTTTGCTGGTGCCTCTGGTGCTTTAGCAGCTGTTTGATCACAGGCATGTGGTGGTGGTGGCGGCGGTTCATAGTACATTGAGCATGATTCTGAGGAAGCCACTTTAGCAGAACTCTACGCTGCAGGTGGCATGTGCCAGGCTGTGTCATTGTTTTGTGGCTATGCTTTGGCATGCCATAGCAGGGCCTAGTAGCATACAGCATAGTTTGCAAAAGTCAGCCTGCAAATGCAAGTGAGAAGTGATCTTGAAGGGGAACTGTTTTTTGAAATGAAAAAATCAGCTGTAAGATCTCTCATTAAGTAAAACATAGCTGAAACATGGATAGCTGGATCCATGCTATGGTAACATCAAGACTTGACTATTGTAATGCACTGTACATAGGTCTCCCATCTAAACTAACTAGGAAACTCCAATTGGTGCAAAATGCTGTGGCATGACTGCTATCAGGAATTAGCAGGAGCATGAACATCGCCCCCCTTCTGCAGTCACGCCATTGGCTACCTATCAGCTACCATGCTCAATTCAAGGTATCGGTTATCACATACAAAGCTCTTCACAGCCTTGACCCAGCATACCTACAAGACTGCCTCCTTCCCTATGCTCCTCTATGGCAGCTTCACTCTTCCAAACAGTGTCTCCTGCAGGTGCCATCCTGCACATGGATGAAACCAACAGCAGCCCGTACATGGGCTTTCTCTGTAGTGGCTCCTACCCTGTGGAACGGCCTGCCTGAGGAGGTCGTTTGACTATGTTTAGTCAAATATTTGCTTACTTTTCGAATTTTATTCTTATTTCCAGGAAATATGGTTGGTTTTTTTCCCCTTAAGAATTTAGAACAAAGCAGCACCTGGCAGAATGGAAGTCTGAAAGATCTTGAGGCTGGAGATAGACTGTAGGCACGAGGAAAATAATACCTATGGCACCGAGTGAAGCAGGTAAGCAAATCCCAAAGAGCAGAACCCAATAGGTCACTTAAATGAGAATAATGCAGGAAAGCTTTCTATGCGATTGAGCCCTACACTCCAACTCCTGAATATCGGTACTTTTGGGCTTCTGAAATATTTTCAGATACTGCCCAAACCTCTTCAAGCTATGCAACCATAGGGTCTAGGAATTCCCCCACCTCCCCACACCCCACCCCACCCCGGCCTATATCTCACTGCTGACTTCCACACCATGTACTAAATACCATGCTTTGGTAGTTGTCTCCAAGTTAAAGTAAATTGCTGAGAAATTACTAAATGATGTCATGTGAAAGAAATTCAAAGTAATTTCCTTGCACGTAAATAAACCAGAAAGGATTTACTCTAATCTCCATCTTTGATGGTTTAGGGCCTCTAGGGAATGTCACGGTTTTATAAACTAGATTGCAGTCTGAAGAAGCAGCATGTGGGAAAGGAGATTTCTGTTCATCTTACAAAGAGTGTCTGTAGAATTGCAGCTTTGCAACATTCCTTTCATGCTTTGCGCTGGCAGCATCGGAAACCATGTGTTATATTGTTAGCAGAGAATAGAAAGAGAACAAGCCAGCCCTTTTGGAGGAAGAATCTTATCATGCTGATCTATAGCCAAGTAGCTCTCAGGCTCCATCACCCCCACAACGTGATTCAGGCGCCAGAAAAGCCAGCTATGTCACTGCTTCAATATAGAGGGCAGTACTACTTCCTCCTGCTGGGCGGATTCAAAATTAGGGTAAAAATAAAGCAAAAGGGGACAGAACAGCCATTCTGTAACAGTCTCTGGGTCCTGGGCAAGAGGCAGCGATCCCCCTACCCCAGAGCCAAACTACAAGTGACGCCTGACACAGGTTGGACACTTGCCAGCTTCCCTCAAGTTTTGATGGGAAATGTAGGCTGCTTGGTGGAATGTTGGACAAGTGACAGTTGAAAAGTCCATTGGACAGCAGTCAGAGAGCCAAGCTGCAAGACCAGGACACCTACATTTCCCATCAAAACTTGAGGGAAGCTGACAAGTGTCCAACCTGTGTCAGGCATAACTTGTAGCTTGGCTCTAATTCTCCTACTGCCCTTTTGTGGGAAGAGGCAAAGATGTTCACCGCTGGTGCCAGTGAGTTCAGGGGCCCTGAATAGCTGGCTTATAGCATCACAGGAGCCGCTCAGCTGGGCTTGTTCCAGGGCCATTTTCACTTCCCAGTCCACTCACTCCTAGTGTTGAAATGCTTTTCAGCAGAATTTCAGCAACAGAAGCTGGCTTTGGGGGCTGGTTCTACTCTAGGACACTTTTTCTGTCACTGCTTTTTTTGCAAAACTGCAACCTAGGTTCCATATGGTACCTACCATAGCCTATATCGCACGTAAAATCTGCTAATACCTGTTCACATGTTGTATTGTTTATCTGGAAGTTCTATTCAAAGAATACATTTCTCTGTAATTTTTTAAAAACTGTTCATTAACTATTGATGCATAAATAAATATACTCATGGATGCCCTAATTAAGCAAACAACAGAGGGAAAGAAGGAAAATTTAAAGGGACAGCACCCCTTCTGTGACTAATAAATGATGCAAACTGACTATATTGTAAGCATTTCGTTGCGTAATCTGACCAACTACATTTTAAAAAATAGCTACAACCAGGGCCAGATCTAGGGTTCCCAGAGCCCGGGACAACCCAAGACCAGCCACCCTCCTGTGGTTGGGAGGCCACCCATGCCACTCGCCTGCCCCGCTGAGAGGGCAGCCAGCTTGCTGCGTGCTCCCTGTCCTATGGGGCAGGTGAATGGCATGGGTGGCATCCCAGCCCTCCATGCCACTCACTTGCCCAGCAGGACAGGGAGCGTGTGGCAAGCTGGCTGCCCCCTCAGCTGGCAGGCGAATGGCATGGATGGCTGGGAGGCCACCCGCACTATTCACCTGCCCCGCAGGACAGAGAGTGTGCGGCAAGCTGGCCACCCCCTCAGCCAGGCAGGCGAGTGGCACGGGCAGCCTCCCAGCTCTCCGTGCCATTCACCTGCCTGGCTGAGGGGGCAGCCAGCTTGCTGCACGCTCCCTATCCTGCTGGGCAGGCGAATGGCACAGGCGGCTGCTCAACTGCCGGCGCTGCCGCTGGTGCACTCCCGGCAGCTGGCAGCTGTGCCCAGTGCCCCCCCCTTGGTGGCGCTGGGGGAAGACTACCCCCCTGCCCCCCCTTGATCTGGCCCAGGTTACAACTTGAGAATGGCCTTAGAAAGGGGAGTACAAAACAGGGCAGAGGAACAAAAGTTAGAAACCATGGGGAAGGAACAGGGAGGAGAGTGAACCAGAAAGGCCCCATCCCATCTGCCAGTGGAAATTTCACCCCAACTCTCCTTATTTCAGAACTTGAGTACAAATGAAACATGTTTAAGCAACAATGAGGACAGTAACCTTTTAAAAACAAAAGCTAACTCAAGATTCTGCAAAGAAAAAAACCCCCACCAGATTCCCATGGTTTGGGCCATGCTCATAAACGCTGTCAGAATTTATAACTGACAAAGCAAATGTCACCCTGAGGTTTATCCTATTTACCTTTCCTTCATCAGTGAAAGATGCCAGTGATACTCTCTTGAATTTTTTTAAAAAAACGGAACTGTTAAAGTAAGAAGGGAACTGATACTTTGTCAAGTCTTATCTACGGTTGTCCACTCTAACCTGCTAAACTCCTGGAGATCTGTGGGTGGTGCCTGGGGAGGGAGTGGCGTTTGAGGAGGGGAGGGAGCTCATCAAGGATGTGATGCGATAGATTCCACCCGCTAAAGCTGCCATTTTCTCTGAGGGAACTGATCTCTAGAGCAGATATCCACTGTAATTCCAGAAGAACTCCAGGCCTACCTTCAAGTCAGTAAGCCTAGTCTTGTCTGACCCCTTCAGGCACTGGGGAACATTGCCCCTCCCCTCCACAAGCAAGCTGAATGTGGCATTGGAAAAACTGCACCAAAATTGTACCTTGAGTTGATATGTTTATTATAGGTAGGCACTTTTGCCACACAGAAAGGCAGAGGTTTAGAGAAGACACAAATGAAAGTGCATAGGTTATGTGCGGATCATATGGCCTGGGCATGGATACCCTGGAAGAAGAAATCACACTCTGAGGCATTCTAAATTCTTTTTGCCACGCGCAGAGCAACTATGTCTATTAATCGTGATTTTACGTTATTTCAGAGTTCTAAAGGAAAACCGACAGCTCATTATTAATCTTTTCCAACCTGACATCCTTTATTCACAGAATATACAATTACATGATACCATTTCCTTTTCATGAGGGTGTGTGTGAAGTATGATTTCATTTTGATTCAGTAGTTTCTGGGAATTACCAGTTAGGCCTAGTACAACAGTGTTCACCCCATAAAAAAACCACATACATGCAATGAAACAAAAATATCAATAAGCAATTCGCTGAAGAGTACACTTTGTTGGCAGGGGGAGGGGGAGAGAAAACATTAATTTATTTCAACTTTGTTTTCCTTTTAAAGGGAACAATAAAAAAATAGGGGGGAAAAGGACCAGCTGAGAGCTGCACAGGAACAGAATACTTACTTTACCCAGCCAAGTTCTGACTAACGTAGTACATGAGAACCGCATTGAATGGGAAATAGAAGAGCACATAAATATGTTTAGAAGAAATCAATCTGGTGAAAAGATTATATTACATGGCCTGCCTGTTCCGTATTATGGACAGTATTAGGCATGGCACAGAAATATCAAGTATATGATCATCTCTCAAAACATCAGGAAGCTCAGAAGCTTTCTGTGTTCGTATCTAGCCAAATACCTATATTGGTTTTGACAGATTTTCTGCTCCCACAGCTTGCCACAAGCAAGTAACACAAGCAAGTACCGCTTTTGGACATCTAGCTCAGTTGCTTTCATAAGGCCTCTCAACAAATCTCTACCACATTCACTGTCCGGGCTGTAATCACTGGGTCAGTTTTCAGCAACACTGTGCATTCTCTTTGCAACGGCAGTAATTAGGGCAGCACCCTTTCCACTCCCATCTTCAGAAAGCAGGAAAGTCACGTCACACCGAGGTGCCAGTTCTTTCACAGTTTCCTGCAGGATCCTAGAAAAACTAACATGCAATGGAGAAACAAGGATTATAATGCACATAGTGGTTGTGTGATCACTTATTTGTTAATTAGCAAGATGCCAGCAATTACAATAGATGCATGTGTATTGAAGGATGAAGGGAAGGGGAGATACAATGTATCTCCATGTGTTCTGCTCCTAGACACACATGGCAGTCCCCTGTGGGATCCCTGTCCATGGCAGTCAAGGAGAAGAGTGCACGTTTGCTCTTCACAACAAATACTTATCTCCAAGAGTTCCTTTATTGATCTGCATAAGAGTGAATGGTTTGAGGAACAGAAAGTGTTCGCTAGCATGAGGAGATGACTAGACATGGGCATGAACCGCATTACGAACCACGAACCTCGAACCGGTTTGGCAACAGGAAAAGTTCGTTGCGGTTCACTGGTTCGGGTTCATCATCGGCACCAAACCATGAACCACCGGTTCGTTAAATTTTTTCAGTTCGTGCCCATGTCTAGAGATGACAGCCAGCTGGGGTAATGCTACACATGCTGCAAGTCTCAGATGAGCCCAGGAATTGCCAATTAAGCCTGCTCCTATTTGCATAGCCCCAGCTTTTGTTGCAGCAACCCTAGTAGCCCAGACTAGCCCAATCTCATCAGAGTTCAGAAGCTAAGCAAGCTCAGTATTTGGATGGGAGACCACCAAGGAAGACTGGGGCTGCTGTACAGAGGAAGGCAATGGCAAACCACCTTTGCTCATGGGTTGTCTTGAAAACCCAATGAGGGGTTGCTATGAGTCAAGTGGCAGCATGCTTTATCTTTATCTTTGGTCATCTCACTTTAATAGACTCAAGTTATCTAAGGTAACTGAGGATCAGTCTAGACGAAATGGAGTTCGTGATTCTCCCATTGGTCTTTAAATGGAATACTTCAGGTGTGTGAGGGCAATGCCCCAGTTCCCTTGGGGAGAGTGCGCCTTTCACTTCTGCATGATTTCAACTCTCAAATACACCCTCCATGGGCTGCTATTTGCCCTAGAAGGAAAATGAGAGGTCAATCAAAGAACAGGGTAAGAAACAGTTCCAATGTGTCGTGGACACATGCAGGAGTGGAAAAGATTAAATCCTCCCTCCTCTCTGCCCCCCCCCCACCATGGGTTTTATAAAAACACTGGAAAGATCTAACCACACATCTCCCAGCATCTTGCCTGATTTGATCCAGAATGTTCCACTGGAGATCACTCACTGTACATGAAATTAGGGAAGTAAGGCACCCAGACAATGTGAATGAATGGAATTCTGTTTCCTTGTCCTGCAACCTCTGATTCAGGCCCGGCGTGTCCATGGAGGTGGTGCTGGCAGCTGCCTCGAGTGCTGAATTCTAGAGGAGGCGCTGTGCCAGCCCCCAACAACCGCCCCCCCATCTGGAAGCGGGCTGCATTCCCGCTTGCCTCTCCGCCCCTTTGCTGCTGCCGCCTGCCTTGGCTCAGCTCCTGGCAAGCCAGGTGCCCAGGTGGTGCGGCAGCAAGTGGGGAAGCCAGGCACCCAGGTGGCACAGCAGCAAGTGGGGAAGCGGGCCCTGTGTGACATCATCGCACAGGGTTGGGGGGGGCACGCTTTGTGCGCATGCACAGGCCAAGGGGCACAAGTAAGTATCTTTCCTCTGGTGCCAGAAACCCTGGCACTGGCCCTGCTCTGACTTGATCTTCCATCCTAGTGGTTTGTCAACTAAACATCATAAATTAATAATTTAGGTTAATTAGATGGTATGGGTCAGTTTTATTCAATGGGACTGAGAATTATGGGCATGCTCATTTAATTTGAGTGTAGGGGCTAGGTATAAATGTGATACAATGTGAAAAGGACTATATTTTTTTCAACTATGAATGGAACATTTCAGTTATTTAATTGCAAGAAATCTTGAACTTCCTTCAGTGTGTCAAGAGGTTTTTAGGGTTTTGTTCAAATGAACTTGACTGAAAAGTGAATGATGAATCAATCAAAATTCTTTTATTGCTGATCAGATGTAAAGTTCTCTCTCTCTCTCTCTCTCTCTCTCTCACACACACACACACACACACACTTGCTTTCTTACTAACTCCAGTAGTACAAAGCCAGGAAGATAGAACCTTAATGTGGTATTAGAAATATCATTACTGGCACTTAGAGTAATTATGTATACCGTTGAAAAGCAGATTTAGAAATATCATTACTGGCACTTAAAGTAATTATGTATACCATTGAAAAGCAGATTTTATTGCCTCTCTTTTTAAAATCTTTATCTAAATAACTGCTACTAATTTATTGGATTCATGTCTCTCTATTCCTGCATCTACACTCTTGGCTCCCTCCAAAGGCAGTCAATACGCCAAGAAGGTGAGGAGGGAAGAGAAGAGATGCAAAGTACTCACTGTGGGTGTAGTTTGTACAAGGTGCCATCCACGCCTACAGTGGTTTTTAGGTGTTCCAGGTTCCTGTTCTCACATATCTTCTCGACAACAGCCGCCAGTCCGGCTCCACAAAGTTGAGCTGCTCTCTTAGAAATACAGCCGCACACCTCCTTTACAATGATACTGTCATCACAAGTGCTGTCAAGACCAAGCTGTTGCAGGATTTTTCTCACTTGAAGCAAGGCAAGCCGGTCACTATCAGCCAAACACAAAACAGACCTCCATAGTTAAGAATGCAGATCTTTACAGACGGAGCAGACTATAGACCCAGACTGACAAAAAGTCTTTTACGGGTCCTCTTCTACTCTGCAATTTCCAGAGGTCAGAAGACAGATCCAGTGCCGTGTGGAGCCTTTTCTCTTCCTCATGACCAGCAGGAACAGAATTAGGCAACCCCCCCATAACTACATGAACATGCTAAATTGCACAATTTATGCAGGTCACAGAAATCATCATCACCAGCATTTATTCATTCAGCACACGGGACATATGGCTTTGCCTATAGATAAACAGTCTCTAGTCCCACCCCCAAAGTCTGCATATTTGTTACTCCCTGGTGCAGCATCCTGAGCCTGCCTAACAACAACAACAACAACATCCGATTTATATATAGACAACACCTACTCAAAGCGGTTTACAAAGTATATTATTATGCCCACAACAATCACCCTGTGAGGTGGGTGGGGCTGAGAGCTCTAGAAGAGCTGTGACTGACCCAAGGTAACCCAGCTGGCTTCAAGCAGAGAAGTGGGGAATCAACCCCATTTCTCCAGATTAGTGTCCTGCCGCTCTTAACCACTACACCAAATTGGCCTTACATTCTGTAAGGCACTGGCAGGCCACTCGGTGTGCTCCAGCCTAACTGCCACTGTGCAGTGGGTACGTTTAGATTAACACTTTGCCACTGGAGCTAAAGGGGGTGAGTGGAGCAGTTCTGTTCCACAAGTACAACCCATTGTCTGTGCCCTGCTTAAGGCAGAGACATTCAGATCAGAGCCTCAGAAGCAGACTTTTGAGGACAGACAGGTTCATAGGGGCCTTCAGAAACACTTTAGAGCTGTATTGATTAAAAAGAGCAGTTTAAATCATGCCCAGATGAACAAGAAGCCAGTGAAGATCTTTTAACAATGATGAACTCTCGTCCAATTGATCACTCCTAGTTAACAGCCTGGCTGCCGCTCTGAACCAACTGAAGGTCCACCACGCTTGACCAGTGGTAATTCAAAGTTAAATTACTACTACAAGACCCTGGTCTGCTTCTGTTCCCTCCCCCTGGGATGCTTGAAACAGGCAATGTATTTGGTTCAGGAAGAGAGTTTGACTACCTCTGGCCTCCTACACAGAAACGCTTTAGAGATTTATATGGTAGGATGTGAGATAACACACGACACGACTCCTTGTAGTATAACAAGTGGTTTTACCTTTCAATCTGAGACAGGAATTTGGTTTCAAATATTCCTCTGGTCCTCAGCGTTTCTGAAATCTGACCTCTGAAGAGAAGGCCTTGCTTTGTCAAGTCAATCAAAATCTGCCTCACTATTTCACCCAAGTACATTCCACTAGTCATCTTCTCATACCTTTCACACAAAAGAAAAGGCATTGGTAGTAGTGAGACCATTGATCCAGAGGAGTTAGCCGTGTTAGTCTGTAGTAGCAAAATAGTAAAGAGTCCAGTAGCAGCTTTAAGACTAACCAACTTTATTGTAGCATAAGCTTTCGAGAACCACAGCTCTCTGTGCAATATGCATGCATGCTGTCAAATGGGGCACAGCGGTTAGACTGCCCTACATGTTATTCTCGAAGATCTGAAATGGCTCCTGGGTGGAACAACACGTAACAGCAGCCAACCAGAGTTTGCAGCCATGGGTTGCCCCAAAATGTCTGTCAAGGAGGGTGGGGGTGCTTTCAAGCGGAAAAGTAGCTGGCAAGGAATCACTGAGCCGTTTCTTTCTCTGCCACCCTGCAAAACTGGAATTCAGCTCAGACTGAAGGGAAATGTCTTGAAAAGGGGACCATGGGCAGAAAACAGCGGGGGGGGGGGAAGGGTCCAACATCCTCCCTCCTTTTGGCTACTTTTCTATATAAACCACACTATGCCTCCACTTTTTTCCCATAGCCTGTAGGTTACCAACTCTAACATGGAAAATTCCTGGAGATTTTGGGGTTGGAGTCTGTAGAGGATGGAATTTGAGGAGGAATTTAACCGGAAATCTATGGTATAGATGAACATAAATCTATGGTATAGACCAGAGGGTATGCCCTCTGATGCTGTCTTTTTCTCTAGGGGAACTAATGTCAGTAGTCTGGAGATGGGTTGTAATTCCAGACCTCCAGGCCCCATCCTGGAAGTTGTCTGCCAACCTCCAAACCTGGAAATGACAGAGAGGGATGTGGGTAGAAAGCGGTTCTCTCCCTCCCTCCTGCTTGCCATTTCCTCACTTGAAATCCTCCACCTCTGTACTTCACATGTGTTTGGCACTGAACAGTATTTGATGATCACTTTTGTTGTTCCACCCTTAGGAACCAAGTGGATATGCCTTCAGTGACAGATCCATTGCCTGAAGCAAGAGTAAACAATGAAAGATACATCTGTGTAGATACAATATATGTCCACAGCCCCCCTATGATTTTTTTCTTTTTCAAACTTATCACATACGCTTCATTGGTTTGAAGACACTGCAATAACACCCATTTTTACCTCTGTTTCCCAGGATTTAATGACCCTTCATCCACTTCTTTATCATATTTTGTCCTGAGATTATTAATGCAGCCATTATCCCCAAATCCTCCCCATTCTGTATTGATGCACATCCTGCCTTCGTCTCCTTCGACAATTTCTATGTTCTTCATGTCTTCCATGTAGCACACGTTACTGCCTGTTCCTGGGGGGAAACAAGAGGTTTGTGCGTTTTATGTGATTGCAGTGGGGAAAGTAGTACAAACAGGAAGAGGAAAAGCAGGACAGTCGAGAATAAAAGAAACACTTCCTGGAAACACAAAAGATTTTCTGCAAGACCTCAAGGTATGGGGATGCTTGATTAGGGCACCTATTCAGAAAAGCAAGAGAATGAGTGCAGCAATGGACTTCTTGAGCATTAGCTATGGAAAGCGACAGCACCTTGTACAGGTGGACTATACGCAGCGGTCCCCAACCTTTTTGGCACCAGGGACCGGTTTTGTGGAAGACAATTTTTCCACGGACCAGGGGGGATGGTTTCAGGATGATACAATTGTGCACTTTATTTCTATTATTACATTATACATTATATATAATGAAATAATTATACAACTCACTACAATGCAGAATCAGTGGTAGCCTTGAGCTTGTTTTCCTGCAATTAGACGGTCCCATCTGGGGGTGATAGGTGACCGCCTACCTCGCCTGCTCCCTGGAGCCAGCTTTGCACTCGCCCGTCACTCACCTCCTATATGGCCCAGTTGCTAACAGGCCATGGACCAGTACCGGTCCACGGACTGGGGGTTGGGGACCCCTGGACTATAGGATGCATTTGTGGTATTCTGCATTGTAGGCCATGAGTTTAGTTTTATGATAGTTTGGGGTACAATCTATACCATAAGGTGGCATGTAACACCACACATTGGAACATTACACACAGGAGCACCTGTACACAAACATTGGGTGATGCTACCTTATTTTTACCTGCAATGAGGCCAATTTCACAGTTTGGGTCTTCATAACCACATGTCATCATGGTCCCAACAGTGTCATTGACCACGGCTACAATATCCAAATCGAATTCCTACAAGAGAAAACTCATTCAGAGAATGTAGCTAGAGTGGGAAAGATGCCGTAAGACTAGAGGTGGACAATTGTTCTGCAGCAAGGGCTAGCATATTAGACACTCACTATAAGACAGAGTACCACTTCTGATTTGTACATTTATTTGCTTGTACTTTAAATATCAGTGTGATAGTTTGGATATCTTACAGAACTAATCATCTGCAACTTGCAGCCTTAATTGTGAAGAACTTTGAGCCAGCCTTTGAAAAATCCTGCTGTCTGATGCTATATGGCCCCTGGACTTCTTTTTTATTTAGCCTCACAACAGCTCTTGAGATGTAAAGGGATTTTGATATCCAGTGAGCTGTTCAGAAGAGCATGGACCTGAATCCAACTCGCCCATGTCCAAGTCCAATATTCTGGATGTTCAGAGTGACTGTCATTTGCTTTCCTGATTTTTTATTTTATAGCAATGCTAATTACAGTCTCTAACGTCCCCCTGCAATAATGAGATCTAAAAATGTACACAGTATTTTTCCCCAGAGATGGTATGTGACCAACACCTTTTAAAAATCAGAAGTTCGTTTAAAGAAGAATTGCACTAAAATAGAGATGTTTGGATAACCGAGATTCAGATTATGTGAGTTCTGCTAAACTTACATTCCTTCGTTTAATAGCTTCTCTAAGCATATCAACAACATCCTCTCCTTCACAGTCTGTTGCCTTAAACCCCTTTGTCCAGCCAACGAGAGCTCCCTAGAATGGAGCAACAGTAAAAAAAAAAAAGAAGAAAGAATGAATGAGGTTTACAAGACCATGTAGGTGGAAGATCTGAAACTGGATTACACCTTCAACAATAGCTGGCTAATATCCAATTAGCTGGCTAATATCCAATAAATATCCAATAATATCAATATCCAATAAATTTAAAGTATAATGCTTAAAACTTCCTGCCTAGAATATTATTTTTCCCAGAAAAGGGCTATAGTACTACCTGGCACTGGATGATCCTTGCGGTCTTTTTACAGCATGAAAAAGAGTGTTCTATGTATGCACCTAATTGTTCACACTCCTCATGGAGTTTTTGTTCTGAATCTCCCTTCCTCCCCACCCACCCCCAGCCCTACACACACACACACAATTACAGTGGATAGAAATTTCGCTTCTGCGTGACATTGTCATGCTTCTGTTAATCTTCCAAATTTTCCCCTGCTCTGTTGCCCTTTTCCCCAAATTTGCTTTGGTTTGATCTTTCCTAGAAGATCATGCCTAAAACAGGTCTGTGAAAATGTGAATTTCTACACCTCCCTACTTAGATCTGGCACCATTTCCCCCCTTGATTGCCACCAGGGTTTTTTTTGTTGCCAGTGTTGTTTTTAAATTATCAGTAATCAGAATATCACCATAGTCTTCTCTACCAGCAACAGCCCGACCACCAAAAATTTTTGTAAAGGGTAAAAACCAAAACAATCCAGCGGCAAAGGGGAGGAAATGGTGAGTAGGAAGGGAAAACATGGAGTACTTCTCCATGTGGAAGCAGCATTGCTTCTGTGAATGTCTTAACATTTGCACCAGCAATCAAAGCTGAACTGAGAATCATCCTATGTGGAAGCAATCTTGTAGTCCCATTAGCAGCCAAGTAGCCTTACATGAACAAAAGTTGTGGCATCTGCTATTAACTACATAGTACTATGGAGGAACAATCAAGCTCTGGCTAATATTACCTATGCTCAATCATCTTATTTATTTAAGCTAAAAAAAAAACACCCTGCTACAATTTGGTATAGCTTCACTTTGGCTAATGTCACACATGTGCATTACCATACTTACGTGAGAAGTACAAGGTATAAATAGGAAGAATTAATACAAATATTATTGTTACATGGCAGCCATGGAGAGAAAGAAATTGTGCAGAGTGAAGATTCAGTCCTGCAAGGCTTTGTGACAGCTACTATTCAGATGGATTTTAAAACAAGTTAGACAAGCCATCCTCAAATTGTGGGACTGGGTATAGAGCTGGCTTGCAAGTGAATTGTATTATGTGCCATCAAGCTGCTTCCAACTTATGGTGACCCTATGAGTGAGAGACATCCTATCATTAACAGTCTTGCTCAGATCATGTAAACTGGAGGCCCTGGACATTTTGGATTTTCCTCTTCTCCTACTGCCTTCCACCTCTCCAAGCATTATTGACTTTTACAATGAGTCTTTATTTTTCATGATGTGACCAAAGTACGATAACCTCAGTTTTGTCATTTTAGCTTCTAGCTAGAATTTGGGGTCAATTTTATCTAGATCTCACTTATTTGTCTTTTTGGGCATCCATGGTAGATCCATGGATCCAAGGAGAAGGTGCTTCAGCTACCACCACCACCACCACCACCACACACACCATTTCCACACTTGAACCAGCCAAGGGGAGCTGCTATTTGCCTGTTGGGGAAAGTTAACACGCACTGAAGGCTACATGGAAATCTCCCCAATGGGGCAAACAGCAGCTCCTTGGGGCCATTTCAGATGAGGAATACGATATATGAGGAGACAGGGCTTCAGCCTCCCCCACCCCCCACACTATCTTTGAATATCAGATGTTGGGGACAAAAAATGCCCTGCTTATGAGCATATCAGAGACCTCTGTCTAGACCTTTGGCCATGGCTAGAAAAAGAATGCTAGATTAGTGGCTCTTGTGTGACGGAGGAAGGCAATTCTTATGCTAAAGCAGTAATTTCTGAAAAGGGCAGACCATCTACGTTGCCTGGATTGTGCAATTACTTTTCACACCAACCGCTCTGATAGTAGTTCATCACTAGCAAGGACAGTAGCCCCACAATCCCACAGCTGCTTCTGTATTACTGCCAAGATGTTTAACCCTGATAATGCAGAAATAGATTTTCAGTGGGAATACCAACACAGTAACAACTTATGAATCAAGCCTAGTCAGAATTCTCTCTTATCCCACACATGTACATATTCAATCTAGAGTCAAGAGCTTGAAGTTTTTGATTTAACAAAACATTGATTTTATGGGTTTTCTGGAAAAAATAATGACAAAGCTCCTTTCAAAATCTCATTGAGAGAATCCACAGCAGGGACAACAAACAAACATTACAGCTCTTTTGCACTGCAACTTTTAAAAAGATTGAGAGGAGTCCCAGATTAAAAGGAGTCCCACAGCTTGTATTCAGCGTCTTACCTTATCAATGCTTGCTTGCCTGCAGGGGAAAGAAAATGTAAAGCCAAGAGGGAGTCGTGCACCTTTAATGCCCATATACTCCAAAAATTCTGCGATGCACTGAACAATGTGATCAAACAGCTAAGGGGGAAAAAGAAAGACAATATTTAAAAGCAATATTTTCCATAGAATGTGGATCAAGAAAAAAAGATAGCATTTGTTGTTTTAATTCACCTCTTCCCCTGTTCCTTGCATAATTTCCAGCGGAATGGCAAAAATTTTATTATACATTCGGACCGATTTGCTTCTTCCACTTCTGATTTTTACAAGCAAAACTCTGAAATTTGTTCCTCCAAGATCAAGGGCAAGGAATTTTCCTTTTTCTGCAACAGAAAATCATTTCATATTTTATTACAAATCTTCTTACTTTCTTTACCTATAACAGTTTAACAAACTTCTCTATCATACAATTTTTATGCAGCATTTATTTTGGGATCCAATTAAATTCCCACCTATAATTTCAAGCATTAAGATTGGTAAATGCAGAGAATTCATGAAAGCTCTGCAGGAAAAGTCAGACAGTGTTTAAAAAAAATACATGTAATGTGTTTCTTAAGAGATCAGTACCATTAGAAGCAGAATTACTTTGTAGCACTTTTGAAAAATCAAACTACTTTTGGTAAGCACCGAAATATGATTCTAAGGATTTGTGATGAGTCATCCATTATATCTTATCTTACAGTCATCATAGTGAAGACCTTGAAAAGAACTTCACATATACCAGGATGGAGGAGAAAGAGATAAACAGTGTGGTACATGTGCAGGTGAGACTGCGGCTGTTCACTCCAGAAGGGATTAGGATTAATCGATTTCCCTGAAGGACCCTGCAGTTTTTTCTCTGGATGTTCAAGTGCCCACAGGAAGGCATCCAGCTACAGAAGCACAATGTCACATGCCTTTCCAGGTTCCTACCTGTTCCATCTGGAGTTCCACAGACAAAAGTTGGCAGCATTTTCACTGTAGCTGTAGGCTGCGTCGCTTTCCTCAGGCCATTCTCCAGTTCCATCCTCATTTTGTTTTTTACTTCTCTGAGGTTCTCTTTGGTCAATCTGAAGTATGCCAAGACCTCATCAATCTGTTTGCGCTGGGATAATAACCTGTAGGCAACTGCAGTGACCATTGCAGCCCCTTTCCCGCTGCCACTCTCAGAGAGCAGGAACCGGACGTCACAGTTGGGGACTAGCCTTCTGACTACTTTATGGAGGCGCTTAGCATACCTAAAAGACAAAGCATTTTAAAACCTTGCAAATGCCATGTACATCAACCCACCTATTTCAAACACAAACTGCCCTGCCTCACCACATTACTTGGCCTCATGCAAATGCGAGTGATGGCCAGTCAATTAGAGCCCATTGGGCTTCAAGGGATGGGAAGGTTCAGCCAGCCTCAGCTTAAGAGACTGAAAAGAGAAACTGTTTCGTCAGACAGGGAATGCAGTTCTGAGCATCAGCTCAGATAGGACTTTTGTTTGGCTTTTAGTTAGGATTTGGAGACAGTTTAGAGAAGAAAACTGGTTTTAGTGAGACAAACAAGCACGCTGTTAAGGGCCCATCAAATCTAATTTCCGTGTACAGGTCCTAAGAACTCTGTGAGTTATAGGGTTACCAGTCTCCCGGAGAGGGCAGGGCATCCCCCACTCCCAGCCTCCACCCCTCCTCCACTACCTCTCGCCTGGCCAGTGGGGGGGGGCACAGGAATGGACCTAGGAATCCTGCAGTATGCTCCGGAGCACTTCCATGTCGCGCCATGAATGACGATGTCATTCCTGGTGCGACATGGAAGCACCAGGTCGTGTGCGTGGGGCTGATTTAGTAAAAATTGGTCTCAAAGACTAAATTGGATCATTCTCAGTGTGACATAGAAGTGCTCCTGAGCAAAGTGAGTCCTCCTGTCAGGCCACCCCTACAATCCCCATCCCCCACTTTCACACCTGGGGGACCTGACAACCCTAGTGAGTTAAAGGAGCAGCCTAGAACCTGAACAGTAGTCCTGTCAGTTAATTCTAATGGACTAGAATGCTGAGATAACCTGTCTGGAAAAAAAGAGGATAAAATCTCCCCTCAGTGTTTGTGTATGTATGTTAACTGAGGCTCATTTTCAATTTAACTCAATTTAAATTTATAATCTCTCAGGAGTGGAGATGACAGCCAGCTTTAAATTCACAAACAGGGCATAATAATGAAAATAATCTCTACTTGGTTTGACTCAACTGATAATCAGAAATATGTGGCTTCTGAACATGGCATTTATGTGAACACGTGAAGCTGCCTTATATCAAGTCAGACCATTGGTCCCTCATAGTTAGCACTGTCTACTTTGGCAGCAGCTCTCCAAAGTCTTTGATTAAAGTCTTTAGTAGTACCTTTTACTTGATCTTTTTAAACTGGAGATGCCGAGGACTGACCTCAAGACCTTCTGGTAGATGCTCTGTCACCACAGTCCTTCCCTACACGTGACATAACTATCATCGCTAATAGACCTTGAATCTGCTTATCCCTTTTTATAGCCACTAGGACTGAGCATATTTACATAACACCTAATTAATTACCATATGCCAATAAGCTACAGTACTTTCTCCCTCTGAGAGAGGAAAGAATCCTGCTTAGCCCTCTGAATTATTTTACTTACTGAGGGTGCGTCTTATACAAAGTTCCATCCATGCCAACCGTCGTTCGGAGCCTAGTCAGTTTTTTATTTTCACGAAGGCGTGTCAATATGGCCGCTAAGGCTGAGGCACAAAGGTTTGCAGAACGGAAAGAAACAATGGTGCAGACATGCTGTACAGCAATGCAATCTTCTTCAGATGGGGACAGGCCCAGTTCTGTCAAAATCTCTTTAGTATTGTTCAGGCCTTCTTTATATCTAAACCAAAATGAAGGAACCAGAAATATTGTCAAGGGGAGCCATTTCAGAGAGGGGAGGGCAATGTTCAGCCACTTGTGACAGCAGAACTGAACTAGCTACATTTATGGAAAACAGTCTTAACATGTCTTACTTTTCCATGGCAGCGACATGCCTTGTCTCAATCTTGTCCTTGGTACAGAGATCCGTTGATAACTTCCCATTGAAAAGTAAGCCTTCCCTTGCCATTTTCAGAAGGATCAGCCTGACAAGTTCTCCTAAATACAATCCACTAATCATCTTCTCAAATCTGTGATTAAACAAAAGTTGCAGCTATATAATGTGAAGTCGTCCAAATGAATGCAATTTTTATTTTTAAAAGGAATAATTCTATATGGATAGATACATATCTAAGTATGCAGGAAAGAAAGAGATCAGTAACTATCCAGATTATACCAAATTATTGTTGTTGTTGTTGTGTTGTTGTTATTGTTATTGTTGCTGTTTTGTTGTTTTTTATTTATAGTCTGCCTTTTTCACTGAGATCTATCTCAGATACCTATTTCACTGAGATCACATAATGCAAGTGAATGCAATATAATCAGTTAACTAGGTCATTCACAACAAAAATGCAATATGATCAGCAGTTGGGACATTCAATGAAAAACAGAATGCAAATTTGTTGCAAATTTGAAAAACAGCATAGAGCCAAAACACATAGATGAAACCTTTCTGAATTAAAGTATAAGCGATTAACATGACATCATTAGTAATACACTACTACTGGATAGTTTTGTATCTACATTAGCAGATAGTATCCAATGGCCTAGTGCACAGTCCCTGTATCTTAACAAGGCATCTCTTTCAGCTATTTCTTATGACACAGCCCTATAATCTGGGTAGAAATAGAAACCCTCCTGAATAATTCAGTCTTGCACAGTTTGCAGAAAGCCTGGGAGCTATGCTGACCTCCTAAAATAGGCCATTTCACAAGGTGGGGGCTACCAGAGAGAGTAAGTACGTAGAAGGGCAGTTGTTGATTTAGCCCAGATGGTATCTGCCGAAGGCCCTGTTCAAATGAGTGAAGCTGCCACAGCGGAACATAGGGAGAGAGGTGGTTCCGCAGATATGTGGGACCTAGGCCATGAAGGCCTTTGAATGTAATAGTCATTACCTTGAATTGAGCTTGGTATCTTATGAGTAGCCAATGAAGTGACTACAGAATGGGAGTGATATGCGTATTCCATCTTGCTCCTGCAAGCAAATGAGCTGCAGCTTTTGCACCAGCTGGAGTCTCCAAGTTAACTTTGAGGGGAGACCTACGTAGAATGAATTACAGTGGTCTAACTTTGATGGTACCACGGTATGAATCCAAGTGGCCAGATCAGCCATGTCAAAGAAGAGGGCCATCTTCCAGGCTAGTCTATGTCGGGACAAGGCCTTTTTTTGCAGCTACATTTACTTGCTTCTCTAGTGCAGTGCTGGATCCAATATAAACCCTCGGCTTTTCACTGAGTCAGCCAGGGTCAACTGGACCCCATCAAAGGTCAGAATGTCCTTCAAGATCTCTGCTTTTCCAACCAGCATCACCTCCATCTTGTCTGGGTTCAATTTCAATTTGTTCGTTTTCAGCTATTTGACAGCAGCTGTCAGGCAGTGACACTGTACCTCTACAGCATCACCAGGGGATTTGGATAGCGAGATATAGAGCTGGATATCAACTGCATATTGATGGCATCCAATTCAATAGCTACAAATGAGATCTCCTAAAGGCCTCTATATAGAGGTTGAATTACATGGGAGATAAGACTGAGCCTTACAGAACCCCACAAGATAATTCCCACACTGAAGGTAGCTGGTCTCCAATACCAACTTTTTGAGTTTTTCACATGAGGAACAATTTAAACCAGTCCAAGGTGCATCCCCTGATACCTACTTCTGCCTCCAAATGCCTCAACAGGATGGCATAGTCTACTGTATCAAAGGCTGCAGGAGGAGCTACAATAACGTACGACCAGGAGGAGCTGCAATAATGTACGGCCTTTGTCTATGTTCAGGCGTAGGTCAACTACAGCCACCAGGGTCATCTCCATTCCATAATCTGGCCTCAAACCAAACTGAAAAGGGTCCAGGGAACAAGAATTGTCCAAGAAGGCCTGGAGTTGTTCAGCTACTGCCCTCTCAACCTCAGAAAGGGCAGATTAGAGACTGGGCAATAATTGGTTACATCGTTTTTGTCTAAGGATGTTTTTTTTAAAAAAATGACAGTTATTGAAAATACACTAAATGGGAAACTCCTCATGCATTTAGCTATCATATATAATACACATTTGTTCATAATCTGTACATCCATGCACTTGCCATACTACAGCGAATCCAAAATGTGGTTCAAAATTTGACTTTACAAAATCCCAGAATGTCTTAAAACAACAACACAAGCCTGTTAAAGCAGCACACAGTAGTGGAGAAAATACTGGGAATTCTGTGAACAAAGCTCCCATATGGGTTTTCCCCCCTATAAAAATCACTCGTGTGGGGTTTAAGCCTGTCCCCCACCCACCCACAGCCTCCTGTGTCATTTCCTCCAACCTGAATTGGTTTCCCAAACTGAAAATGTGTTATTTACCCCCATCAGGGCAAACATACAGGCCCTGGATCAACACTGTTTGAGGTCAAGGAAAGAACGTGGAGAGAAGGCTTCCCCTGCCTTGCATCACAATCTCAATTGGAATCACATTCCCACGCTCCCAGTTTTAAACACACACACACATCAATCAAGAACTGGGAACCTACATGTTTTTGAGATAAAATACAAAAGGTCTGGCATAGGCTGAAGGGGGGAGGGGGAAACACAGGGAATTTGGGGGTGCACCCTACTGACTAACAAAACATGGTGCTTGTCAAGGGCAGTCCCATCACAGACCCAGGCTTCGCTTGCTTATGTCTTTGGACTTGGCAGCCTTTCCCTGTGGCCACACAAGGAGCAAACCTTCTTTCTCTTTCCTCCCATCACCAAAGAGTTCTTGTTCCCCAAAGCAAAGAGCCCTACATAACAGCCTTTTTCACTGTGGTGCCCTCTATCATGTATCAACCCATAGAGAATCCCAACATAGGTAATGCTCCTCCCACACTGATGCTTGCAGCGAGTTGATCCTTCTCAATGCTACTGCTATTCCAAAGGGCTTTACACATATTTTAAGACTGTATATGTGCCTACCAGCTAAATTATTATACCAAACCAAAGACTAAACTTACAGTTGTTTCCCAGGATTAATAGAACCCAAGTCAATCTCCTTGTCGAACTCCGTCCTGATGTCGCTCAGTGAGCCGTCGTCTCCAAAGGCTCCCCATTCAGTGTTGATGCACATCCGTCCTTCATCACCTTCCACAAGGTCGATATTGCTCATTTCCTCCATATAGCAAGCATTCGTGCCTGTTCCTGAGCCCATCAGGTGCAGTTTGGAAGAAGGGGGAGGGGGGAGAAAGAAATTCATACAACTTCACAGTTTTTTTAAAAAGTAGGAATGGAACTGGGGTTTTTTCCCTAAGAAAGGTTATTTTGTTTGCCTCCAACTTGTATAGAATCCAGCATCCACTTCCATGTCCAATGATTTCAGTTGTAAAACACTCACATTAACTTAAGCTATGTTAGCCCCGATTCTTACGAGATGTTACAGAATTACCAATAATAACACCAACTTCACACCGCTGATCATCATATCCACAGGTCATCATTGTTCCCACTGTGTCATTTACCAAGGCTAAGACATCTACATCAATATCCTAATGGAGGCAAATGCAAGAAATTAGTATAATTAAAACAGAATCAAGCTATATTGCCAATAAAATATACAGAGCTTTCGATTGAACTAATTCAGGCAAGTAATTAAAAAACATTCAAGGATTTTCAAAATCTAATGTTCCGGCACACACACACGATTCGTTTATGTAATTATTAGCTCATTCAAGGAACTAATATGACTTTGCAAAGCACGATGAAGTAATAACTAAGTACAATCATGACATATGCCAGACATGGGAAAGCCATCATGTAAGACAGGGTGAGAAATTAGGTTAACAAAATGTTAAAGTTGAACGAAACTGCCATCTATAGGGCCTGATAGTCCACTAGATCATAGCAGTGTTTTCTGTTCAAAAGCCTAGTCGAGCGTATTTAAACTTGGTTTGATGCTTTGATGTAAATCTTGGTAGTATCAGGTGTTCGGCAATGGGGATCATGTGCTTTTTGATTACAGCATTAAACCGACCAATCCCTTTTTAAAAGTTATGATCCAAGAAGGTAACAATCCAAGATGTGCATTTGTAAAGCCATATATATCTTGAATAACTTTCTTCTCCAAAATCATGGCTGCAAACCATCCTCCATTATATTTCTGGATCAACAGCAATTAAAATTGGATAAGCTTCCACATTCAATCAACCAGAGCCACCAAATAGGCATGGGCGTTCCAGAGTGATGAATGGAGATCCCACACCCCCAGTGTTTTTCAACAGACTGATCTGATTCACACACAAGCAGAGCAGGGCCCTTCATGAACTAATGGGCAGGGGGTTAGCCCTTTCCTCCTTGCACCGTTTCCATGACAAAGATCCCTCCCTTCCTCCAGCAGTTACTGGCCTTGGCAAGGGGGAAAAACAAGCAAATCTTTTTTAGTTAGATCAGGGTGGATAGCCATGTTAGTCTGTCTGAAGCTGTAGGAAGAGCAAGAGTCCAGTAGTACCTATAACAAAATTTATTGTAGGGTATGAGCTTTCCTGAGTCACTTCTTCAGATACCAAGAAGGGAGCTATAACTCAGGAAAGCTCATACCCTACCACACATTTTGTTAGTCTTTTAGGTGCTACTGGACTCTTGCTCTTTCCTGCTTTTTTAGTTAATTAAACTAAGGGGCAAGCTTAGCTCAATGGGAGGAATTCTCCTTCAGGCAGAAGTAACATACAGGCAAGTGGAACTAAGTCCTGTGTCCTATTATGCCTTACTTCATCGGAAAGGTTTGTTTAAAAATAGACCCTTACCCCATTTTAGACATGAATGGATAGACTCATTGATGAACACAGGAAGATATCCAAAGGAAAAATCCACACACGCAGTGAGTGGGCAGAGGCGGACAGAGAGTGACTCTGCAAGCTCATCCACAGTTCCTCCATGCCCAGTATAAGAGATTTTTACTTAGTTGGGTGCCTATCCAGTGGCATTTATATTTATTAATTTATATATTATTTTTGTCAACCCTGTGAGACTGCTTGGTTTCTTTGGTTGCCCAATGCTTCTCTATGCCCCCTCTGCAAATGAGCACTTCAAATGTCTATCAAGCAGAGATGTTTTTCTCCTAGCTTACTGAAAATTGGCAGGGAAGATCCTTTGGATGAGGTACAATCCCTGAGAATTGGATTGGGGGGAAATGACAGAAGTGTGTTTCCCACTGAAAACAGTACATAAGATTTAAAGCTTAGTTTGTTTCAAGTCTTATCCTATCCTTCTTCCAAGGAACTGCGTGGTTCTTTCCCCTTCCTCTATTTAATCTTCACAAGAACCCTGTGTGGTAGGTTAGGCTAAGGGAGAATGATAGGGTGAAGGTCACCCAGTGAGTGTCATAGCAGGAGCTCCTAATCCAACCACTCGAGCCACTATGCTACACTGGCTTTCGGCATGTGTCCACCTACTCCCCACCCCCCAGCATGTACACCAAGGCTGTTACATTAGGTAATAATGTACTAAAATAAGAAGAGGTCTTAATCGTTTTACTTAATTCTAAACTTGCCTGGTGTTTCCTGATGGCTGTGCAGAGAGAGCTCACCACATCTGTCTGCTGCAGTCCTCGGACTTTAAAGTGTTTTGTCCAAGAAAGCAACACACCCTAAAAACAATCATAAGCATGATTAGCATTTACACAGCATCACAGTTTTACAGAGTGACGTAAAAAACACAGCCTACTCGCTATGTTAAAATGAGGTTACTAGTTAAAAAGAAGGTTTGGCATATTTCAATATATCTGTAGGAGGGTTCATAGCAGAGATGGGCACGAACCAGAAAAAAAATGAACCATGTGGTTTGTGGTTCGTCACCTTTCACGAACCATGAACCACAAACTTTCACGAACCTGCCCCAGTTCACGAACCAGCTTGTTTTGGTTTGTGAAAACATCACTTCTGGGCCAGCAAATCACCACTTCTGGGTCAGCAGTAGGTCACTTCTGGGTCAGCATAAGGTCTGCAGAAAACCCAACCCCCGTTGCCTAGGAAACTGATTGATTGGCACCAGGCTGTCTGCAGTGACAAACCAAAAGAACCACCCTAAAGTTTGTGGCGGTTTGTCAGAAATGGGCTCTGACAAACCGCTGGTTCACGAACCACAAACTGGCCTGGTTCGTGATGAACTTTGGTTCGTATTTCGGTTTGTATCTATCTCTAGTTCATAGCTTTCCCAATACTGTGCGGTGCCAGATACTCTGGATCCGAGTACCTGGCCTCCACATATCTATTATCTCCACTATTCTGTGGGCACCAACATTCCTCTTCTCATCCCTTTACAGCCTCAACCCCAGATTTTTTTGTTGGAAGAGGAGGATTCAGCACTGTTCCTTTCCTCAGGTTTCAGAGGGGGACAAACCAGAGTTAGAAAGATAGAGGTTAGGGCATTCTGTTTACTGTTTACTGCTCTGACTGTCCTTTGATATGTAGATTGCTATTCTTAGGATTTCCTCATCCTGACTTCCTCCCTCTCACTCCTCCTTCTCTTCCTGGCATTGTTCCAGGCAACACCTCTCTCCTTCTCCTCCCTCCATCTTGGCAGCAGGGAAGCAGGACTTGTCTTAGAATCCACGTCCATCCTTAGACTAGATAGGTAGTTAGGATCTGTCTCTCCTCCTTTCCTATCAGAGTATGGAGTTCCTATAATAAATAATTCATTTCTTTTATAAATATAAAGCAAGTGTATGATTTATTATTTTCTCTCCTGAACACATACCAGCCTGCAGAACAAGCTCACAACCACCTTTAATCATGCTTCCTATGCCAAACAATAGACTCTGCTAACGGCCCAAACATGAAATCCTTTAACTGGGTTTCTTGGGCCTACATAACAATTTATTTATCATTTTTCAAGTGTGGGTCTTACAAATACTTTTGCAGTCAGAATGGAGGCAGCCTTGCAACTGGCAGGCAGAAGGCATACTGCAGGAAGGGAGGGAGGGGAGGAGGAAGAGGGGGGACATCTTTACCAGCCGCAGCATCAGTTATGAGGACTGCTTTCCCCCAGAGGCACAAACTTTTAGAGCTCATGATTTGCCCCCTGTGACTTTAAGCCACCCAGCCAATGAATCTCAGGCCATCCTGACCTGCCCTAGTTTTGAATTTTGTTTGTTTGATGTGCACTGGATTAATTGTTTATTTTTCTTGCAAACTGCTTTGGGTTCTTTGGGAGAAAAGCAGGATAATACTTAAATAAAATTACTTACGCTAATTTTATGGAATACCTTCTGCACCCTTTTAAGGCTAAACATATTATAATCAGCTTGAAACCTGATAGTTCTACTGAAGACTAACACTGCATGCAAAGCTACCAGTACTATTATGGATTAATGTTAGACTTACCTCCTCTAATTTAGTCTGCCTACAAGGAAAAGAAAAGGTAAAGCCAAGAGGCAATTTCTTGTGCTTTATGTTCTTGGTCTCCATGAAGTTTGTGAGACACTCAGCAACATATTTAAACAGCTACATAAAAGAGAAAAGAAACATGTGCCAGTTATTGTTGCATCCTATTACATATCATCAGGGCTTTTTTTCAGCCGGAACGCAGTGGAACGGAGTTCCAGCACCTCTTGAAAATGGTCACATGGCCAGTGGCCCCTCCTCCTGATCTCCAGACAGAGGGGAGTTTAGATCGCCCTCTGCGCTCGGCACGGAGGGCGATCTAAACTCCCTTCTGTCTGGAGATCAGGGGGCGGGGCCACCAGCCATGTGACCATTTTTGCTGAGAGCGATTTAAACTTTTTAAAAAAACCTTGTTCCAGCTGACCCAAAGTGATGTCATTGTGTGGTCCCGGAAGCATGTGCGCACTTTGCGCGTGCACATGTGGTACCAGGGGCACCACCTCCCGCCAAGAGTTGCCCCCTGTGATGGCAACCTACTGAGTTCCACCACCTCTTTTCCCAGAAAAAAAGCCCTGCATATCATACATTTTTGCCCTCTCTCATATTCTGCACAGAAGACAGAATAGCAACATTAACAATTCATGTATTTTCTGTCAGAGCAAAAAAGCAGTGAATCTGATCCAGGTCTTCAGAAGATCGGCATGCCAGTTAATGATCATCTAGTTTCTATGCAGAAGTAGTCTGCCTAAGACCTATTTTCACAAGCCTCTCAGCATACAGCAGCCGTGCCTTTTTAGTCAGCCATGCTGCTTTCCAGAATGAATTGCCATTAGCTGAACAGCAATCCTGATGCTGTATCCTTTTGCTTTGGAGCTTGCAAATATTCAAACAACTAAAGCTGGCCTAACAAAAGACACAATCCACCTTGAGGCTCAGGCCATCGTCACACGGGCCCTTATTTCGTCAGTTTTGCACTAGAAATGGTTTCTTCTGTTATCGATATTAGAAAGATTCTCCCATCTTTTGATGACTGCTTGCGCTTCCAGTCAGTCACATTAAAAGGGAAAAGTGCAATTTGACGGTCAGTCAAAGTGCCTCCAGAAGCGGGGCCCTAAAAATCCCACCCCTTTTTAAAAAAAAAATTTCGCATATTTGCGCTATATCACTCTTTTATTATACCAATGTTGTGCTGGGCCAACCCAAAAGCCAACCGTGATAGGTAGCAGAGGTTTCCCGCCCATGGCAGAATAGCGCTATAGCGCTATAAGGCTGACGTTTTAAAAAAAATTACTTTGAGGCTTAATTGTGGGTCGCATTGGGGCTTGTGGGAGTGTAGGGCAGGAGAATCAGTGTTAGGTAAGACAGATGATTGGGGACAGTGAGAGTTTTGGTGTTGCAAAGCGTTCATAGTCGATCCAGGGCATTCACATGGAAGTGGATAAAGACGACATAAAGAGTCACAAAGCATGAATTGGGGAGAATGGCGAAATCGCAAGAGAGCCGGAATAAGGTGAGCATTCAGTGGAAGATGGCGCTAGTTTGGCGCTAAATTTATGGCCGTGTGATGACGGCCTCAGTGAGAAAGGCAGCCTATAACTTAGTAAACAGATAAATAATTTTACCTGTCCCATGTCTCAGAAACTTTTAACACAATGAGCAAATCCCCAAGTAAGAGACAGTACTCACATCTGTTCTGTTCCCATGTATGATTTCTTTTGGTGTTGGGTAGAACTGACTCTCCATCTGAACATTTTGCTTCCCATCTTCAGACACTTTGACCTTCAGGACTCTAAATTTGGAGCCTCCCAAGTCTAAAGCCAGGAACTCGCCCTTTTCTGCAATACAAACAACAGATACAGTCACATCTCTACACTGGCTAATTATGCAACTCAAGCCTCCCACATGGGAATCACTGTTGCTCCCAGAACAAGTCTGCGTAACCAAATATTCTGGAATACTAGGAGACTCTCAAATGTTCATTACAGTTCTGGTTTTCTCTATCAGCCCTCTGGTGTTACTCTACTGATCCAGCGCAGCTTTGATTCACAGCAGTTCAACACCAGAACAAAGAACATGCAACTTTGGAGATATTCCTAAACCTGGTTCCTTAATGTCCAAAATTATGTTGTGTGCAATCAATATATTGGGGGGTTGGGGCACATAGAGCATGTGTTAATTCTGTTTATATTAGGTCTTTACGATGGCTAATGGAACATACCAGGGAATTTCAGAAGAAAATCAGCCTATATTTTATAGATTAGAGCAAAGTTTTTGACTGTGTGGATCATGAAAAGCTACAGCGAGTGTTAAAAGAAATAGGAGTACCACAACATCTGATTGTTTTAATGTGCAACCTGTTCTCAGGGCAAGAGGCTACTATTAGGACAAAATACATGGAAACAGAATGGTTTCCAATTGGCAAGGGTGTCAGACAAGGATACATATTATCTCCCTCACTGCAGAGCATATCATATGAAAAACTGGATTCAGAAGAAGGGAAATTGGTGGAAGGAACATTAACAATTTGAGACATGCAGATGACACCATGTAACTTGAATTGACTACTGATGAAGGTTAAAGGAGAAAGCACAAAAACAGGATTATAGCTGAACATCAAGAAGACAGAAGTAATGACTACTAAGGAATTACACAATTTTAAATCTGACAATGAGGAAACTGAAATGAACAAAATTTTCTGTTCATTGGCTCCCTCATAAACCAAAAGGAAGACTACACCCAAGAAATCAGAAGAAGATTGAGACTCGGAAGAGCAGCTGTGAGGGAACTAGAAAAGATCCTTAAAGATAAGGATGTCTCTTTCAGGGGCCAGATCAAGATAATCCAAACCATGGTATTCCCCATTACTCTGTATGGATTTAAAAAGTTGGACAGTAAAGAAACCTGACAGGAAGAAAATTGATTTATTTGAAATGTGGTGCTGGAGGAGACTTTTACAGATACCATGGACAGCCAAAAAGACAAAGTGGGTTCTAGATTAAATCAAGCCTGAATTCTCCCTAAAAACAAAAATTATAAAACTAAGGCTATCATACTTTAGTCACATCATGAGAAGTCAAGATTTTCTGGAAAAGTCAATAATGCTAGGAATACCTAAAACAAGATGGCTTGACTCAATAAAAGCCACATCCTCCAGTTTGCAAGATCTGAGCAAGTCTGTTAATGATAGGATGTTTGGGAGGTCTTTCATTCATGGGGTTACCATAGGTTGGAAGTGACTTGACAGCACATACACACACACACACACTCTCTCTCTCTCTCCATTTGTTTCAGTGGCCTTGGCCCCTCATATCTACAGGTCCACCTCTCTCCCTATGCTCCACAACATCAGCTTTGCTCACCTGAAAAGGGCCTTCTGTAGGTGCCTGTAATGATTCCAAGTAAGTGCGTGCATGTGTCTTTAAATGCTTGGTTTGAGCTAGTGAAGAGTGGGGGTGAGAGGAATGAGTGAGCAATATGATTGGTTGACTGAGATTGTGGGCGGAGTGAATGCAGTTTAGACTGAGAGTGCAGGGAGAAAGTGGGGAGTCAGAAGAAAGCAGGCTAGCTGTGTGCTGCCTGAGTATACTGAAGTATTTATGAGAGAAATATAACCGGTGTGGAACCTGAACTGAGCATGTTTGTGAAAGGACACTGAGGGCCAAGCTACACATGACGAATGACACTTGAATGGCAAGTGGATTGAGTGGAGGGCAAGTGAACAGGGAGAAATACACTTGCTGTTCAAGTGTCATTCATCATGTGTAGCTTGGCCCTCAGTCAGGGAAAGAGAGGCCAGCTGTGTGCTGCCTGAGCAGGTTTAATATTCCTGTGAATGAGAGTCAGAGAAAGAGAGGCTAGCTGTGTGCTGCCTATATTTGAAGTATTTGTGAGAGAACTATTGAATCTAGTGAAGGGGGCTAACTGTGTGTGAAGCCTTAGAAGAGATCTGTGTGAATGAGTTTATAGGAAGTAACTTTAAGAACTAAGAACTACTTTTATGAAACCAATATGCTTCTTGAAAAATAAACATTTATTTTGTTTTGTTATATCCCAGAGTAGCAGTCATTGTTATCTCCCATTCCTATCCTCAGGGCCACATAGAACCACGAAGGAGCCTGACACATAAACACGTTACCAAAGGGAAAACTTAAATAAAATATATTGGAATTTAATATTCCTGGTGGCAGCTAACTACCCAGAGGGTGTGAAGGGAAAGATTAAAGCAAAATCCACCCAAAAGAAAGTGAAGATCATAACAGTGCCACTCTGCAAATGGGCTAAATCAAAAATTGTCCATACATATGCATTCTCTGTTGTGGTCCCCACATTGTGGAACGGCCTGCCTGAAGAGCTTAGGAGGGATCCCATTCTCCTGACTTTTGGCAAACTGTGCAAAACTGAATTATCCAGGAGGGCTTTTTTATGCAGGTAGAAGGGCTGTACGGAATTAAAATGGTTCAGAAAGATACTTTGAAGGAATGGCAGGGACTGAAGACTATACTACTGTGTACTGACTGTTGCTGTAACCTATTGCATTTTTATGGGATGTCCAGCCGTAGTTCATATTGACTTACACTATGTAATCCATTTTTAGTCTCATTGAGAAAGGTGGTTTAGAAATAACATAAATGAATTAAATAAATAGCGAACAGTAATCCCCTTCCCATCCAATTGGGATGACATTCTCAAGGACTGTCTCTCACCCAAGGAGTCATTCCTACCCAATTTCATTAGGAAAAAACATTTAAATAGGCAATTAAAACTCACTTGCATAGTGGGCAGGAGTAGCAGACATTTGGCAATCCAAGAAATTAGGAAGTGGGTACAATTAGTAAGTAGGAGGACTCTCATGAACAAATTCACCTGTTTGCATCTAATGCAAGAGGTGAAGGTGACTTTTTTTAGACAAGTGTATGAGGCAGCGAAACTAAGCTCTGCCCCTCCTGTCCCTTACTTCATGCGTGTTTCTCCCGGCTTGAACTCCAATACCAGAATTCTTTCAGAACCCGAATGGAGCAAGGTAGGCAATGAGGGAGCAGGGCTTAGCTACCCTTAGATGAACTCTCTTGCCTAAAAATAGACCCAGCCACTCTCCCTTTTCTTTATGTCAACAGGAAATTGCCTGTCTTGTTTTCCTACCAGCAGCTAGGCCGCCGAGATTTTTCTTGGGGAAATTTTGCAGCTGTGTTGATGTGTCTCACACCCAGAACCAACACAGTGTTAGAAAACACAGATCCAGCCAAATAGAGAAATGCCAAATACCAACATGAATCTGCCCAACAGATCAAGGCTGCAGTCCTAAGCTCCTTCTGAGAAGATATGCTTACAGGATTGTCCAGTCAGATGCTGTGTCTGGTCTTGAAGACTTTGGCTGTGGGCAGAGCCATCCTTTGAGGCAAAGTCAGCTGAAAGTAAACCCTGCAAAGACGGAGATCCTGTATTTGAGTCATGGAAATGGGGATTCGGGTTCTCGGCTTCCTATACTCGATGGGGCAGCACTTACACTGGCCCCGAGAGTTAGGAGCCTGGGGGTGATTCTGGATGCCTTCTTGACTATGGAGACCCAGGTCACTGCATTTGCCAGGTCTCCTTTTTTCTATCTTCGACAGACCAGGCAGCTTGCCCCTTATCTTTCGTCCTGTGACTTGGCTACAGTGATCCAGGCAATGGTCACTTCTAGGCTTGACTACTGTAACGCACTCTATGCTGGGCTTCCCCTGAACCTCATCCAGCGGTTACACCTGGTACAGAATGCAGTAGCTCAGGTCATCACCGGAACGTCAAGGTGTGAGCACATAATGCCAGTATTGCATCAGCTGCACTGGTTACCAGTAGAATACCAAATCAGGTTCAAGGTTCTGGTACTATCAACCTATAAAGCCCTATGTGGACAGGGACTGGCGTATCTGCGGGACCGCCTCTCCCCATATGTGCCTCAGAGGACTCTTCACTCTAACGGCAAACATCTGCTGAAGGTCCCTGGCCCCAGCCTGGTGGAACGCTCTGTCTAATGAGACCCGGGCCCGGCAGGATTTGTCTTTTCACCGGGCCTGTAGGACAGAGCTGTTCCACCAGGCGTATGGTTGATGCTAGGCAGAATTCCCCCGTCCAGTCGAGCATGGTCTGTGCCCTCCCCGCTAGCAACATCCTCCATCTGTTGAGCTCCACTGTAAATGCTCTGGTGAAGGTGAAAGGGAGGTGCCTTGTGTATGCATATAGTGCATTTTATGATACCGCTGAGTATACGTGTATGTATATATATGTATTTTAAATGTTAGGATGTTTATATATTTATAATTTTAAACTGTGTAATTGTTAGATGTATTTTAAATGTATGTAAATTGTAATCCGCCCTGAGCCTGCTGGTGTGGGGAGGGCGGAATATAAATCTAATAAATTAAAATTAAATTTTGATGGCTGCACCTGGGCATTTGCTGTTCACTGCCCATAAAGCTGCACCTCAGCCCTGCCCCCCACATCTGAGCATTGCAATGCCAATGTACTGTCTGCTGGAAAACACCTTCCTCTTTTGCAGGTAGTTTTTCAAATTTCTTCCAGAGTTCAAAGCAAAAAAATTGCACCTCAGCCCTGCCCACAAAGCAAACAAAAATATATTGAGCACAGTTATGAGAATTATTCTCCTTTTTCCTATCCAAAGTCTCTTCTCCTCCAATTATTAAATGGCATTAATTACCCCCCACTGAACATTCTCATATAATCCCACCCTACCCACTGAAAGGCTCACCTTATGGCCTTTAAGTCTAAGGATGTAAATGCAGCTTCCTTTTTTTGCTTTTCCCCTATACATTTCTCTCTCCCCTCCTTAAGACGTGGTGATCTGAATGCCCCCATAAGCTTGGGCCACAGCTTCCTTAATAGCTTGCCAGCCTCCCAGACCCTTGCCCACCCATTAACTCCATGCTTAAGCTCCCCAAAGCCCCAACCTCAATTTAGACTTCCTTCATAATCTGATGTGTTTTCAGGTTTATCAGCAGCTACCCTAACCAGATACTATATTACTTAACACCTTTTAAGCTCTAACTGGATTAAGACCAAAGTACTGGGAGGATCACTTCCACCATGGTTGCCAAGTTCCAGGTGGTGCCCGGAGATCTCCCAAAACTGATCAGTTCCCCTGGAAAAAAATGGCTCCTTTTAGGGTTGCCAGCTCCAGGTTGTGAAATTCCTGGAGATTTGGGGGGTGGAGCTTGGAGAGGGCAGGGTTTGGGGAGGGGAGTAACTTCAATAGGGTATAATGCCATAGAGTTCACCCTCCAAAGCAGCCATTTTATCCAGGGGAACTGATCTCTGTGGCCTGGAGATCAGCTGTAATTCCAGGAGATCTCCAGGCATCACATGGAGACTGACAACCCTAGATCCTTTAGAGGGTGAACTGTATGCCATTATAATCCTGCTGAGGTTCCTCCCTCCCCTCCCCAGGTTCCACCCCCAAATGCCCAGGAATTTCCCATGCCAGAGTTGGCAACCCTCGTTATCAACTAACTCAAGACTTAAGATTGGCCCAAAGAGCTTCTCTCTGGGAACCAACCTTCAAAGATGTTTGAAAAGTAGGAACCCAGGGAGGCCTTCAGCTGTAGCCCCAGCCTAGGGTTGCCAGCTCCAAGTTGGGAAATTCCTGGAGATTTGGGGAGTGAAACCTGGAGCAAGTAGGAGTTGGGGACGGAAAGGACCTCAGCATGGTATAATTCCATACAGTCCACCCTCCAAAGGAGCCATTTTCTCCAGGTGAACTGATCTCTGTGGCCTGGAGACCTCCAGCTACCATCTGGAGGCTGGCAACCCTACCCCAGCCCTACCCACAACTATGGAATTTGAGAGTGGCTGCTTCCCCAAAGGCCTTCCAAATAGGTCTGAAGGGCTGCCATTTTCAGAGTTCAATCTATAACAGCGGTGCTCATTCCACAGCTAGCAGAGAGCTGCAATCACAATGAGGGTTGACAGGCTGCAACCCCTGAGAGCAAAAAGGGGAAGGGGCTTGGTAAAAGCACAGTTTTAGAAAATCCTAGAGCATTTGTGATGTTATGTCTCAGTTTTATCAGAAGCGTAATACAAGACAGAAATACCCAACATGGTGCCCTTAGGTACCATGGCCCCTGCCGACACCTTTCTTGGCACTCTCCATGTGTTTTTAAAAAGTTGGTGAGGCCTGTATATGATAAAAATGCCTATAGGGTTGATCCCGCTCCCACTGGATGAGATACTTTAAAAACTTTCAAGCAAAACAAAATTTGGTAGGTCTGGTTTCCTCACCCATCACAGCGATACAGTAGTCTAGCTGCATGCCCTCTTCTTTTCCCAGTTGTGTATGTACAGAGAGACCTCTGCACTCAGCCTCGTGGGGGCGGGGGGAGCTGAATCACAATAGCTTATTCTGGTCAGGAAATCCAGAAGGAATAGGAGGCGTCCATTCTAGAACATACCATCCCAAAGCTCTGTTCAACTGTAATACATTTGGACCAAGGGAGATGTAGTCAGGACTCCTGATGTTCCTTCAATGGCCTTTAGTTGCATGTTTATACATACTCCATCCCCAGTGATCACTGTCTGCTTAGTATGAACCCTTTCAGAAATTTCAACATAGCTTGTCACAAACTTTTCTCTGATAAGCAGGGCTCATTTTGAGGGGGAACGCGCTGGAACACAGTTCCGGCAGTTCCCCAAAGAGGTCACATGTCAGGTGCCCCCACCCACCTGACTCTCAGCCATTTTGGGCCCGTTTCAGCCTGGAGTGGGGCCGAAACGGCCCGGATCGGGCCTCTGACAGGTGGTAGATCACTCTCCCACTCAGCAGTGGCCAGATCCTGACCATTTTGGGGCCCTTTTCGGCCATTTTCAGCCCCCTTTTGCCATTTTGGGCCCAATTTCAGCCCTGAATGGCCAGGATTGGGCCCAAAACAGCCAGGATAGGTGATGTCAGGGGGTGTGGCACATGCAAATCAGTCATGCTAATAACACACTTCCAGTGATGTCCAGGGGTGTGACATATGCTAATGAGTTATGCTAATGAGTCCCTCCAGCTCTTTTTCTACAAAATGACCCCTGCTGATAAGATGGCAGAATAAATCCAAAATGGCAGCTTACCTGAGCCATCAGGAATTGATCGCACAAACGTTGGCAGCATTTTTATAGTTGCTGTTGGGTTGGTGTCTCTTCCCAGGCCTTTCACCATCTCTGCCTGGAAGCGTTTCATCACATCAAGTAGGACATCATCAGAGAGGCGCATGTGGTAGAGGTACCGATCAACCTGGAGGAGGGCATAACAGGTACTGTTATTAATTGTTAGTTCGTTGCCATTATAAAATAGTGACCTGAACCAGGAGAGAGAAAAAGTTACATTAGCTAGTGACCCATATAATGTTGCCATCTCCAGCTTAGAGAATTCCTGGAGATTTGGGGGAAATGCCTGAGGAGGGCAGAGTTTGGGGGAGTTAGGGAGCTCAGTGCAAATGTGTTGCCAGTCCACCCTCTGCAACTGCCATTTTCTCCAGAGGAACTGGTCTCTGTAGTGTAGAGATCTGTTGAAATTCAAAAAGAAGTTCAGGCTCCACCTGAAGGTTTGTAACTCTAGACTCATACCTAACAACCCATTCACACATGGGCCGTTTTCAAATGGCCAAAGCCTCCGGAAGATTGTGAGAAACTCATGGAATGAAGCATCTTCCTAGCACGATTTCCCAGCACGATCCTGGTTAATGGTACGATTTCTGATGTCATCACACCATTAAAGGGAATCATGCCAGGAAATCACATTAGGAAGACGCTTCGTTCCATGAGTTTCATGTGATCTTAAGGGTGCATGTAAAAACAGTCATAGACATAACCCATGACATACACAGGCATGCCTTCTCTACCTTTTCTATCTTTTTGGCATACATATAAATTGTTCTTTTTAACTACCAACTTGATTGTATCCTGTATCAAGTAACTACAAGATACATTGCGCCTGAAATGGAAAAGGTGAGATTCCTCTATTTCTTATGCTGGTTTCTTTAGGAAGTCCTATGAATCAAGCCCATACTACAAAGTTTATCTAGGTTTACGTGTCAAGACATCCTCCAAAGTCCCCCAGGACTTGCAGATTGTTACTATGCTGAGATGAAAAAGAAGAGAGCGCATCCCTCCACAGAAGTTCAAGTTTCTTGGTTGGGAGCGTAACTGTTTATACTGGTTTGGTTTAAATCTGTAGCAAAAACATATCCTTAAAGACACCACAGTGGATGATACAGTGGAAGAGATGAAAATGAACAGATGTGGAAGAAAATACGCAGAGAAAAGAACAGAAAGAGAGAAGGCTATCTGGTGAGACCCACAATTCCTGGAGATACGGGTGGTTTTCCCCAACAGGCCCAACAGCTCCTTCCCCGAGACTGTTTCGGGCTAGGAAAATGGCACAGGGGAAGGTGAGAAGCCCCTTCTCTGTGTGTACTGCAGTTTCGACTTTTACAAGACCCTGCCCATGAAGGAATCAAAAAGAATTTGTGACTCGTGTGATCGTGTTTGATCTGGGGAGCTTAGACCCAGTCTATATGCTCACCTCATAATGTGTGAAGAGGCAATTGTACAGAAAACCAAACTTAGCATCCATGGACGTTTGAGCTAGACTTTTCTCCCTCTCACCGTAATCCACTGATGGCCTCCCCCGCCACCTCCATTTTGTTCTGGGGAGGTCAGCAGTGACTAACAGCATTGGGGACAAAATGGAGGTCTGCAATGAGGATGGAATTGACAAGACATCATCGCTAGCATTTCTGAAGCACCGTTAAGTATTTGGAACTGCGGGGCTGGATACATGCCACAGTTTTAAAATAAAATTTTAATACCACTTAGTGAAAGCAGCTACATAATAGCTTTTATATCCCTCACATTTAGGCTACGATGAGACTTACAAACTATTGTCATTAGATTCAGACCTAAAAAGGAATAAGAAAATTGTCTGTGACTATTAAAAGGACCAGGAGAAAGAAAAGATTAGGTGCTTTCTAATAGACTGAATTCAGCCAAGTTATGCATACATGGCTTCCATACCAAATCAGGCCATTGTCCAGCTCAATATTTACTCTTATTGGTTGCAGTTTCTCAGAATCTTATACAGAGAAAGATCTTTCCTAGCAGCTGTTCCTCAAGATGGTTTTTGGCAGTAGAGGCCAAAGACTTAACCATTTTTTGTGCGTTACCATTACCACATGAATCATGGCCCTCCTTAGAAATGTGATGTGATCGGAATGCTTCCATATACAAAGTGTGTCACTGACATACAGCAATGGGCATTTTCATATCTGGAGAGTCAATCATTTCTAGGAGGTCATCAGAAATTAATTGGTGTATGTAAGTATACTTTGGGTAAGTATACTTCAGTATACTTCGGGTAAGTATACTTCAGTTCCACTAATGCTGGTGCAAGAGATGGTAGGAGAGAGCCAAAATGGTGTAGGGGCTAGAGCATCAGACTAGAATCTAGAAGACCCAGTTTTCAATCTCTGCTCTGTCATGGAAGCTTTTTGAGCCAGTCACATACTCTCCGCCTAACCTACCTCACCGGATTTTTGTGAGGATTAATGGGAGAGGAGAACTATGACGAGAACTATGCACGCTGCTTTGTGTCCCCAGTGGAAAGAAAGGCAGGATATAAAGAGAGGGAGGGAGAGCACACACGCGTGCACACTGTCTCTCTTACACACAGTTAACAGTTTCATCAAAATTGATGGGGCCTAATTGTGCCCTTAAACATGTAGTCTCAACAAGGAGGAATGCTTTGTCACAGTTAGAAAGAGAGGCATTTTGCCAGCCAGTTTCTGCTAGGAATTTACAGCATCCACCATGCCAGATGTCAAAGGCAAAAGTTTTTCTTATCTTTATTACCATCCAGAAATTTTACTTTCTAAATGCAGATTAGGTTGGTGGGAATGTAGATTAGGTAGAAACAGTCACCTGGTGTTGGCGTAAAGCACATCATTGGAGTGATGTAAGGGGAAGAGAATTCTATTTACAAGGATGTAGAACAAATCTGTTCTATACTTGGCCAGCTAGCCTGCTGTAGCCATCGGGCACATTGGAACGTATTGCCTATTCTAGGTCCCTTTTAAAACCAGTAAGCAGAAATGATCTACTGCTCTTCCATGTAAACACAGATAACAATAGTTGAAAACCTCTTAGTCATTACCAGGACCCTGGAAAAGGCAGTTATGTGACATAATGGAATGAGATGCACTGAGCAGAGCAAGGAGAGAAGAGACCTGTCTCTCTCTCTGGGGCATTTAACTAATGCCCAGGTGCATCCTAAAACAATGACCCAAGGCCCAGGAGTACAGTGTCTGGATGGGATTTTGAAGGACACTTTCTAGGTTATCTTTTGGGGACATTGAGCCATCACCACAGGTTAAGAAGCCAGAAAACATGTGTGAATGAAATGTACACACTAGGGTTGCCAGCTCCAAGTTGGGAAATTCCTGGAGATTTTTGGGGTAGAGCCTGGAGAAAGTAGGGTTTGAGGAGAGGAAAAATCTCAGCAGGGTATAGAGTTTACCTTCCAAAATAGCCATTTTTTCCAGGTGAACTGATCTCTGTGGCCTGGAAATCAGTTATAGTTCCAGGAGATCTCCAGCCACCACCTGGAGGCTGGCAACCACCTTAGTACACACATATGCTAGTTACACACGTGCATGAAATGAGAACCTTTAGAACCAGCTTAAGAAACCTCATGCTTTGAATTATTGCAATGCTTGCAACATGGGGCTGCCCTTGAAAACAACCTGGAAACTACAACTGGTTACTAGCCGCTGAGAACATATGTTGTCTGTTTTGAAACAGTTACATTGGTTGCCAAGCTCAATTTAAAGTCCTGGTTAAGTCCTTTAAAGTCCTGCATGACCTGGGACCTCCATATTTGAAGGGCTGTCTTCTTCCAAATATTCCTGTGTACCAGGCAACCATCTGCTGGCAATCCCAATTCATATGGTGGCTACCTGGCAGCGACCAGAACTCAGGCCTTTTCCACTGTGGCCCGTTTTGCGGAATGGGCTCCTTGAAGAGGTGAGGGGAGCTCCCACCTTGGAGATGTTCAAGAGGAGATGTTCACCTTGGAGATGTTCAAGAGGACTTTGGGGTTGAATGACAGGCACCCTTTGGGGGAAGTGGAGTTAGGGGTTGTTATTTTATTTTGGTTTTAGCTGTGTTCTTAATCTACTGTTGTAAGCTGCCTTGAACCACAAGGAAAGGTGGAGGGTAACAATTTTTAATGGTCTCCGTGAGGCAGCCAGATTCCAGGCGAGGAGAGAACAATGGCGACAAATGTTCAGGGCCTGGTCCACCAAGGTGCCCAGCAAGTCGTGGGGTTTTTTTTCTGTACCGTTTGGATGGTGTGATTGGAGCCATCAGAGGGAACTGTTCTCTCGGGGCTCTCAGACCAGGCCAGATCGGAGTATAGCTCACTTATTCACTTTTAGCCTACAACTCCTTTTTGCTCCTCCCTCAATGGAAAGGAGTCATCGGCTCCAAGCCAATACATTTTTCTACATACGCTGACTCAAGGCTGGTAACCTTCCACAGCTGCCAACAGCAATGTGGGAAGCAGCCCAACAATTCACTTACACAAACAATTGGGGATAACGAAACACAACTCCCCCCTAACGTTATCAAAAAGCTAACATTTGCGTGATCTCTCTGAAGAGCACCTTTGCCTCCTTTAGGAAAATCAGATGAAGAGGAGGTGATGTGATTGTGTTTGCTGTGCCTTGCATTGGACTCGGAGTTATCTGCCAGATTTAACAATAGCTGCCAGCGAGCACAACAGGAACAGACTGGGGATGAGGGTGGGAAAGGTTTCGGAATTAAATTCTATTGAGACTATTTTTATTTGCTTGAATATTGGGGGAAGAGAACTTGAAAGTCTTGAATTAATAATCAACCATCGTACTTGTTAAATCAGAAGAACGGCATGTGGGACGGGTTAAACCATGGGCTGCTTCAGTAGGGAGTTGCTGCTGATTGCTGGGAGCAAGACAAGTTTCTGCCGTGCACTGGTGGCCTCCTCATTGTGCTGCCCCTTCCCAAAGCAGTGGTTTGGGCTGAGAACAAGCCTTAGGGAGGAGCCTCTCCCTGCCTGGTCACCAATGCCAACAGGATGCAGGTTCTGCTTGAGGGTGGCGAAGACGCCAATGCAAATGCGGTTAAAGTTCAATGCTGTCCCCCAGCCCTCTAGAGAACCTTCCATTCTCTTTTTCATGAGCCAATATTAGCAAGCAGTTGGGGGGAAAGCAGCTGCTCCTAAGGGCCCACTAGATACGACAGCAACAGAGTCATCTGCACCCGATGGAGTGCGCCCCAACTCACAAAAATTCATGCCAGTGTGTGGTGTGGTTGGAACGTTGGACTAGGATCTGGCAGACCTAGGTTCAAATCCCTGCTCTGCTATAGAAGTTCACTGGGTGACCCTGGGCCAGTCACCGTCTCTCAGCGTAAGTTACCTAGCAGGATGGTTGTTGTGAAGATAAATTAAGGGGGAAATGATGCCACAAACCACTTTGGGTCCCTCAAAGGGTACAAATATCTACATAAATGCTGGAATAAAGTCTCTCTCTAAGGTGTGAGGAGGTAAACCACACACCCCTTTAGCTCTTAAATTCAGACCCACCCACCCTCACCTCAGACTGAGACTTCGGGAAACAGCCTCTTTCTTCCTCACAGCTGTTTGGGGCCTGTGCTTGAGTAAGGTTGCCAACCTCCGGGTGGAGCTTGGAAGTCCTCCAGAATTATAATTGTTCTCCAGACCACAGAGACCAGTTCCCCTGGAGGAAAGGGCAGCCTTGGAGGGTGGACTCTACAGCATCATATTCCGGCTGAACTCACTTCTCCCCCCAAACCACCCTCCCCAGTCACTGTCTCCAAATCTTCAGAAACTTCCCAAGAACAAGTTGGCAACCACAGGCTTGAGGGACCTCTGGAAAGTATCGGGCAGTTGAGATGAGGAGGATATTTGCAGAATTCTGGGAGAAGGGGCCTTGTCTGTCGTTTTTTTGGAACAAAAAGTTCAGTTGAAATATTTTAACAAAAGGCCCCATTCTCCACAAAGTAAAAATTGTGAATTATATATGTGCCATGTGCAGGCTTTTCCTTATTGTATTATTTGCTTTATTAGGTTTGCAAAAAATAAAGATCTTCCTTTGGATAAAAAAGTAATAAAATTGTAATCATTGAACAAGGAAGACAATGCCTTTCAATGGGACCAACACAACCGAGCTTACTGGGACAGAGCTTTATGAAATACACAAAAGAAAAGGTTATAAAAACCGATTCAGAGTTTTTATAAAAGTTTTTTAAGGCAATTTGCTACTGCTGCTCTTCAGGTGGCAGTGTTTATATATAGTTTCCATTTTGAGGACAATACTCTACCTCCCCACGTATGCTAATGCTTCAATGGCATTTGATTATTCATGCATCTACTGGAAAATCAGTATAATGGATAATGAGGGTCTTGGGTTCACTCAGACAAGTAGGTCAGGGGTCCAGTAACCTGGGGAGGGCTACTTATTCGCTATTTCAACCTAACCTTCTTTACAGGGTTGCTGTAAGGCCACAATAGGCTCATCTATGATGCTCCTTGGTGGAAAGGCAAAAAAGTCAAATAAAACATTGGGGGGGAAACAACCACAAGTTTAAAAAACCGATCCACACTTTTTTTAATCTGAGAAGCAAACACTGTTTCCATCGTGCTCTAAAGTTCCAACTAATCAGTTGACTCCTTTCCCCCCCAATAATATAAATTGCTTCACTTAACAGGCAACCTTCGTAGAGATTAAGGGTTTAGCTGTGGGCATTCCAACATGACAAGCAGGTAATGACTCCAGAGAAAAGGGCAATCATCTATGAAGGGCAAGAACCCACCTAGGGAAGAGAGACAAGGGAGTAACCGGATTGGGAAGCCTTTCCCCTGCATGCTTCACAATGAAGATTTTGCTGCCTGTTTGCCTTTAAAAGCCCTAGCCAATGCGTGTATAATATTTCTGTTTACAGGAGGATAATAATTGTCTTTGGGCAATCTGTTGGAATCTAACCACCACCAATAAAAAAAACACATTCCACTACAAAAGGAATTGCGACACTTGAAGGACAATCCAAAAAAATTACATCCTTATAAACTTATTGACTTCAATGGGCTTAGAAGGGAGTAACTGTATTTAGCACAGCACTATGAATATTTTAGGTAGTTATGTTGCTCTCTATAAGACAGCTGGAATGCAGGCATTTTAAAAGATTTGGGGTCAGTTCCTTGGTTCATCCTTAAAGTGACAGTTCAGTTACTGTACTTTAATTGGATTTTATTACTGGTCACCAAAATTCCTTGGATCGTATACAACAGATTAGTAGCTCAATCCTAAAATGCTGTTTTCCATCAACTGTTAACAAAATCAGTCCAATATTTATTACACTAAGTTTTGCACAGTATAGTTACTAAGATTTCTTTCTCTAGATACAACCAATCTTAAATGTTTTCACATATTAGGCAACAATTAATTTGAACTAGTCCAATGAACTTTGTCTCCTTTTTTTTAGGGGAGTGCTAAAACCACCCGCAAACCTCCACACTGTTGCCTAGACAAAACACAGTATGTTAAATCAACTTTAAAACCACCCCACATAATCAAATCTTACCTTTTTGATCTGATCCTCTTTTAGCTTTGTAAAGTAAAAAGCCACTAAGTGTACAGCAAACATCTTCTCTAATTGCTGGGTCAAACGCTGTCGAGATCACTGCGTGATACAAATTCCACACCTTTATTCATATCCTGAAAACCAAGGCGACCTTCTTCAGCCATGCCATTTCTCAGCAGAGAAGCAAGAGTCCCCAGCTAAAGCCATTCAGTCAGATTGGTTCAATGATTAAACTTCAGTCTCTTGCTCTCTCTCCCCCCTGAGTCCCTCCCACCACTTGACACAGTCTCCTACTGAGCAGGTGGCCAGCTGCCAAGAGTGGAGAAAAGAAATGATTCGTTACTGGCCCAACTTTGGCATTTCTATGTCTGAACAATTCAGTTGCTATAGAGGATCCTTTGCTTGTCCCAGCATGGTTTCCCACAGTATGGCACACTTCCAGAGAGGAAAGAGTAACAAACACAAGCCACTTCAATGGGTATTATCTCACTTGAACACATGACTGGGGGAAGGGATTATGGACATGGAGGACGCTTTCCCCCTGATCAGCTCTGCGGTTTTAACAATCGTTTTAATGTGTTTCCAGGCATGTTTGTCACACATTTAGACTTCTTCATGTCCTGACCTGAGTGGTCGTGAGGTATCTGCTTTTTACCTTAACGAAGAGAGACTCATCTGCCACAACCCCCCCCCCCCCCAGATCTCGTCAAAGAGTTTGAATAGTGAAATAAATAGCTATATGACATATTCTTAAGAACCGGAGAGAAGACCAGACCAAAGTTCCCTCTGCCCCTGTCACATGAACACATGAAGCTGCCTTATACCGAATCAGACCATTGCTCCATGAATGTCAGTATTGTCTACTCAGACTGGCAGCAGCTATCCAGGGTCTCAGGTAAAGGTCTTTCACGACACGGAGCACCTGATCCTTTTAGCTGGAGATGCCAAGGACTGAACCTGGGACCTTCTGCATGCCAAGCAGATGTGCTGCCCCTGAACCACAGACCCTCCCCAAATCCAACGTACTGTTTCCAAAAGTAGGCCACTACCTGCCTTATTTGTGAGATGGTGATGGACTGCCCTCATTTGTCCCTGGTACTTGCTGTTTAGAGGCCTACTACCTATGAAGGTTCTACTGAACTTTCAGGGTTAGTAAATAGCCATGGACAGACCAGCCCTCCATGAATAACTCTCATCTTCTTTTAAAACCATCTAAGGCAGTGGCCCTCATCGCATCTTATCATAGTGCATTCCATACATTAATTACACATTGTGTAAAGGAGCATATCCTGTTATCAAGTCCTAAACTTACTACCAATCAATTTTACAACTAGGTGAGTACTATCAGAGAAATGACAGCGAGGTGGAATTAGGCCTGCTGATCAGTAGCTGGATGATTCTATATTTGCACGTGGCTAAAGTCTGCCCTATATTTTGGCCCTAAGCCAGTGAGAGTAGCAGTTTTACGCACAGCTAGTAGCCCAACTTTGCTGGTAATATTGCATGTTTGTCTCAGCTATGCAAAGGAAAGCACATCCCCCAACTATACACAGCAGTGTGGGTGAGATTGCATTGGCCACTTTACATTTAATGGTCCATCACAATGCAGATGCGCTTCGGCATCCAATCAGGACATGCTGTTCCCTATCCGGCACATGAAATTTCATCCTGAAGTCTGCTTCTACCTGTGCTAGACCGAGCGAGTGTGCTTGAAGAGTCATTTTGTCTAATCAAAAAAGAGGGAATCCAAACAATTCTGCCAGCCAGGCAACAACCTGCACTAAATCTTGCTGAAAACCAGAAGATACCTGACAATTTTTTGCAGAATAGGATGTGGCCTTCTGGCCAGTGTTTCTTCCAAGCTGACACAGACACAAGGAAGTGCCTAAAGAGAAGGGTCACCATTGTTCTTCTGTAGCACAATAAACAGCTGGGCGGGCCAGGACAGTGAGAAGTCAGCAGGAGGTCCTTCTGGTTTGTCCTTGACAATCCGAATTCACTGTTTATTCAGGAAGTCTTTTATGTTTAACTGCAAACCTCTAAGGAAATACTCACTAAGGAACAGCCTGCATCTAGGAAAAGACCCATACTGAGAAAGAAAGAATGAAAACCATATTTTCTCTTGCCTCTCAAGAAAAATATCAAGCTTCTTACCCACCCTGTTTCAGGAAGGTGTCTTTGCCACAACAAGAAACATTAAGCCTCAAAAGCAACTCTTCAAGCACTATCAGTGATGAAAAGGGATACTCTGATCTGCCAGTCACCATCTTTCAGCATGACCTTCCTCACAGGGATGTTGTGATAACTGGCCCAGCCCTTGGCCAACTGTGCCTTTGGCTCATCCCTACAGTATAGAAAAAACATCTAGGCATAACTTTTTTAAAACATAGAAAAGAAATTCATTTCCATCTAATTTGGAAACGGATAGCTAATTTCAGTCTTAATTCCCAGAAAAAAACTTTCCTTTATCCCTGAGGGCCTCTTCACACACCAACATAGGGAAACCAGAACACAAAAACTCCTCCTTTTGCCATACAATTCTACACATTGGTAAACCAGCACAAAACAAAAGCTTTCTAGTTGTCACTGAAGCATAAGAGACATTCACAGCACATGACTGGGTCTACGATTCTCCCCTTACCCTCCCTGTGGTGAAGCATCTCATATAAAGCAGGGTTTAGTTCCCTCAGTCAGTTGCTTGACATGAAGCAATATGGCCTACGCTACACCCGTTCCTGGTCTCCTCCTCGCACCTCAATCTGAAGGCCACTGCCACACAATTACACTCAGAAATGAATAGATTCATTGTCCATCACTGACATCAGTATTCTCCCTGCCCCCAAATCATAGCTGGCAGCTATAGGGAGAAGATAGTACAGAGATATATTCTTTGTTTAGATGATCTCCTGAAGGAAGCAGTTGGGAAGGAAGGGGGGGAATGAACCCAAGAGACAATTTCTAACTTGTGAGTCTCTTCTGGGGTTCTATGCAGTGGTTAGACAGCCACTCCAAGACTGCCCTCATCTTCCACAAATTAGCCATATTAGGTGAACATGTTCATGCCCTGCTCTATACAGTAAAGGTCCCCTCGATGCTTCCCCTCCCAAAGGTGCAGATTACATTTGTATTCCACTCCAAGGAACTCAATTCGACAGACAAGGGTTTTCTAATTTTTTAAAGTGTCCAGTTGAACACTGATTCAGTTTCACTGTGCTGCACTTTTTCCACAAGATGTGTTACGCCTGTACCCATCTCATTTAATGTGCCACCACTGAAGATAGCGCGAGAGCTCAGCTGGGGAAGCAATAACAAAGTACAATTGGGTTGTTCTTGACAGCCATTCTCTGAAGACAAGCCGTCATTCAGCAGAGCTGCATTATTTATTTAACATATTTATACCCTGCGTTCCCCCCACCCAATGGAAACCAAAGCAGCTTACATCATTCTCCCCTCCATTTTATCCTCACAACAACACCTCCTCATTACAGAGGTGATACAAAGGAACCCCATTTTAACACGGTGTCCTGAATCTTAAGGAAAGTAGACAAGAGAATGGAGACTCACCGTAGGACAAATCTTACTTGCTACAGACAGCAAGTGCTTAAGTGCCAATCTCTATTAGCATTGCAACCATCTTATACCTAGAATCATTCACACAGAAGTACCCCAGAACACACCATACATTTCACTTAGTTAAGTAAATGCAGACACAACCCGTTTATGTACTTTACTAGTTTCATGCTGCTATGCTAACAAATTTTAGTAAATGCTAAAATGCTATTACAGTGCACAAGTGTAAACTCTGTTTTGTACTACTTCCAGACTTGTTGAAAGCAGACTAATACAGTACTACACCCCCATTTACTTAGATCACGTGAATCCAGCGCTCTTCACCAAGGCTAATGGCATCTACATCATTAGCGTAGCAGAAAACTTCCATCCAAATCAGCCTTAGAAACGCTTGAACAAACTTCAGAGAACTTACAACAGTTACTATGGAGTCACTATGGGAACAAGCAATGAATTAAAGGAAGTGCTAATCTCAGCAAAAATCCAAAAGAATGTCCTAGAACTTGTCCTTAAAGGCTCACAGCTCGAATACCAGATTTCATGCCCATACCTAAGCGCACAGCTCAAGCGCTTTCTCATCAGACCATACTCTGTAAGAGATCCAACGTGCTTTCACAAGGTACACAGCAACAAACTCAGGCTTACCACCAATGTACAACAGAGCCAAACCTCAACATGAGGCTGTAGATTTATGCATAGTTCTTCCTATGTGTAAATTAAGTTCAAAGAGCACCCGTACTGTATCTCCCCCCTCCCCGCCAACAGATCTACCAGCAATTGGGGGAGGGCAGTTTCCCTCAACATCACTTCCATGAGTTTAAAAAAAAAAAACCTCTTGCCACTAAACCAATCCAAATTCCCATCTACACAGCAGCTTTTTGAATTTAAGTTCTACATCCTCATTGTGTAATATGGAACAAGTCAGTCCTGGTGGAGTTCATCTGAACACATGCCTTTCCCAAACATCACATTTGGATTCAAATCAGACAAGGTGCTGGGAGGCCAGCTTTTAAAGTTAGTAATAAGCAGCCACAGGGCCCCCAATACAGATCAGAGTTGCAGCATCTAGTGTGTCTGAGTGCGCATTAACAGCTTCCATCCAATGCTTTTTCTAACTTCAAATGCCCCACAAAGCTTCTATCTGCCACACTGGGGAAAATATATAGGAAAAATACCAGCTCCATTTGAACTTGGGTAAGAAAAGGGTTTTTTTTCCCAATAGTGGAAAGAGGGAGGTCCCAGAGCACCCTCACCCAGGTCAGGAGTTTGAGCTTTGCAACCACCCTGGGAGAGAGTCAAGACCTGAAGTTTGAGAACCGCTGAATCATTCTCAAAATGGCACAAGTGACTCTTCAAGACAACGAATCATTCATTCAGAGCTGTTTAAACCCAACAGAAGTTTTAACAAATCAATGGAAAACTTTAGCTTGCCATACCTACCCCCCATGTAGTGGTAATCAGCTCAAGAGCGTGATTCCAGCATTTTTAGGCCCCATGCCTGGCTCTCCATCATGTGGCTACTGCTCCTCCACCCCCTCCACCTGGCTGCCATAGCACTTGCTTCTGCTTTTTTGGCTTCCAGCACTAGAGGCTCAAAAAAGCACGGAACCAGCTCAGGGCAGCCCCCTTTTGACTCATTTGTTTAGTTGACCTTGGGCCAGTGAGAGGTCATTAATCTTCAACAGAGTCACCATTTGCCCTGAGCAGAGGCTGTTACCCAGTGGATCAAGCACTCAACAGCTATTCTCAAAAGCTGTGCATTAACAGTCGTGTCCCATCTTTCACGCCACGCACAGCCATCTGCCACCAACAAATGGTCCTCTTCCAGGTCGTATAACCAGAATGTCCAGTTCCTTGCCAGCTGTTACTGCTGGCTCCGTTGCCCCATTCTCTTAGCCTCGTAGCAACAAGGCCCTGGATGAATGGACAGATGGACGTACACCCACAAGCGTCATAGGCAACATCCATGCCACAGGTCTTGTGGGTGGCATAAAACAAGTTAGTGAGAGCACAGCATAAATGCAACACCATTTACTTCAATGGCAGCAAAGCTCTTCTCAGTAAGGTTTCCAAACTATGAACTCAGAAACGGGCTCTCTACAAACATAGTTTATCTTTTGAGATTCATGTTACAGCTTCAAAAGAATGAAGCCCTTCCTTGAAGTGGACATTTCCCACCCTAAATAGAGAAAAAGGCTACTTCCCTGCAGTGAGATCCCATGTTGATGTTGAGTCGGGATGAACACTGCAGCTAACTTGGGGGGGGGGCACTTTGGCATCTATCGGGCTGCTCCCATTGGTGTGTGTGTAGGTGGTTAAAAGTTTTATTCAAGAATAATCTTGATTTCCTATGAAGAAATAAATGGGCTGGGTATTCTAGAACTTAGCTAAAGAATAAGTTCAGTACTTCCTTAATATGGAGGGCAATTAAAAAGGTGCTGGCATTTCTACCCAGGAGAGGTACAAAGCAAGAAGGAAAAGCATTTGGCTCACCATTCTAATCATCTCATTTCCTGTGAAGTTGTAGATTATCATTTATATTGCCATTTATCTGCTGAACTATGTACCTTGGAGAAGGAGTTAAACTGCAAACTATGCTGCACTCTAAGAGAAATGAGCCTGAACTTTGTGACATGACTTAATCAGTGAACTGCACTGTTTCAAGCTCAACTTTTCCAACACAAAAAGGAGTAATCCCTTCAGGTCAACTTTGGGTTCAAAATACATTTGTGGAAATGCAACTTGTACAGCTTTTCTAAATCCCTTGCTTAATACCCAAGGCTCCCTCCCCAAATGCTGCTCACCCACTCTGCCTGCACTTGTTCACCTTCACCCCTCGTTACACTCTTGCCTCTCTTTCCCATCACTTGGTAGACTCCACCCCATCAAACTTTGGACTGGAAGCTCTTCAGAGCAGAGACTTGTCTTTGTGGCTTATGCGGGAAAAGCACTATGCATTTTCTGGTAATACACAACTAAAATGTTACTAAATAACCTTTTTTATTTCACAGAGATCTATCGTTTTCACTTTCTCTTCTTCCCATTGGGATCAGTGTTCTTAGTAATACCATCAGCATTCCCGTTGTGTTGAGCTAACCACTCCTGCTCCAGCTGTTTCAGCAAATCCTGGCTGAGGAGTCCTTGCTGTACCAGTCTAGCAGCCAAAGCACCCCGGACTCGAGCTGGGGGGTCCACCTGCACTCCAGTTGACCTGTAGCCCAGTGCTTTAGAGCCCCTTGCTCTTCGCTGCCCTTGGGCCTTGGCATCATTCTGGAGAGGTGCTTGGTCAGTCTGTGGAAGGTCTTCTGCATTCAACATCCCATCACCAATGTGAGTTCTCTGAAGCGGGAAATCATCTGGGACAGCCACCGTTCCAGATGTGGCTTCTGAAACTCTGATTAGTCTCGTGATGTTGAGCACCCCAATTTGTATGATGTCATCCAGCTCCTTCTGGATATCTCTCACAAGGCTGGTGTCTGGGAACATGTCCATAAAGCGGTAACTGGAAGAAAACACAAATGGGAGCATTGGGTAAGTTGCCACTATAAGGAATCCTGAGAAGTCAAAGGCTATTCTCCTCCAGTATCAACACCTTCTCTGAATCCTAGTAACCATGGGGTGACAGATGATCAGTTTTATATATTTCTGTCTATTCAAAACGCAGTTACAGAAAAAATGTTTCCCGTTCCCACTCGTAACATCTAGAGCAAGCACACTGATTTCTTGAAGAACAGACAGGGCTGGATCGATTGACTTTCTATGCCAGAAAGAGATGCTACATTTAATGGAAGGGACTTCTTGCATCCAACCGGCTGTCGAAAAAATTCACACACAACTGATGTGCGGCCTAGTAGAAATGATCTATGTAAGCAGTCTATAAGGGACGTTAATTACACTGCCTCCTTTGTTCCTTCCAAGACTCTCCAGGGGATCCATTAGGGTTACCCCCATTTTACAGCCCACAGCAAGAGTCATAGCTGAGCAGGGATTTGATCCAAAGTGTCCCTGATTTAAGTCCAACACTCTAACCATTCTTAACCCAACTGACTCTCACCTATTTCTCTGCCTCCAAGCAACTCTGTTTCTATTCTGCATTAGTGCAGTGTCTAACAAACCAATCCAAAGAATGTTTTGATCACAGAGACTGATTGCAGGTGATTTTGCATACACTTTGGGGCCTCTGAGATGCAATTCTTATGTAGTTTCAACTTGCAGGTGACAGAAACATGTAGCTTCTGATGCAGTACAGATATCCGCTGAAACTGCATAGAGGGGATCAAAATCTACTTTCGCATAGGAAGTTACACATTAAGGAAAAGCTTAAACTCGTTTCTGGGAGTGTCAGATTTCCACATCGGGGAGGAGTTTGAACAGGTGGATTTCTGAAGTGGTACAATCCTACAAGAGGACTGTGTCATGTTAGGAGGTGTTGCTGGAATCAGCTCTTCTCCAGAGTGGAGACTTCCTCATACCCCAAAGCTGCCCTTCATTAAGAACAGAAGGAACCAAGTGTCCTTTTCAATACCTCAGCCAAAGATAGAGATCGAGGACATCGTGAACTGCTTCCAGGTGAACAAGCTCCTTTATATTCCTGGGTGGGGTCAGAGGCCAATTAATGTGTCTGCACAGCCAATCAAAAGTCAGAGGTTCATTTCTACTGAACTGCCGTGCAAACTAGAAAATAAAAAATGCAGGAGTTGTAGGAGCAATCAGCAAGATTTCCTAAAGAACTAAAGTTATTTTCGTTACAAACATTAATCTCTCATATTCCCAAACACTGTTTAAAGAAAGCTACCCTTACCAAGGTCAGGCACAGTAACTTATAGCAGAAATTTTGCTTAAGGCTTCTATTCAACTTGTAAGATCCAACTGTGTAGCACAGGAAGGCAAAGACATGGAACATAATTTAGTATTAAGCACATTACAAAGATGTTTTCTTACTGGTATTTGAAGACAGCCATCACAAGAAGGAAAAGCAGTCAATACACCAAAAAATCCCTGAGCCTCTAAAGCCTGAGCCTCCTTATAGTTTACTGTGGGTGCGTAAAGGTTTTCATCGCACATCCCACACTCTTTGGTTCAGTGAGGGATATCAGATGACTATCCTCCCTAACCCTCATTAGTAGGAATTTATATGGGCCACCATTAGAGAAGAGGGAGCAAAGTCAGCTGAGACAGTTAATGGAGCTGGCCCATGGCCAACTGTCAGCTTCCACGACTGTGTTACCCTTGGCTCTGGTGCAAAGAAAAGGAAAGAAGGGGAAGGAGGGGAAAGGAAATCCTTGTGTGATTTCCAAGGAACTTCTTTCCTAGGCAGTGTAAGGATGACAGGAGATCTTGTAGCCACCTGCCTTCTTTTCTGATCAAAAAGTAAAAAGTATTTCTAAAAAGTATTGTAAAAAAATATTTCTGAATAGTTGAGAGTTCAGCAAGCGATTCTAAATTGCATTCTGTGCTTGACTGAATCAACAAGTCTATAGTGAACGAAAAAGCCTAATATGAGATGTATGGAAGCCTTCTCCACTAAAGCAGGTCCCATCTGTTTCAAACACTTACTGCACAGGGCACCTTGTTATTGCCATAGGAAGATCTCCTCAAAGCACATGTACGTCTGTATGGATTTGTGGCTGAATCATAACCCAAAAAGAGTAAGGCAGCAGAATCATCCTTTGGCATCTCTTTCCTCCTTCCCCTGTGAACCAACATCTCCCAGAAGTAACTGGTAACTCATGCACTGCAAACTGATACCTCTTCATGAGGTTATATCAGCATTAGGATACACCAGACATGCACCCCTTCTTCTGAAAGGGCAAAGAATCTGGGCTCTGAGTACAAAGGCCTGAACTCTTATTATCCACCAGCCATGCATTGCCTTCCAAGCAACTGCAGACCCACGACGGCAACAGATGAAGGAGGTTTAGCCAGCCTACAGGCGTCTGAATTGAGCACAGAAATGCTCTATCTTGTACCATTTTAATAGGGCACCAGAGCCATTGCCAAAGAGCTGACCTGGTGCTTCCACTGTCTCTGACCAAGGTTGCAGCCCGCTTTATGATTCCCCCAAACAAACCAGTTGGCCAACCTGTCCTGCAAAACCCAAACTATCCTTTCCAGCTGTTTCTTTGGGAATCCCCAAAAGTTATACACCCTTGAGCAAGTATTACATACAGGCAACCTATGACCCATTCCTACACGCACCCACCCACACTAGATGCTACCATACAGATGCAAATCACTTACCTTCAACAGTGACGTGCACACGTATGGCTGCTTTTTGTTGATGGGTGCTGTGCAGAACACATATCTCGCTCTCAAGTTCAGAGGAATGTGCTGAATCATGTCAGCTAGGAATTTAAAGTCATCAACATTGCAGACAAAGTAAAGGCCATCCACTTGAGAGAGACTCACAAAAATATCCTGTTAAAAAATATTACAGTTCAAGCAGTCAGAAAAGGGATCTCTGTCAATGTTTAAAACCTCATAAAAACCAACAAAAGCTTCCAGGGTCCTTTCCAAACACAGTTGCACTAGTGCGAGTTACAACAACAGGCACCAAGACCTCTGAGTGCATGCACTAGGTACACAAAATGTCCAATTTCTGTGGCAAGGAAAGTTGAAGGCCACAATTTGGACATTTTGCACATCAGACCAATGGAAACATAATAGGCATTTGCTTCGTATAATTTATTCTGTTTCTATTTGTTAACTATATAACCCTACTCAGTTCTTTCCTCAAGATTTTGATGTCAAGCATTGCTCATGTGCTTTCAAGCTTATCCTTGTAGGCCATAAGGGCTAGAAGCCTGATTCTTCAAAATAAAGAGCCAAGATTCTCAGGACGAAGAATGCTGAGCTTGTGCAGTGCCACTATGAGATAAGCACAGAAAGATTCCAAAATGGTTTCTTGGAAAAACAGGCTTTGGGAAGAAATTAGTCTCAGCGGGCCGCCGGGAAGGAACAAAGGACACTGTTCCGTGTAATGATCAAGGGCAGCAAAGTAACAGCATTCCTCTGTCTCAAGCTGCTCTTCTCCTTCTGCATTCCCACTTTGTATGCAGGAAGCTACAGAAACTATCACACCCACTCCTTACACGCAGCACCTAGATTTTACTGATAACGAATGGGAAGCCTGTTGCGTTCCAGCTCTGAACATGTGATGGTTCCCCCCAGGCAACTCTGATGCTTTTGTGTGTGTTTCTAGAATGAGACAAAAGAAAGTAAACAGTTTTTGAAGTCTAAGATTACAGCATGATTTTTTTAAAAAAAAAACCAAAGGAAAAAGGAGTGATTAGATGCTGGTAATAAGGTTTCGGCTGAGTATTATGGCCCGAATCCAGCCAGAAGCCAAGAAGTTCACAGCACAAGTGGGGAGCAGTCTGCTTTTCAGAGGAAAAAATCCCAGTGTGAAGGCACAGAAGAGCTTGCTGGATTCACATGGCAAATCTCTCATCTAAGATCTCAAGCTTTGTAGGAGTGCACTGACTGATCAGATAAATCTGCTCAGTGGTTTCTTGGCTTTTTTAAAAAGAAAGCTAAATCTAGTCCATGACATAAGGAAGCCAATTGCACGTAAGTAAGGGATCAAGACTTTGATTTTCTATATGAGAACTGTAGAAAGGATAGTGTACGCTAAATAAAGGACTGGGCTAGAAAGAAGTTCAAACTACAGTGATCTTTTAAGATCTGACACTTAAGAACTCCAAGTAGATCATTTTATGTCCAATGTGAAGTACAAAACCATCACAGAAACACGGTCTCTAAATGTCTACCCAGATCTTTTTTTTTTTGAAAAATTTTTTATTGGGTTAGAACATTTTTATTTTTACATTACAATCAATTTTCCCCTAATTTTTCGTTTCTAACCCCCTCCCTTTCCCCCCCTTTTGTTGACTTCCAACAGCTTTCCCACCCTCTGTCCCTTTTCCCTTGCTTCTATTAAATTCCTCTGTCTAAAACAGATATACATTCTCCATTATATTAAGCAGTGCATCATTAACTCCTTTAATTATTATACACCCAAACTATACGTCTTTAGATAAACAATTTATCCCATTTTCCAGTTTTGAATAGTTCTATATAAACCTATATATCATAAACCATAAAAATTTCCCACATTTAAATCAAGCAATTTGATTTGTTCTCTATATATTACTCATTTCAACTTTTTATGGTAATTCTATATAACTCCTCAGATACTCAATCAATTTAACTCTTCTATACATTCAGTTTGGTGCATATAAATCTTGTCAAAGAAAGAAAATATTGTTAGTTAGTCAATCCTCATGTTTAAACCTTATCATTAATTATTCTCTATCAGTTGACCTATACATATCTATATATATCTCAATCAATTAATCTAACTGCTTATAAATTCACATTTCTCTTCCTCCCCCGGTAAAGTCACCCCTCTCTTTTATACTTTTATTATATTTCAGTAGTTCTCAAACTGCCACAGTTTTCCTCCCACCTCCCATTTCTTCTCCAGGTATTGTTTCAGCTTCTCCCAGTCTGTGTTGAACTGCCCTGAGTCCAGATCTCTCAGTTTTCTTGTCATCTTGTCCATTTCAGCCATATACAGCAATTTGTAGATCCAATCTTCAATAGTTGGTACTTCTTGTACTTTCCATTTCTGCGCATACAAAAGTCTAGCTGCTGCAGTCATATAAAAAATCAACGTCCTATGATGGGCTGGAATTCCCTCCATTCCCAAGTTTAGCAGCAGGAGTTCTGGGTTCTTATTTATTTGAAACTGTAAAATTTCACTCATTTCTCTTATTATTTCCCCCCAGAACTGCCTAGCTACCTCACACGACCACCACATATGATAGAGGGAGCCCTCATGTTTCTTACATTTCCAGCATTTATTAGAAGTATTCAAATTCCCTAGCGCAATCTTCTTTGGTGTCATGTACCAACGATAGATCATTTTGAAAATGTTCTCTTTAATATTAGTACATGTCGTTGTCTTCATTGTAGTTTTCCACAAGTATTCCCATGCCTCCATTGTTATTTCTTTATTGAAATTTATAGCCCATTTCACCATCTGTGTTTTAACTATCTCATCCTCAGTATACCATTTCAGCAATACTTGGTATACCTTGGATATTCTTTTCTTGTCTTCTTTAAGAAGGGTCTGCTCTAGTTCCGAGTTCTCTGTTCGTATGCCCCCTTTTGCAAAGTCTGAGTTGTATAAGTCTCTAATCTGTCTATACTGAAACCAATCATAGTTAGGTGATAGTTCCTCTTGCGTCTTTATTCTAAGTTTAGATACTTCAATCTTAGTTATTTCTTTATACGTTAAACATTGTTGTTCATTATCCACAGCTCTCGGATCTATCACCTCATATGGAACCACCCACAAGGGGGTTCCTTCTTGTAAGTAAGTTCTATACTTCTTCCAGATTGTAAATAGACTTCTCCTTACAAAATGATGCAGGAACATCGAGTTGACCTTTACTTTGTCATGCCATAGGTATGCGTGCCATCCAAAAATTTTTTTATATCCCTCTAGGGCTAATAGTTTCCTATTCTTTAATGTCATCCACTCTTTTAGCCAAACTAGGCAGATTGCATCATGGTAAAGTCTCAGATTGGGCAGTTGCATTCCGCCTCTCTCCTTTGCATCTTGTAAAACTTTTACTTTCACTCGAGGCTTCTTGCCTGCCCAAACAAAATCTGATATTTTCCTCTGCCATTTTTCAAATTGTTTAGAGTCTCTGATGATTGGTATTGTCTGTAACAAAAACATTACTCTTGGTAACACATTCATCTTAACTGCTGCAATCCTGCCCAACCATGACAGGTTCAATCTATTCCATTTGATCAAGTCTCTCTCTATCTGAGTCCATAATTTTTCATAATTATTCTTGAACAAATCTATATTTTTTGCAGTCAGCTCAACTCCCAAGTATTTCACCTTACTAGTTACTTCACAATCCGTTGTTTCCATTAACAATTGTTGTTTCTGCTTAGTCATGTTTTTGCATAATATCTTTGACTTCTTTTTGTTAATGAAGAAACCTGCCAAATCTCCAAACTCCTTGATCTTACCTATCACTTTTGGCATGTTCTCCAGTGGGTCTTCTACAATTAACATTATGTCGTCTGCAAATGCTCTGACCTTATATGTGTAGTCCTTTATTTTTATTCCTCGTATTTCCTCATCTTGTCGAATTTGTATCATCAGAATCTCCAATACTAAAATGAACAACAATGGAGATAACGGGCAACCTTGTCTTGTTCCTTTACTAATCGTCAATTTTTTGGTCAATTCATCATTCACTACAATTGCTGCAGTCTGGTCTCTATAGATTTCCTTGATTGCTCTGACGAATCTTTCTCCCAGTTGTAGCTTTTCCATAGTGGCAAACATAAAATCCCAGTTCCTCTGGGTTGCAATTCTCGAATTCACACGATACGCCACATCTAGGATAGCCACAATTTCCTCCTCCTCCTTCCCCAGGTAATCAGCCAACACCTCAGTCATCTGTTCTTGCGCTGACTTCCCTTCCACTTCTGGCAGACCACGAAAACGAAGCTGCTTCTCCATGTGTTTAGTTTCTGCAACTGACATCCTCCCCTTCACCAGCCTCATCTCTGTTTGTTGCGTGTCTATTAAATTCTCCATCGCGTCTTCTACTGTTTTAACTCTCTGCTGCGTTCCTTGTAATTCACTGCTAATCGTTTCCACACCTTTTTTCACTTCTGACAGCTCCGACTTTACTGTCTGTGTAACTTCCTTGACCTCTTTAATAAGCTCCAATTTCGTGTCCTTAAGTTCTTTCATCATGTCTATAAGTTTTTTGTCCAAGTTTTCTATTGCCGATTGCCACTCTTTTTTCGACATCGTGGGGCTTGCTTTAGCTCGCTCCCACGAATCTGCTCTCTTCCTCAGCTCCGTGGCGTATAATTAAACGTTTTCCTTTTTTTTAAATGTCCCAATCTTTGCCAAAATTAATTTTTTATATCCAAAATGTCGGGCGTCTTTTCTCTATGGTTTCTCTATGTTATTATAATCCAAGATGGCCTACTTCCTCTTCCGCTGAAGCCACGACCCTTCCACTTTCAAAGATGACGATTCCCCACTTCCTGTCCTTTGGCAAGGGCCGCTTCCCTCCAGCCACTCTATTGTTGTTACGCACTTCCTGTCTCCCGTCTTCCCACAGCAGGTCTCGCGATGGTGTCTTTTTCCCACAGCTCCAAAACCACAGGTAGTCTCTTTTAAAATACAACTCCTGCCGAGTCTTCACCTCCTTTTCGCTAGTCTGTTGCAGTTTAAAAGTCTACTTTCTTTCCTCTCTGTTTTTATCAATCTGTCCCGTTTCAAGAGATAGCGATCTTTACCTTCTCTCCAGCTTTCTCGGGTTGTAATCGCTGTTTCGATCTTAAATTCTCCTCTCGACTTCCCTCCCCGATCGAAGCTTGGGTATGTAGGTCTTATGCCAGCCGAATTGGCCCCAAAATTGCCGCAGAGATTATAGCCGACCCGTCGCAAGGTGGGACCTCAAGGATCGGGGGGGAGACTCCTTGTGTAGAGCCCCCCCTCGTCCGAGATCTAACTCACCCTAGGGTCTTGAGCGTTCTTTGCCTGCTCCCCGCCTGAGAGCAGTCGGCCGCGGGTTATTTTCACCCCTCCGGCCGGTTAAAACGGCAATCCGGTCAGCTCCACAAATGGAGCTGCGTTAGACCTCCATGAATCCCAAACCGGAAGTCCAAATGTCTACCCAGATCTTGAACGATTTTCAATACAGCAACATGAATACTGACTGACTAATTTTAGTATAATATGTGGATGTGTATCTTATTGTTTTGGGTTTTTAAATATTTGTATGTGTTCTAAGATTTATTTTAAAATCAAGGGATCTACTCATGCAGTAGGCACTGTTCCTGCTACAGCTTCTAGCTACTAATGATGCGTGCCTGCTAAATTTTAATAGCCGCCTGCCTCGTCACCTGCAAAAGCAGCATTTTATATATTTCCATTTCACAAAGCCCTAAAAGCGCAGAGTATCCCGAGGTCCCAAGAGGCATGCCCTAGGCAGAAAAATGCAGCATTTTAACAGCTGCTCAAAGCAAAGTAAGAGTCCATAGGCCTTTTGATCTTACAATTAGATTGGAGAGGGTGGCATCGGGAAGATGATATGCAAACATTTCAATCTGTTCAGCAGTTGGATGCAGGCCAGCAGTCTGTGAAGGGAAAAATAGAAGTATTTAAATTTTTTTAACAGAAAAAGTTTACTGCATTTGACCACTGATGAGCTGCAACACATGGTGGCACACCAAGCTCATGGTGGCCCATGTAACTAACTATGTGCAGCATGCACAAACCCCTTAAACACAGTATCAAGCCGAGGAAGCCTAACAGCTACTCAGAGAAAGAGCTCAAACACTGTGTCTAGGCTTATTTACACCCTGCACTTTCCATCGCTTCAGGACAGCTTGGAAAACAATTCAACATACATAAGGAACAATTAAAAACACCCAACATAAATCAACTACGTTCCAATTACAACTCAAGCCAAGCCAGACCAAGAAAGCCTTTTGAAACCAAAATGCTTTACAGTCCTCTGAAAAGAGGCCAAAGAAGATCTTGACACCACCTCTGGCATAGTTTGGGGCAGGGCAGCAACTGATAAGAGCAGTGAGCTGGATTTTGTGAATCCAAATAAACTAAACTTAAAAGATCACTGATTAATGAGGAGTGCAGATCTTTGCCTTGTTTCCCTGCCCTTTCTGACCCTGGGAAATATGATTCCCATAGTTAAAAAATCCATACCATGTGGGTCTTTTGTGTGTGTGCGTGCGCTCAAGGTGCAGAAGGGGACAAAAATCACCCCTCTCCCTCCCTCTTCCATCAGCACAATTCATGATAAGAGGTTACCACACTGCAAATGTAGCGAACTGATCAGACAACTGTAAAACACTTCAATAAGATTAGAATACTCAGAAGAGATCCATCCTACCTCTATGGAATCCACTGATTTATTCAAGATTTCCTTCAACAATGGAAGGTCATCGCGATGCATAGTAGTGACTTCCCCCTCTTTGAACACGCTACTAAACCTCCCAGCTCTCCCAGCAATCTGTAATGCCTGGGAAGTCGTGATGTTATCCATTTCCTTTTCACCTTTCTCATTGACAGCTGGCTTGATCAGAGAGTTAAAAATGATTCTCTTTATGCTCCTAGAACCAAAGCACAGACAAAAGATTGGCAGCAAAGTCACAGACAACACATTAATGCATTTTATAAGTTCTGCAAGTATTTTTCTACGTAATGCAATCTTTAACTGGAAACATGAAGGTAATGGCTGGAATACAGTGGAAGTAGAAGACTTCCAATGGAAGTAATACTGCAACGAAAGGAACTTCCCCCTCTTTCCTGCTGTCCCCTTTGTTTCATTCAAGCCAATCACCCAATGTCTGTTCTGAGATACACCATCCAAGTACCAAAGTCCAACCTTCAACTCTCACCCAACTGCCACCAGGCGTAGGTAAGGAAAGAGGAATGAACAGGCATAGTGCAGCCACTTGGAGACGAACGATCTCTGGCCCAGCCACATTAGAGTTTCGGTTGGGACGTTCACTTCCCACATGGCATGAAAAGCTCTCTCAAACCTGGAAGAGCGGAGGCCTTGAGAGGGGAAGCGAGCTTCACTGCCAGACAGTCAGGTTGAGCAGGAGTAGGGGCGTTTGTTCTCTCAAATGGTATTTACTTTAAAAAAAACAAACATGGTGGACTGTCAACCTTCATGAGGTTGATGCATCAAAGAATCTTGCTCCAAATCAACAGTTTGTTCCAGAATTCAAAAAAGCCAAATGGGAGAAGTGTAACTGAGAGAAAGATCCTGAAAAGGCTGCGAACCACTGCTAGATGCACTTCACTCGAGCATAAACTTTCGTTTACCTGGGATACTTACAGATTGAGCCCCATTCCAATGGCATCTGTAGCAACCATGATTTTACAAGGATCATCAGGATCATTGAATTTCTTGGCTTGAGTAAGCTTCGTTCCTGAAACAATTCAACCACTGTGAACTGTGTCCCAAATAGGGATGCAGTTGCATCCATGCTTTCATTTTAAGATGTTGTGTGTACGGTTTTAAGTTCCCCTGCATTTAAGCGGCAACATTCACAGTGGACAGTGAGAAACACAACCTATGAAGGCAGCAACACCACTGAAGCAGTGAAATGGCGCTTGCATACCTCGTTTAGGTGGAACTGGTGCCTCCTTGCAGGGTGGTGCAGATGTGGCCACTGTGACTATCATGATAACAATGGGATGTTACTTGACTTAAATATTTATAACCCACTCTCCTTCCCAAGGGAATCCCCAAAGCAGCTGGCATTATTCTCCGCTGTATCCCCACATCAGCCACCTTATAAGGTAGGGGAGGCTGAGGGCATTGACTGGCCCAAGATCAGCTCAGTGAGCTTAACAGCAAAGCAGGGGGTTGAACTTGGGTCTCCCAGATCCTAGCCCAGTACTGCATAGACATCACCCCACGTGGACACCTTGGTTCACACAGATGGTGCCTCCGAGCAAGCTGGGCAGCTCTTCAGGACAGCAGCATTCGCTAAGCCAGCAGCGGGAAGATCACTGCTTTCCTTCTTCCTTCAAAAGTATTGCAAGATCTATACAGAAGCCAGCTCTGCTGCATGCAAAATGAGGTACCACCTGTGGGAGCAAAGGGGCAGTGCAGGCCCCCTCAATAAGTGCCGGCTTTGCAGCAGTGCCAGAGTTAACAGGAAATTAAACAAGGCCGCAAGGCTGGACTGCATGCTGTTGAACACGTTAGGCTGCTAAGCTCAGCTACAGCCTCTACATCCTGAAGGTAATCAAACCCCTCTGTAAAAATCATCTAACCAAAGAATAAGAGGTAAAATGAAGTTCTGTGGGGCAAAAGGAGAAGTCATTGTGCCAAGAAAATCTGCTTAATGCTGTACAAGATTCAATAACCAAATGCCAAGCGGATGCATTTCAAAATTACTCTTCACTTATGCCAACGGCTCGAAGGCACTTCCCACCCCACTTCTCCACAACAGACAGTAACAATATTTACCAGGTGGCAGGCTTCCATATATGACAGCACATTCCAACCCACGTGCTTCTATCTGCCGGCTCACTGAATAAATATCACTCTTGCTGAAACAGACGATGCAATCACCAGGACGAAGATTATCCAGAGATTCAAGGGCCTGATCCAGCACCTTTATAGGGGTAAGCCTCTTGTAGTTTCTCACCTAACAACAGACAGCAGAGTTTACATCTGAAACCACAACAGAACTGTAAGGAACAGGAGGGCAGGGCAGTGATTCAGAAAGCTCCCTGAGGTGCCCACCAAGAACTGCATGTCTGCAGTGGTCCCTCCTCCCCGCCACCAGCACAAACAGCAGCTCTCTCCACTGCGAACTGATTGGGACCCCCCTCCCCGCCCCAATTGTAAATGCAGTTTGCCATATAGCAACAAGGGGGCGCTGTGGTAAACAGTGCCCAGATTTCATTCTACCTATGATACTTTTGTGGTCTTGGCAATGGAATTACTGTAGAAACTAAGGATCCTAATTTGCACTCACTCCCTTTATGAGGCAAGACAGCCATTTAACCTGAGTGCATCCCATCTGGCAGAAAGTTTGTCAGAAATACATGCTCTAGCTCTGTATCAGATTTCTGCTTATTTCAGGATTTCTGCAATCTATGCTCTATTGTATTCTTTATTGAATGCCCCAATTGATGATTGTACTGGATTACACTGTGTAATCCACCTTGAACTCAGTAAAAAAGGTGGATTATAAAGTAAATAAATGAGATGTGGTCTGTGTTGCAAATAAAACCTATGAATTATTCAACTGATTTTTGTTTTCATGGTGGGAGGAGCCAACATCTACAGAAAAAATATATTGTTCCTTGATTTATTTTTCAGTTTCTGTATACCCTGGTTATCACTAGTCCTGATAAAAATTAAACCATAGAGGCAGGACTCACTGCATATCAACCTGTATCATTTAGTCCACAACAACCAGATCAGTTGTAAAAGTTCTACTCTTTGGCTGCCTCTGCAATGGTTATACTTTAAGATGTTCCAGCTTCAATTGTTAAAAGACAACATGGGGTGTTGATTGACACCACCAGATGTTGTTCAGATTGTTAAGATGCACACTTTGTAAAGCAGCACGGCACTCACCTCCACCTCCTCACCTGTCGTATACATCAGCTCTGTCACCAAGTTGATAGCAGCAGCTTCCCCACAAACATGAATTTCTTCTGCACAGAGCCCTAAGGGAAAAAAATAATCCCTCGTGAACTTGAAAGGCAATTATAAAAGCAATTTTAATGGAAACGTACTCAACTCAGACATACAGGGTTGGACCTCTTTGTACACGTGGAAGTCATTTCCATTCAAACAGTAGCAGTGTTAGCAATCAAGCCCTCCCTCACACTAAAAGGGCAGTTTATGAATATGGTAATATCTAAATCCCTTTGCCTCACGTTCCCTGAGCATCAAGCATGTTGCCTGGCTAGGCAGAATGGATCCCGGCCAGGCTGGAGTTGGAAAATTACTGGAACGTGAGTCATGAGGCAAGAGTAACTAGTAGCCCCACACCTCAGAGATGTACAAAGTCTTAAGACAAAAGAGGTCTTCCAGGAGTTCCTGAGTTTATCTCATCCACACACTTTCGATCTTCCCCCTTCTTAATCTGAGCTATTCAGGGATTTGATAGCCCCTCCTATTCAGCAATTGTGGGTTGTCAATCCCTATTTTCACCTATAGTTCTGTCTAGATATGCACAATCGAGCCTTTCCCAATTCATTGTCTTACCTCCGGAGACAGCCATTAAGTTATTGTCTGGGGAGCAGAAGACATGTATCTGCCACATTGATACGTTTCACACTATAGATTGGGCTGCTCTCAGCCATAGCTGTGTGTGTTCTGGACCCTTCCGCACATTCTTAAGACTACGTCTGAAACCTCTCCTCTCCCTTCCATAATACGCTGGCTGTCCTTGCTGCTACTCCCACAGATCTTCTTCTCTCCCAGGACTGGTAAATATTGCCCTCCCCTGAATCACTCTCATTCTTCCTGACTTCCTAGTTAGCCCTGTGTGTATGCTGTGTGTTCTCTGTGTGATTGCAGTTTACTGCTCCTTTAATAAAAAAGAATTCCAGTTGAACCCCCTCCCCCTGCCTGTTTATTAGAAAGTCCTCTAAGGGAATGATCCTGGTATACATTGGTGGAAGATCTCATAGTTACCCCCTCTCACAGTGTCTCCTTATATGCTGATTCCCCCAACTCACAAGGAGACCCCCTTTAGGGTAACAGGGGGAGAGACCAGGATTTCCAGATTCTTTGTTCAGAATCAAACTTCGTGCAGTGCAGAGAAGGCTGTTTTGGCCAACCTTCCAAGCGGAATGAGGTTCTGGAATGTTAGTTTTTAGCGTGTGTAATTATTCAAAGCCTTATTTAAATGCTATTAAAGAACATACCATTATCAACGTTAAAAAAAAAAAAAAGGATTTCCAGATTCCTTTCTTGAGCCACAGTCCTCAGCAACTTACCCTATCCTATTCCCAAGGACTACCTGACCCACAAAAGCAGTTGTGGATGGGAGACAAGGGATGATAGCATGAAGCAGCACATGGAAGAAATCCATTCCAGAAGTGAAACCCTGCTCACCATTCACTGTGGTATTTACAATTCCCTAAGAGAAAAGGGCAGTCTAATAGTCACTTTGCTACTACTGACTTCAGTGAAATGTGGACTGGTCCTTAACTGCCAGCAATAATCTTCTTCTACTGGAATATAGTTGACAGGCTGCACCGGGGGCGCGGGTCTTCCCATGCACCAGAAAAAGGTTTCTATGGCAACATGTGTGCAACCTGCCACTTGCCCCTAATACAATAAGCAGGAGGAACAAACTGTACCGGTTATATTGATATTCTAGACCTCCTCTCGATACAGGCATATGAAAAGGAAGGCACACACAAGCAATTAAAGAGATGACGCTCATAGAAGACATACCCAAGAGTGCTCTCGTCCAAGCCCAACCCCTGGAAGGATCTCTGATCATCTGAATTTCATCAATTACAGCCACTTCATCTAAAAAAAAAAAGTATATATAAGGGTAAATGATGCAGGGCAACTTGTGAAGAAGTAATCATCTCCAAGGTAAATTATTTAAACAGTTTTATTTAGTCAATTTAAAAACTGCTTTTACGTGATTTTATGTTTTGCTATATAAATATTTTTGTCTGTTTTATTTCAGCTAAATAATGTTAGGTTTTGAATGCATGTTTGCTATGGTGAAAAATGCAGGCCTAGAGAGCAAGAAAGAGGGGGAGCTGGATGGGTGAGTGAAGGTATGTTGTGACTGGAAGGTAGCTGTGCCCTAGAGTGCAAAGTGAACTGTAAGTTTTTAAAATGTTCAGAGGGAAAGAAGTTCAGCCAGTTGATGACTGTGCTTGTGGGTGGAGAGAGTTATTCTGTCAGTGAAACGCTGAGGGAAGAAGAGTATGCGTTTGACTTCTTGGGTGAAATCAGCCTAAGTGGCATCGTGGGAAAAATAAGTCTTTGTAACCAAGTCCTTTCATAAATGTTTAAAGATCTGTACTTATCTTGAAGCCATCATGCTTATGATCTATTCTGAAACCAATATACTTATGAAATACTCTGATACCATTAAGCGTATGTACTTAAAATAAATTTTATTACTGGTTAAATAAAATGTCTGTTTCTTCTAGAATAAATGCTCTCATTTTTACCTCACAGCTGCCACCCTCCCACCTGCTCACACTGATTGTTCTGTCAATCTATCATCTATAAGTCAAATTGAGAGAGAGCTAAGGCAAGAGCCTTTGGTGGCAGCAAAAATCCAAGGGAATGCTAAGAAAGGCAGGGAGGCAGTATAATACAGGTCTCATAGAGGGAAAATGCCACACCTCCTTTCCTAGTAACTTGCCTATGGCAACTCACAGTAAATGTGTAACAGTTTCAGAAATTCTATTAAATACATCACTGTTTATAGTTTGTCTGACCTGTTTTTTTTTAAAAAGAGTCCAGTAGCACCTTTAAGACCAACCAACTTTACTGTAGCATAAGCTTTAGAGAATCACAGTTCACTTCGTCAGATGCATCTACAGTAAAGTTGGTTAGTCTTAAAGGTGCTACTGGACTCTTTTCGATTTTGCTACTACAGACTAACACGGCTAACTCCTCTGGATCTTTTTTTTTTTTGGTAACACTATAGTAGAATATATGTTCCATGACGTGATTGAACACGCTTGAAATAGCAACTTTTTAATTTAAAAAAAAAAGAGATACCTACAGGGTATATTAACACTGCACATCTCAATAGTGCAAGCAACGTGTTCAGCTGGTCTGCCGTCTCCATTTACACAGACTCGTTCTTCCCCAGTCACTAAATCACATGGCACATTCTATAAGGGCCAAAAAAGGACACCATTTATTACCCAAGATGCAAGAAACAAAAGGAAGGAATCTCCCCACAAATGTCCTACACTGAAATGTAGCTGGGAGGGCAACCTAGTATCAAAAACACTGGGCCCAGAAAGCAGGAGTTTTCTGTAATCCTGGACATCCTGATTTTCATTCTACAGTAGATCTAGAGGAAAAATGGATGCAAACCAGCAGAAGCTTCAGGAAGCAAATGGGGAAGGAAACAAGTCCCATGAATTCTCCATTGGTCTCTCTGACAAAATCCTTCTGAAGAGAACCAACAGAGGCTATGCTATGATTACTTTTTTTCTGGTGATGAGTTTAAGCTAGCAGCCTTCCCCAGACTTCCTTCCAGGGCTTCTATCATCCCAATTTGCATTCCATCGCCCAACTATCATGCTCCCCAGCCAGCATCTCATCTCTCCTATCTTTTCCGCATCTTAGATATTCAGATTGGTTTCACAAATAAGCAAATCCCCTATAGTTTGGAGAATGCAGACTTCTTTAAAAATGTAAGTTTTAATACACCTTTGCTGAGACCCCAAAAGGTACATCAGTTTAACTTTCATGTTTCTAAAACTTACAAGAACTATGAGGTAAAAGGTTCTAGCCCTCATGGCCACAACAATGTGTGATGGCAAACAGATGCCACCCACGCTGGACTTGCAATTATGCTGCAGATCAAAGGCAAGCGAAATATTGCTGTGCTGTATCAGTTTTGCTTTGTAATTAATAATCATTGTATTTCCAGAAGCTTTAAACGGAAAAAAATCAAATATTGAAAATGACTTCAAAGAAAAAGTTACTATAAATATCACGATTGTATTTGCAGAAGTGCTTGCTTCTTCCTTTCCTTCTTGCCCACCTTTTGGGCCAATTGTCTCCCACACCATCAAAATGCAGATGATGTTCTCCTTGGAGTACAGCATATGTTTTTTGCTTATATGACTGTGAAGAATATTATGCAAGCCCACAACAGTATATAATAAATAGCCATTACAATATTATTACAGCCAATGTCCACACACACCCCAATCACACAGGTTCACAGAAGCATGGACATCCATTATGATACTGACAGCATCATTACTCTTTTGGAAGATCTCATGTGCCAGTAGCTTTAAAGGGCCACAGTATACTCCTGACTTTGCTGATAAATATCTCTGGATTGCATGATAGGTTTTTCCACTATTTGTCGGACCTGCATGAAACACAATTTTTCTTTGGATAGCCCTTGCTTCTGAATACCTAGAATATAAGAAAAGACATACAAATAGATACACATATTAATTCATTCATTCATGTATTACGGTCCTAAGACCAGCATACAAATTAATTAACCAAGGATACAATTAAAAGGAAAAAAGACCAACTTTAAGAACTTTTAAAGATACAATTCCCGTCATTTAAGAATTAATACACATAATTTAGCAACTTGACATGTAATCCTAAATTTTTTATCAGATAAAAAACAGTGGAGCATTGCATTATTGGTGGTTATATATCCGAGGATCATACCAAGTAACTGGATATTAAATCTGAGATGAATCTCCCTATAAAATGGACAACTAAAGAATATATGCTCAACAGACTCGACCTCTCCTAGCAGGCACGAGCACAACCTTTCTGGGTAGGGGATTATGTTGTACCTGCCTTCGATAACCGCAGATTGAAGAGCAGAGCACCTAGCTAGAGCAAACGCCCCTCTAAAACTATTTTCTTCCACAGAGGCCAAGTACACTGCTGGATCAAAGGTACCTTTGACATTTAGCAGGACCTCAAGTTTTGATGCATTGGAGATGTCAGACTGATGCTCAATATCCTCTGTTCTTTGTTTGATTACTCCTTTTGCTTGTTCGGCTCCATATGTTAAGAGAACCTGAGGGGAAAAGCCTATTCTATTAATATGGGGCCTTGAGCCAGATGGATTGGAAGTTGTCTTGAAGGATCATGGGGTTAAAATGGCCTTTCAGTCACATATAAATGGATTGAATACATACCCTGGCTTCAAACCTAAGACTACAAGACTCCAATCGTATCCAGGCATTAGATACACAGTTTGGGACTTGCAGAGCAGCTCCCAGAAATTTAGACTAATTTCAGGGAAAAGCATGAGGAGGGCAGTCCTAAAAATGTTCCACATAACAGCTGCGCCAGTGATTTGGCCTTGCATAACTTTAGGGCTGCAGGAATGAAATGTCCACCTTGAGTTTTAAAAAATTTCAGTATGGCATTTCCCCTTGATTGGCAGCATAATGACTGTGTTTAACCCTAGAGCCGTTGGCCTTTATAACTACGCCCTATTATTTAAAACTATCAACTTGTTCAATCTGATGGCCATTAATTGCCCAATTCCTAGATTTCACTCTGTTCCCCAAAGCTACTATTTTAGTTTTCTGATAGTTAATTGTCAGTAGCTCAGTTTCACAAAATGTGGCAAACTTCCTAAGGGCTCTCCTTAGGCTGACTGGGGCTCTGGATAGAAGCTTGGCATCATCTGCATTCGGAAGTAAAGATAAGTGCCGGTTTGCAATTTTGGAGGATGAAGATCGGTGGTGTACAGTCAGCTTACTAGATTGTTGAAACCTAGATACACATAGCTGAGTCTTGATACAAATGTTTATTATTATTATTATTAATAATAATAACATTTGATTTGTATACTGCCCTTCAGGACAACTTAATGTCCACTCAGAGCGGTTTACAAAGTATGTCATTATTATCCCCACAACAAAACACTCTGTGAGGCGGGTGGGGCTGAGAGAGCTCCAGAGAGCTGTGACTAGCCCAAGTTCACCCAGCTGGCTTCAAGTGGAGGAGTGGGGAATCAAACCCGGCTCTCCAGATTAGATTCCCGCACTCTTAACCACTACACCAAACTGGCTTAATTACTCTCTCATTTTGCAGTATGTATTAATGGTCTATTTTTAAAACATTCAGATCATTAAACAGTTCTAAACATTCATTTTACAAAGAAGACAGGAAAAAAAATACAGGATATCATATTCCAGAATCCAAATTTTCATATAAATATCTGCAACAATTTTTTTAAAGGAAAAAAAAATCCTTAGTTCATTCTAATACAAAGTAGCAAAGCTAGGCACAAGCAACAAGAATTAGATAAAATTAGACAAACTGAAATGACAGCTGGTAATCATATGAAAGACTGGATAAGCTAAACTAAAGCCACTAACCAGTTGGGGGGCAATCGTAAGTCACTGATTTTGCGCAGATCATCCATACACTCCAACATAGGAAAGATCTGCTTAGCGTGTCTCATGAAAAACGGAAACAGATCATCAACATGCCCTGAAAACAGAAGAGAGGCACACACATAAAAACGTCACTAACCATCTGCCACCCAACTGTCTTATAACTTTTCTGACTTAGCACTCCAAATTAAACACAAGACATTCAGCACCATTTCAAATTACTTGGAGGATGGAGATTACTCATGTGAAAGGGGAAGAGGGAGAAGAGAATCACAAAGAAGGAGTCGGGGGAGCGCAGGCTAAGCTAGCTGCCCTCCTACTCCCCCCATGCTTCCTGGATGCCTACTTTCTGGCCTCCACTCAAGAAGCAGAGAGTCACCAAGGTGCTACCATAAGCACAGCTTCACTTTTCCTCCTGGCACTCAATTTAAATGGCCACCCCAAAGGAAGGCACAGAAGGCCTCAGGAGTTGCTGAACCCTGGCCTGATGCACTGCTGCTTGCCTGCTATAGTAGGAATATCCACATACAGCTCTCCACACAAGCAGAGCAGTGCCCAGATGTTACATTTTAGATAACATGTAACTCCAATGAACAGTAACTACAGTAAAGAAGTACTGGAAGCAGAGAACGCATACTAAGTATCAATTGTATATTCGACTCTTGCTGCAGGCATCTTCCAATGTTCTTTTTATTAAGTTACTAAGAATATTTCTATGTATGTGAAATACAGCAAATATACATGCACACACTGATGCCAGATACTGGGGTGAAGTATCTGAACTCTTCTTCAGGGACCCACAGTGGCGTAAGAGATGGCATCTTCACCATCTCCTCAGACCACTAAAGCAACCAAATCAGCACCCTAACACTCACAAGATAATTGTGAGAAAATTCTGTCACCATTCTGGATACCTCAGCAACCTCAGCCAAAGGTGAATCACATTGAATTCTGCAGGAAGGCATGTGCTTGGTGGGAGAATCCTCTAATATGGAGAGTCACAGGGGAAAAAAATCTTATTTTTCTATATACCTAGGGTTTCCCCCAGATATGCAGAACCTAGTGAGATTTTCTGAGCTAATCCCATGGCATAGCTTCTGTTATCTGCACAGAGGCCAGGACTTCACTATTAGATCTAACAATATAAGTAACAAAAAGCAGCAAGATGAATACCCACGCGAACAACCTAAAAAAACTCCAGTAAAGACCTTGAATGAAAAAGAGCTGACTATGGTTTGTAATTCTTTTCCAGCACACACCCACACATCCATATAACAGACCAGAATACCTAACCCTAAATCAAACTCACGCATGTATATTTTTAAAGTATGATGATGTAATCAATTGATATTCTTCATGCTTACCTGCCCCACAACATATATCACTGAGAATAATGTGCACATCAGGGCCCAATGTAGTCGATTCCATAATGTATTTCCTAAAGCTTACAAATGCTTGATGAAAAAGGCGAGCTGCGAAAGGAAAAACAAAAATAGCTCAGCATTACACACAAGCATCACACTCCCTAAATTTGAGAATACAGACCTAGCAAGAATACACTAAAGGATCTCTTAATAACATTTAATAATTATAATGTGCTTTTGCTTTCATTGAGAAACAGCAATCAATGCAAATAGCCACTGAACTTCTTTTCAAGAAAGAGTAACAGAAGAACACTCCTTTCAGGAACCAGTATTTGAATAATGTATGTCTTAGCCAGGCACCTTAAAAAATAAGTCATGCTCAGAACAACTGAAGATTAAAGAACAGACTAAATTCATGTCTTGTCCCCAAAGCATGATGAAACATCTAACAACATTCACAGTGCAATCCTAAAAAGAGCTACTCCAGTTTAAGCCCACTCAGTAACTCTTCTTAAGATTGCACTGTCAGTTTTATAAGTCCAGTATTTCATACCATCTAATCCATTTTCTGCCCCTAATCTTTGTATTTCTCTCCTCCTGTAAAATTTATTCAATACTTTCAGGACTTCACCTAGAAAACAAAACACAAAAGGTAGCGTGTTAATTAACAAGACAACTTAATTATACAAACATGGATAAAATGTGAGAAAGGAGTAGCTGTAATCAAGAACATAAAATAACTCTTCTTTAAATCTCCTGTAGACCAACATCTGTCTACCACATTGTGCCTTCCCCAAAGATAGTGTCAGGTGGGCAGCCTGCAGTAGAATAGCAGGATTCAAGTCAAGTAGCACCTTAGAGACCAACAAGATTTTCAGGGTATAAGCTTTCCAGAGTCAAAGCTTCCTTCATCAGGATACAAATAGGAACGTATCTGAAGAAAGGAGCTCTGACACTAAAAATCTCATGCCCTGAAAATCTTGTTGGGTCTGGACTCACATCCTGCTATTCTACTACAGTGTGTGTGTAGGCGGTTTCTCCTCTTCCATACATCCTTAGAATAACCTTGGGAGACTGGCCTATAGCCAGTGGTATGAGTTCCGTGGGAATGAGAACCCGGGACTCCCCAGTTCCCAGCCCTACTGCAACCACCACAAGATGGCTCTCATTGTCTGTAGCGCCTTCGCCAGAAATCAGTTTACAGCCAAACACAAAAGCCGAATCAGGACGGTGAGCCGCCGAGCAGGGGGACTCCAGCATGTCCACCTCCCGCCCCTCCGCTTACTCTTATTGAGCGGGCGAGTGAGCTCGGTACCGACATCCCCCTCCGGGCCAAGCGCCACCGGGATCACAGAGAGGGGCACGAACAAGGAAGTGTCCGGGGCTTTCGCGCCTGTGCCGTTGCCGCCGTCGGACGAAGCGGAGGAGAAAGCTCCGGCCGTGGCTGCCCGACTCGGGCCGCCCTGCCGGCTCCGAAGAACGACGGAGCCCCCATAGCGGATCCGAGAAAGAAGCCGCGCGCAACGACTCACAGACATCAGAACAGGGCGCTACCGCTGGTCGGCACGCTGCGCTTGCGTCATCGCTGGGCGACCCAGGTCCCCAGCACTGGCTCCTCAAGTGCCTGAATGCGCGGGGTGAAACAGTCCCCCCAATGCAGATGATGGCGCAGTCGTAGCCGGACTGAAGGGGCCCGCCTACAGCAGCACAACGCTCCCCCCGCCCCACTCTCAGTCCAAGCAGCGACAAGCGCCGATACTCTTCGCCCTTCACTATCCTCAGGCAGCGGGACGGCCAGCCACGCTCGTGTGTGGCGCGTCGCTAAACCCCGAGGTCGCAGGCTTCTTCGCGTGACGTGTGTACAAGCGTGGCCCGCGTTTCGCTTACCCGACGCAGCGTTTCCCTCGCACCTGGTCTGTCCTGGCTTCACGCTCTTCTGAGAGGGTCAAATACAGCCCGTCCTGTTAAGTAAAAGCAGGGCGCGAGCGGTGGTCTAGTGTCACGCGCAGCAACCGCATGAGTCTTTCGCATAGCCACGCGCTTCCCATAACCTGGGTGCGCTTGGTCATATTGGACCGTCGTCAGCTGCCCTCAGCCCACCGCAAACCTTACAGTAAAAACCTTCATGTTTACGAGTTCCTATTTAGAGTCAGAGTGGTGTACTGGTTAAAGCATCAGACTAGGATCTGGAAGCCTCAGGGTCAAACCCCCACTCTGCCATGGAAACTCCATGGGTGACTGACCTTGGGCTAGTCAACTAATCTACCTCAACAGAGTTCTGGTGAGAATAAAATAGAGATTTATGTACACGTTGGGAAGAAAGGCAGGGTATAAATGAGGTAAAATAAATTACACGTTGGCAAATATCACCAAAATTGACCACACAAACTAGTAAATATGTGATAGAAATACTTTTAAAAGCACATTTCAAAGTTTAAAGTTAACCCAAAATTCAAGAAAATCCCTTTTGAAGCTGTACAAAAAGTAAAATAAAACTTTGTTTTGAATTAAAACTTTGATCACGTCGCTCCCTCAAGTTTAAGTCAAAATAGATTGGAGACCAAAAGATGACACATCAGGTTTCATACTGATTTATTTACAGTATCCCTATCTTTTAAGGCAATATGTTTGCTAGATGCATATAAAAGCATTGACGTTGCAAATAGTTTGCTTGCTCCAACACAGTTGTTTGGTATGTGCTTTAATAGAAGTCACTAGAGGAAGCTGATATGCACAAAGGAATTCCTACATTTGAAGTGAATAGAAGAAACCATTCCAAAATACATTGGATCGGGGCTAATATATCAAGATACAGCACTACTTCAAGAATTGTTTTCTCAAGATTTATTTTCACCAACTTATATGCATATATATATATCAAATGGACCAATTTAACAAGTCTACTTTTAAGCAAGCAGTCAAATGAAGGGCAATATATGAAATGTACCTAATCCCAGTAAGACTTTGATTACATTTGGCACCCATTGAGAATTGTAGGACACTTGCACCAAAAAGTTCTCTAGTGAAGCTAAACCCTCACAATGTTCCTCTAGATCAGCTTAACTCATCTGGACAGGGTCTCCTGCAGGTGCCACCCTGCACGTGGGTGAAATCAACAGCTGCCCATACACAGGCATTCTGTATGGTAGCCCCTACCCTGTGAAACAGCCTTCCTGGGGTCAGGAGAGCCCCCAGCCTCCTGTCTCTCTGCAAATGCAAAACCAAAATATTCAAAAAGGCTTTTTACTAAGATAGGAGGGCTCTGTTGTAGAGAGGGGGTTTCAGATGCTTCACTAATGAGTTAGGGACCATAGATTTCACCATTATGTCGCTTTACATCCTATCTGTTGCTTTAAATATGTGCTGCTATCTGTACTTCAAGTATGATCCTACTGGGTAGTTATATGTTGTCTAATGTTAGTCCTAGAATTGCTTGTATTCTATTTCAGCATTTCTTCAATTCTGTATTGGATTCTTGCTAAATTGGATTCTTTGTAAATTTGTGGAAATGTCCTTGATATTGATTGTACTAATCTCACACTATGTAATCCGCCTTGAGTCTCAGTGAGAAAGGTGGACTATAAATGACAATAATAATAAATAATACATCAGTGCAATCCTGAGATGACTTTTCTGGGAGTAAGCCGCACTAAATATAATAGGACTTGCTTATGAGTAGACCTGCTTACAATTGCTCCCTAAATGATAGACACATCCAAGAATGCCTTAAAGGCATCTAGTAACAGAATGCAACATTAAATATAACTGACATTCATTTTGGCACATTAAGTAAAGACAATTCAGATGTTTTAGTGAGAATACAGCTATTTTTAATAATTCAAATAGCAGTTCATTATGTCTATTATACACAGTTGCACAAGTTGAGGCTGGTTAAATACAATCAATTTTCAAAATTTCTTAGAATAGTTTCCAGATTGCAACATGCAAGTGTCCATGAAAATATTTGGCTTTTCTTCTGAAATTCTGAACAGGCACTTACATGAGGGAGTTAAGTTCTCTCAGTCGCAGGCAGCCATATTAAGAGAACTATCCTAGCTAGCAGTATCTGACTGCTTTTATCAAAGTGCCATAGTAATCAAACAGTTCTTACAGAAGTGTAGAGTAATTTTGCTTACTCATAAAGTAAGGTAACCAATAATACTTGCACTGAAGTTTAGAAACATTCTTGGTATATAGGCCAAGTGAACTACAACCGTGAGAGGCTTTCCATTCAGCAGGTTCCATGTGGTGCCCAACACACACGACGTGTTTCTGAAATAAGACTACATGCTTAACTGTGGAGAGAGGAAGGTGATTCCACATGAGGCAGGCTTGTGCAGTTTCCCCATTGCTGCTAATACAGCGCAGTAGCAACACAGCAAGTTTCCCTGGTGGCAGGCTTTTTTGTAATCAGCAACTGAACAGCACTGTATTGATATACCAATAGATGGTTCAGATTCTCTGAATTACCAGTTAAAAAAAAAAGTTTCTAGTTTCCTTGCAAATATGCCTTTTCCTTATAAGACTGCAAGAACAAGAGCCTTTTCTAAAAAAAATTAAGGTTATAATAGAGGGAACCTAATATAGTGGTATATTGATAACTATTCAATTGCTGGTTTAAAAGAAAAGCCCTGATGGCAGTAAGTAGGAGCAGCTGCTGCCGGGGGAAAGGCTGCCTTGTGAGCGGGACTGGGAAAATCTGAACTTTCCCAGCCATATACAGCAGCCATCCAAGCTTTGCTGCAATCTTTCCCAAAACTTAACAGCAAAGAACTAGAAACGATTGGAGAAAAGCTGGGGAAAACTGAAGAAGTGCACAAATATACCTCGATGCCATGGGAAAGCAGGGGGGGAAAACTGCTTACTAACAGCATCCAATCCAAGGCATCCAATCCATGTAGAAACATGTGAAAACTAATGTGTTGAATGACTGGATATTTCACTACACAGACGTCTAATGCACACTTAGGATTCTATAAGATCTGTTTTGCTTTCATTACAGAAGGGTAGAGAAGAAATGTTCAGGAAAACACACACACTTCCCTCATTTGAAGCTATTTAAAGGAAAATAAGATGAATCTGTATGGGTTTGAGTGCAAGGAGAGCATGTGACCTGGATTTCAGTACTTTAATCAGTAAAAGCTACATTAAAACATTCTCACGTATTTTACCCTCCATGTGAAAGTATGCAATCTACATTTATCCTGTAGGCTAATAAATCTTCAGGGGAATTTGAGCCAGACCGCAGCATTATTAAGATGGAAGTGCTAAGAAACAAATCAGAAGAGCAGAAACGCTTTTTACAAAATTTTGAGATATGAAGTAAGTTTGCCTAACAGGTTATTCAGAAAGATAGGAAGCCTGAAAACAGTATGGTCTTAAAATTATCTGAGCAAACACATAATGTTGTGTATACGTTAGGTACTTACTGGGGAAAGAAGGGAGGGGAGCAACAGAATAGTTTTAGGACAAAATTCCATTATAAATCCTGTAACTGACATTTTAGATCACCGTATTTTTATTGGTTTCAAAGGATACAAGTGACAGACACTGAAGATGAAATGTGGTATAGGAAGAAGAAATGCTTTAGTCTAGCATCAATGATAAGCAAGACTTAAATACACCAGCCTACATGCATGGAAACAAATAACTAGATTTCTTTTAAGCTTTATGCGTATCTGAGTGCATCACACCAGGCAAAAATAAAATGTGCAGTATAAAATAGCTTAAGAAAGTTCCAGTGTTTGAGAAAGCACTCATTTTAAATGTATGTACACATCTGAATGTTCGCTTGAAGAATGTTTTAGTAGTGTGGGAAATGCAGCACTGAAGGATGAAGGAAGACTGTTGTAATGAGAATTTTGGCCTTCTTCCCTACAGGCTGTTACCACCTTTTAACCTGCTAATCTATTAACAGTTCTTTCATCCCCTACACCTAGTTCACATTTCAGGCTGCTCGGCAGTTGCTTGTGGTTCTGGACTTTCAAATCGCTGGTGAAAGTTGGTTCGCTGTTTCCGCAGTTTCTCGGGAGCTTTTCTCCAAAGAATTATCTCCTTATTAAAAGATGGAAAAATACACATTTTAGTATCTTGACAGTGACCTGCTGTAGAGAGAAGCAGCAATGATAAAACTGAATTAGAATTCAATGTTGGATAAAATTTATTCAGGGATTATTATTATTATTATTATTATTATTATTATTAAATATATAATTATTATTATAATAAAATTAATTATAATTATAATTATAATATTTCTATCCTGCCTTCCCCGCAAGTGGGCTCAGGGTGGGTTACAACAGAAGATAAAATATACAAGATAAAATCACAATAAATTAACATAGCTTTCTAATAAAACACCTGCTCACTGTATAAAAACCATATAACATCTGTCAGAGGTGGAGGTGCGGTTTAACCATGCCTGGTCGCTCATATATGGGGGGTAGATGGTCAATACCCCCTACAGACATAGAGGAGACCGAGAGAGAAGCTCATTTGGTGGAAACCCTGATGGCCTCAACCATATGCCTGGCAGAACATCTCTGTCTTACAGGCCCGCCTGAAGGAGACAAGATCTTGGTGGGCCCAGGTGTCCTAAGACAGAGTTCCACCAGGTCGGGGCCAGGATAGAAAAGGCCCTGGCTGAGGCCAATCGAGCCTCCTTGGGGCCAGGGACCACCAGTAGGTGCTTACCGGCTGATCTCAGCCCCTCCGGGAAGTATATGGGAAGAGACGGTCCCTCAGGTATGCTGGTCTCAGTCCGTTTAGGGCTTTATGGGTTAATACCAAAACCTTGAACCTGATCCGGAACTCCATGGGAAGCCAGTGTAGCTGCTGCAGAACTGGAGTTACATGTGTCCTGAAAGGCACACCCATCAAGACACGGGCAGCAGCGTTCTGGACCCGCTGTAATTTCCAGGTCAGACTCAAGGGAAGCCCTGCATAGAGCAAGATACGGTAATCCAATCTGGAGATGACCGTTGCATGGATCACTGTTTCCAGGTCACAGGCGGGTTAAGAGATAGGGAACAAGCTGCCTAGCCTGCCGAAGATAGAAAAAAGCAGATCGGGCAACTGCTGCAACCTGGTCCTCCATTGATAAAGAGGAGCCCAGCATCACGCCAAGACTTCTGACTGGTGAAATGGACACAAGTGGTGCGCTATCGAAGGCTGGAAGCTGGATCCCCCCCCCCCTCCAACGTCCCATGACCTAAGTACAGGACCTCTGTCTTCATGGGATTTAACTTCAGTCTGCTCTGCTTCACCCAACCAGACACAGCATCCAAAGCTCTAATCAGGGCTTCTGGAGCCGAGCCAGGCCATCCATCCAAGAACAGATACAACCGGGTGTCATCAGTGTACTGGTGGCAACCCAGTCCAGAACTCCATGCCAGCTGGGCAAGGGGGCGCATATACAGATTGAACAACAATGGGGAGAGAATCGCCCTCTGGGGGACGCCGCATACCAATGGTTGGTGTGCAGACACCCTCTCCCCTAGTGCCACCCTGTCCCCAACCGTGGAGAAAAGAGACAAGCCACTTTAATGCAGTCCCTTGTATCCCCACATCGGCAAGGCAGTGGGTCAACAATTCATAGTCAACCGTGTCGAATGCTGCCGAAAGATCCGGTAACACCAGCAGCGCCGACCCGCCTCAATCCAGATGTCTACAGAGATCGTCTGCGAGGGTGACCAACACTGTCTCAGTCCCATGGCCTGGGTGGAAGCCAGATAGGCATGGTTCCAGGACCAATGCATCTTCCAAGACAGCCTGCAGCTACTCCACCACCATTTAAAACATTTTACCAGCCTTTTCCATGTGCATAATATGGCTTGTAACTTAGTATTAAAGCCGTAGCACCTAAACAATAGCAAAATAGTAGTAAAAATTGTTCTTAAACATAAGCCACCTGGTGGAGTATATCCAGAGGACCGTAAGGATCTTTCCTACCTCCCCCTTCCAGCTACAGTTCACTGTACTACCCAAAATGCTGCTTCTCAGGGGAGAGGATCTACAGCAAGGCACCCAAAATAATGAAAATGAGGCCAGTACTGAAACAGGAGTCAGCAAAAAGTCTCACCCCTTCTGCAGCTGGAAGACAAGTTTGGATTCAGCCCACTACCCTTGTACTTCTAGTTCCCTAACATAGGGCTCTTGTATAAAACACTCTGACGTTTTTCAAAGGCAATCATATGTTTCAGATCCATACAGCCTGACTTGTTCCAAAATGTTCTGAGAAATGTACGGGGGGGGGGGGGGGTGTCACTTTAATTAGCATACTGGATCAGATACAAGCAAGATAGATTTCTAGTACCCCAAATCAAGTCCCTCCCCCCAGCTGGTTCTTCATATTGGTTATTCAGTTGGCTTGTTTCCTCTTGCCTCCCCTTTTTATCAGTTCAAAGGAAATTAAGAAATAAGATCCATTAATCATTTTTTTATTCACAAAAGAGAAACAGCTTTATTCTAAAGAGCACACATGTAACTATTCGGAGAACAACCACGAATTAATTCTGTGCATGCAATCTTGTCTATCTTTTGGCTTTACCTTGGAATGTGTGTCAAGCTCCCAATTCCACCCCCTACTTCTCTTTAAACCATTTCTAAGTAAACTTTATTGCTAGTTTAGTGGACTGTATTTTACTGTTCGGTGTTTTAATTAAATACATAAAAAAATTATGAGTTTACTGGTTGTTGGTTTCAGAACAGTTCTATGCAGGGTTATTCCAGTTTAAGCCTTTTGAAATCAACAAGTTTATATTTCAGTAACTCTGCACAGAATTGCACTTTAAGGTGACTTGAATATGTTCAACAGAAAGGCAACTCATAAGAAATCCACTTCACTGGAAAACACATTTGCTCAGCATTGTACCTGTTGCTTGAAGTACCGTCTGTCCTCTTCATCTACTAGCACTAGATTCAAGAAGTATCTTACTGAAAACTTTTTGTTTACATCCCTCATTGTAGGAGTTGGATCATATCCTGCTAAGAAGAGTCTTATGGGAATAGATTCACCTTAAAGAAAATAAATCATGATTATTTTTGTTGATTGGAACTTTTAACAAGTGTAAAATTTGGTAATTTAGTAGCTTTCGGACATTAAATAGCTTTGAGTCATATCAGCTAAATGGTGTGCTGGTGATTTGTATGCACTCCCAGAGGTTTTGCCGTTCCTTTTCAAAACCGGCTTCAAAGAAATCATTAAATGCTCTGAAGTTTTAAAAGAACTGTGTGTCCTTGGCAAAACAACAATAGGGAACAGAGGTGGGGGAGAAAGGAGCTACTCTTCAACCCATTCTCACCAAACGTTGTGACAATTTAGAGACACACTGGAAGGTTTTTAAACCACAAAATGTATGGGTGCCTGCAAGAGAGTCCATGGGCATCTCTTAGATTGCTGTCCCTCACACATCTATGGGACATAGTCAACTCAGCTGAAGAGGTCTGGTAAATTTCATGTTCTTAAAAAAAAAAAAGAGTACAAGCTAGAAAGCAATGGTGTGGGCTCAATCATCTGTTGAATTCCAACCCCTAGCTAACCAAGTATTGTGCAGTATTACCTAGTAAGTTTTACATTTAATCAGAAATTCACTAGAATAAAAAACTACGTGGCACTGTTCATTTTATGGGGGAAAACAGCATATTTTCCTTGTGGTTGTTATGTAAGTACTCTAAAGAAACAAAAGTCAGAATGGATTCATCACCCAAAAGTTACATATCTTATGAAAGCCAACATCTTCCTATATTCTTGGAATGCCTCGCTAAAGGAGAGACGTTTTTCCACGACTAAATTACTCTACAATACTTGAGCTAATATATACAGATTTACTCCACAGCTCATTATCACCGCATGTCTCAGCCCTAGAGTAGTAAACAGATACCTGCTTCTTGTCTGACACGTGAAACTGGGAACTGCGTTTAGTTAACCAACGAGTATTACCAAAAGACACACTGATAGTATTCCAAGTATAGCCTTTGTGCCTGACTTTACCTTTTCCTTACTGGAATTTATTATGCAAGTTGGAAGTTGCCACAGAAGGGATTTCTGTGAGGATGGTCAAATGTAAGTGACTTGTGAAACCATCAAACCAGTTTGGGGCCTACTGCTATTTCCATGTACTAAGATTAGTGCATGGCATTCCAAAACTATGGAGACTAGTGCCTTTGATCACTTTTCCCTGCTTCCTTACATGAATTTTAAGGCTATACATAGAGAGAACTAATGGAGGAATGAGCACAATAGGAAAAACAGAGCACCAACATGTTAAAAAGGAATGAAGTGAAGAGAAAGCGGACAGAACTCCTGAACTAGGAAGCTCTTATTCATTTAGTTTCAGGTGGATAGACATTTTGGTCTGTGGTCGAAGAGCAAGATCCCAGTCCAATAGCACCTTAAAGGCCAACTAGATATCCATAGTATGAGCTTTCAAGAGTCAAAGCACCTTTTGTCAAAGATGAGGAATGGAAAAAGGAAGGAGTCTTTATAATCCAGGCAGAGGGTGGGAGGTAAATGAGGGTGTCAGGAAGCTAACCACAATACATGTTGTGGTTAGCTTGATACAGCGTGGCTGCAAAGTGCAGAAAATTAGCAGCTGTAATGTAATAAAAATCCTATGTTCTGATTCAACCCTGAAGGATCCATTGTTCCAAATTCACAAATTGCTATTTTAGTAATTTCACACTGTAATTTTCCTTCTCTGCTTGAGAACTTCTACTCTTAAGTCAACAATGGAATGTCCTGGAATGTCCATTTTCAAATGTTCCTTTTAATCTCTCAGGATATTCCATCACTGACTTAAGAGCAGGAGTTCTCAAGTAGAAAAAATTCAAAGGAAAATTACAAAACAAGATTTCTAAAATTGAGTTTATTTGTGAATTTGGAACAATGGATCCCCCAAGGTTGAATGGGGACATAGGATTTTTTTTTTTTGCAAAACAAATGCTAATTTTCTGCACTTCACATCCATGCTCTGTCAAGTTAACTACAACATGTATTGTAGCTAGCTTTCTGATACTCTAATTTACAATACCCCTCCCACTCTCTGCCTGGATTATAAAGACTCCCTCCTTTTTCCATTCCTTGTGTCTGACAAAGGGAGCTTTGACTCTTGAAAGCTCATACTTTGGAAATCTGGTTGGTCTTTTAAGCTGCTACTGGACTCCAATCTTGCTCTTATTCATTTAAGAGACTCGTATGTTTAGAGCTTTTGGTTTCTTATCTATACCACTTTCAGCTTCCATAATAGAATGTTTTTGATGAACATAAACATAAAAACTCAGAGAGAGAGCTTGGATTTAAGCACAGAAGCACTTCCCATCAATGGTAACAGGGACCAACTTACCTTTAACTGGTGCACCATCCATTATTTCATACTTTGCGATGGTCTCCGTGTCTGTTGTGGTACTGGGTCCTGGTTAAAGAGTTATTAGGCTGTTTATGTTCAAGTAATTAGAACTTATTTTTCAATATTCCCTCTAGACTTTAATTTAGCTACTGATTTCAATAAGCCAGAGGCCCACAGCAGTTTTATCTCAGCAAGACCACTGTTCCATGTGGGTTATTTGCCCTGGGTCTGATGCTATTGGGAAGCAGGGTTTTTTTCTGCTTTCCCATAACACTATGGTTCATTCGTGTACCTCCCAGCTTTTCCCCAGTCCTTTTTAAACTAGCTCAGCAATAAAGTTTTGGGAAATATCACAGCAAAGCCTGAACAGCAGCTGAGTGGGCAAAAAAGTCCATATTTTGAGGCCCCACCCACATGGGAGCCATTCTCCTCCCCCATATACTGAGGGAAGCATTTTTTAAAAATTGGAAATTGACATATTGAACAACCACATTAATAGCATATCACAGTCAATGTTTAGTTTTAAAAAATCCTTGAAAAAGCTCCCCAATGTTTGTGAGAATTGTCACCGTGGGGAAGCTTGCCATCTGGAAGCCCTTATTGCTGCTGCACTCCACTGGCAACTGCAGAAACAATGGGGCTTCTAAAGGAAAGAACTGTCATGTGTAACAGCTCATCATTACACACACACACACACACACACACACACACACACACACACACACAATCAGAAAAACAGTATTTTCTTCTAACAGGTAACAACAACAACAACAACAACATTCTGTTTATATACCGCCCTTCAGGACAACTTAATGCCCACTCAGAGCAGTTTACAAAGTAAGCACTGAACAAAATATTTGTACACTTCACAGCAAAGCTTCAGGAGCAGTTTGAACCATGTTAAAGCAGTAAAAAGAGCTAAACAATATGACAGGAAACTTTATACACTGTCTTCCTAAAGCAAACAAGGGCACCCACCTATCTTTGATCCGATCATGGTACCTTTTATTTACACTGTTTTCACAAATCATTACTCTGCCACTCGGCACCTCCATGCTATATTAACTCTAAGATTGTTATGTTTCAAAATGCAGAGGGTACAAAATGTTCTTCTGCCGTTTCCTGTACTCTCAAAATGTTTACTCATCTTTAGACCCATGTAATTTTACAGTAGCATGCTTCTGGCACTGATTCACTAGACACTTTCAAGAAATTAGTTATCTGCAAATTAGTACTGGTCATTACTTAAATTACTGACATACAGTACTATTATAATTTCAGATAACTTCTTTACAATTTTAAAATTAAGTAGATAAACTTTACATGGACATGTCTCAAGATTCTGTGACACCAATTAAAAATTAAATCCATTACCAAAGCTAAACCCCAAAGTGTTTCAACATCAAAATATTCTTCAAAATAGACATGTTTTTGTCTTCTTGTTCTTACCAATTCCAGTGATCTCCTTTTTAATCAACTGTAATTCCATATGCTGAATTTTTATTCTTACTAAGAGGAAGTAAATTTTTCCAACAATCACATCCTTTAAGTGATACCTTAAGGAGACAAAGGAAGGAGGCTTGTAGAAATCTGTAATTTGTTTGACCATTTTAACTATTTACAGAAATATATGGTACGCATTTGTATTGTTACCGCCCAAAAAAAAAACAAAAAGAAAGTTCTCTCTACTAAACTGGCTTATTTTACTGAAAAAACACAGTAAGAATTATCCTCGCCTGGACACTTGCAGCTACAAACCAGTTTGATTCTTCAATTGAACAGTATCTTTCAAAGAGTTACATTAAACCCATTTTCAAATATGCTAAAAATGCTAGCAGTGAAATGCTACTTTGCAAGTGGTCTTAAATACTGTAGTGAAAAGCAAGGCTCCACATGCTATCACTATCAGATGAGTAGAGACTCTGTTACTTAGCTAGCTGATGCAAACAGACCCATATTAGCAGGAGAGCCATTTTGGACAAGTAGGAAACTAGAGACCCATCACAAGTAGGGGTATTAAAAGGCATAAAGCCTCTACACTGAACAAACACGGAGGGCAAGTGTGACCTGAATACCCCATATGCAAGTCTTTAGAGAAGGGCACGAACCTAAATATGAACCAAAGCACCGCACGAACCAAGGCAGTTCGTGGTTCATGAACCAGTGGTTCGTGGAAGCTTGTTTCCACGAACTATCTACTGGTTCGTTTGGTTCATTTGGTTCCCTGGGGAAATGGCCATTTAAACTTTTCCTGCCCCTTGCAAGCGACAGGGCCTTTAAACTATCAGCTGGCAGGCGGCAAGGGGGGATCCCTCTCTCACTGCCTGCCAGCTGATAGTTTAAAGGGACCTGCTGCTTGCAAGAGGCAGGACCCTTTAAACGGCCCAAACCCCAGCCCCAACCCCCACCCCCACACTTACCCTGCTGCTGGGGTGGTGGAGCCACCCTGCGGGCCCACAGCCTCCTCCTGCGAGGGGCAGAAAGGCTGTTTTTGGCCTCTTCCGCTGTTGCATGGGCCTGCAGAGCGGCGAAGGCGGCCAAAAACGGCCTTCCCACTCCTCAAATGGCTGCCACAGCGGCCATTTGAAGAGCGTGAAGGCTGTTTTTGGCCTCCTTTGCCACCCTGCGGGCCTGTGGCTGCTATCTGAGGGGCGGGGAGGCCGTTTTCAGCCTCCTCCGCTGCTGCACACCACTGCTGCGCAGGCCCGCAGGGCGGCATAGGAGGTTGTTTTCGGCTGTTGTGCGAGCCCGCAAGGCAGTGGAGGGGGCCGAAAATGGAGGTGACCATTTGATGGGCAGGAAGGCCTTTTTCTGCCTCCGCTGCTTTGCGGGCCCGCGCAGCAGCAGAAGAGGCCAAAAACAGCCTTCCCACCCCTCACAGGAGGTGGTTGTGGGCCTGCAGGGCGGCTGGGCCACGGCCTCCACCACCCCAGCAGCAAGGTAAGTGTGGGGCTGGGGTTTGGGCCATTTAAAGGGCCCTGCCGCTTGCAAGTGGCAGGTCCCTTTAAACTATCAGCTGGCAGACAACATGGGGAGATTCCCCCCCCCCGCTAGCTGATAGTTTAAAGGGACCTGCCCCTTGCAAGCGACAGGAAAGGGCCCTTTAAATGATTAAATTCCCCTTTCCCTGCTGCTAAGCAGCTGGAAAGGGGCATTTAGACTCCACAAACCACAAACTGGTTTGTGAACTTGCACCAGTTTGTGGGAGTTTGTGGTTCGTGAAAACCCACGAACCACGAACCCCATAGTTTGTTTTTTTTGTTCGTGACCATGTCATTAGCAATCAGTTACTACCCACTGCTGTGTGCTCTCTCCCTTTGTTTTACAGAAGAGCTATCCTGGTTGGCTTTTGCAAGATTATGTCTTGGGCTAATTCAGAAACACACATACTTGGATTTGTTGTATTCAAATTCTATATGAAGACAGTCTTCAATGCCCACTTCCATTTTGATAGAGTTGTTAACATCTGGATATGTTGCAAGCTGGTGTACAATAAGATCATACTCTTTTATCAAGTCTGTCAATCTTCTTACTATTGTCACTTTAAGGAAATACCTTTAAAAAGAGAGGGATATTAGCAGAGATTGTACACATGAAATACTTTACATATATACAGGATTAGCTCTCTCCGAGATGGTGATCTCTAGCAAATTAAACACTAGATGAGCATATCATAAAATTAAACTTCTACACTTCCTTTGTCCTCAAAAATCCAAACAAAGTAATTATAATTAAGATAAAAGATAAGTGAAACACTAATCTATCTGCCGAATTTATTCTAAGCACATGATTTGAGTTTCTTGATACAGAATAAGGCTCAGTTTGCTAGCTTTCCCTATGAAATTCGTTGCACAATGCTACAGCTCTACAGCATTTGATTCACAATATGTTCTGAGAGCCAGAAATTTTTTTTAGAACAAATCAAAGCAAAAAGAACGTTTATTTGAGTAATTGTATTGTCGAAGGCTTTCACGGCCGGAGAACGATAGTTGTTGTGGGTTTTCCGGGCTGTATTGCCGTGGTCTTGGCATTGTAGTTCCTGATGTTTCGCCAGAAGCTGTGGCTGGCATCTTCAGAGGTGTAGCACCAAAAGACAGAGATCAATCAGTGTCACAGTGTGGAAAAGATGTTGGCAGGTCTGTCTTTTGGTGCTACACCTCTGAAGATGCCAGCCACAGCTGTTGGGAAACGTCAGGAACTACAATGCCAAGACCACGGCAATACAGCCCGGAAAACCCACAACAACTATTTGAATAATTGTTTTACTATATCTATAACAATAGTGCTCTACGGATAAAGACCATTGTAACTGTGACTGGCGAGAAAAAAAATTGTACTTTAGAGTCCGTACCTCAATCTGACATTGGCACCAATGTAGGATTCATATGGCTTCTCAACCTGCATAAATTCAAAGTCATAACTTCTGCTTTGTGTTAATTCACCAGGTAAGGCCAGCTCTTTCACTAGGTTTACAAACTCATGAGTATTGCTCTTGTCATTGAAAAGTTCTAAAAAATAAAGACGAGCAAAAAAAGATTACATTTTCTTGGAGCACACAACACTCTTTGAATAGCTTGAAATCTAAGTTGTTATATGAGATTGTACAACGTTACCTTATGCATTAATCCAAATGTCCTAGTAGCACAATAATTTAAGATTACCACAAATATTACAGTCTAGCAAGCAAACTTTGAAGTTCCCCAGAATTCTTCTTCAGACCAGCTGTTAAACAAAAAGAAAGGGAGGGGGAAGCAAGCTATGAAGCAGTCCCTTGGTAATCAGAGTACCATGGGCTCCGTCAATGTAGAGAGCAAAAATAATGAAAAATATAGCAAGTCTTTATATTAGCAAAACTGGATATTAATTTAGGTACCTTAAGTTGAAATTCAATACTATTACAAGACATTTAACCTACATTTTGCTGTGCTTGTGTTATCTACCTCAAGAGGAGTTGTGCATTCTCATTAGTGCTTCAGAGGAATCTGATTTTATATTTTTCTAAGTGTGAGAGACACTGCTTCTTCACCCATACTAACAGTGTAAGCAGAGATACACCCTTCTAAGATCAATTAAGTCAATGGTCTTTGAAGGGTGTAATTCTGCAAAGGAAACTATTCACAGTGTCATCCTAGGCTGCATCTGAAAAGTAGCAATCTGCTAAAAGAAGACTTTTCATCATGCCCAACATCTCTCTCCTCCACTCAACTTTTGTTTTCCTGCCTGATGAAGAATTCTGGGGAATCTAAAAGCTTGCTTAATAGTTTGAGATATTTTGGTTGGTTCTCCATTTAGTTAGATAATAAAATGGTTTTGTTCATTATTCAGCTGTACAACCACCAAGTTGCTGACAAACCCAGCTTGACTAATACAAGAGGTCTTTATGTATTTAAAAAAATACAAAGGAGATCTATCACAGGCAGAATATAGATAATATGAATTTCCCATAACATAATCAGACTAGAAATAAGAGATTTTTTGTCTCACTAACTTCTGCAGATAAACAGTATATATACAAGTTTTATAAAGGAAGAAAAAGTACCAAGAAGCTACTTCAATCAATGGTCTCACTTTTACTTGCTGCACCAAAAGAACCACTCCGTACCCTCGATCACATTCTTAATATAAATGTGTACATATTTTTATTTTTATTTTACTGAATTTATAATCCACTCTCCCCGCAAGTGGGCTCAGAGTGGGTAACAACAATCAAAATCACATTTAAAATCCATTAATTATATTAATTATATTAAAAGATTAATTGTAAAAATAAGTGCAAGAGGCAGCAACTTTTAACAGCAACCCATATGCCGAACCCAATCTAATACACCCTATGTTATGGGTGATGGTATGCCCAGTTGGTGGGTTGGCAGACAGTTGGGAGGAGGGGGCTACATTCTCCACTCAACAGGAGACCAGCAATGAAAAGGAGCCCACCCAGCCTCCAACCTCAACCATATGACATCTGTTTTACAGGCCCAGCAGAAAGATAATAAATCCTGCTAGGCCCTGGTTTCCACCGACAGAGAGTTCCCCCAGTGGGTGACAGGAATGAAAAGGCCCTGGCCCTGGTCGAGGCCAGGTAGGCATCTTTGGGGCCAAGGACTCCCAACAGGAATATATCCTGCTGATATTCTTTAAAATAAGCAAACAGCATTAGTTTAAAAGTAAAGCAAAAATGACAATAGTACCCCACCCCAAGCATTACTTACTTCAGATCAGATGTGTTTGAAATACTAGTTCTTCAACCAGCCTGGAGTATGAATGAGCAGAACCCGTTTACAAAACTATGCAACTATTCATGCACAACAGCAATTCTAAAACTCACCAATTTGTCCTACGAATTCAATTCTAATTCCTTGGTGCTCTAGCCTCTTTCCATGATGTTTAAAGACTATGTTCACCTGCAAAACCCAAGACTCTGATTGAACTTTTTTTTTTCATTTAGCACAGGCACACATACATCTTCAGAATAAAAACTAAATAGAGACTACAGCCCTTGCCCATCCAATGACTAGACAAGATTTGGTTCCAACTTTTAAGAAGTTTCACTTTAAAAACCTGTGATTTTGTTGGTTGTCATCAGCACTCGTTTCTATTACTCCTAATGCAATCCTTTACAAGGTTAGAAAAGTCCTAAGAAAGTGATGAATGTGGAAAGAGAATGTAATGAAACAGCTTTTTGGCACAGAAGATGGATAAGTTAATAAAGTGAAAGAAAACAGGAAGGCAAGAGACAAAAATGTTTTGGAGTGCAGGGGTGAGGCAAATATGCCAATTTCTTCCACATCCATGTAGCTTTTCAAACAGATATTGAGGAACAGTGGGATATAAGAATACAGATATTCTGATCTAGAATGTCCAATATAGACACAGATGCTCCGGTGTTCTTTTCTATGTGTCAGAAGTGTGTGTGTCCTGCCACCAATACCTAATGCATTCATGGAATATTCCAGAGATAGAAGAAAATGAGGCAGCAACACGCCACACAAGAATTGCTTGAACATACCTGAAACTTAACTGTATGGGCTAGACTGCCCAGGGATTTTTCTGTTTGTCTGCAACTGACGCTATCTTTAAACAGCCTTGAGCTGTTGTGGAAACAACACACTCTAAACATGACTTAAACACAAACTACTTGAGCTTTCTAGCAAAGTTAAGTAGTTCTGTGATTTTTGAATCGCTTCATTCTTTTTCCCAAATGTCATTTCAGATCTCAGTGACACTTTTTATTAAAAGTATTCCAGAGTTCACCAAATACAGGTTTAGCAGTACAGTGAAGACCTTAATCTGATTCAACAGGTCAGATGATTAGTTAAGTGTCATTACTTAAACACAGCTGAAGCCAACAAAGCACCAGGAGAAGGCACTTGCCGATGCAGGCTTTGCTTCTCACTGCAGCAAATGTCTATGCAAAAAAAAATATACACACCAGTGTCTAGGGACAGGCATCACCACTGATAAAGGCCCCAAGTACTGAATGCTCTCCCCCTTAAAACTTAGTTGGCACAGACTTTACTGTCTTCTGAGCAACAGGTGCAACTATCTCTTTTCACTCAGAGTTTTAGGTTGCTGATTTTTTTTTTTACAACTGAAATGGCCTTTATGCAGATAATATTACTGACAAGTACTTCTTAAATCTTTTAAGCTGTATGTGTAGTGGATAGAGTGATGGACTAGGATCTGAGTGACCCAGGATTGATTCCCTGGGTTTGATTCATGGAAGTTTGCTAGGTGACCTTGACCCAGACACACACTTTCACCCTAGCCTACTAAGGACAGTGTGGGTAGACCCCACCCCCTTCTCTCACACAAAAGCCTTTCACACCCTTTGCCATCCACTCCAAACATCCCTTCACAGATTTGGGACTTCCAAATAAAGGCTGGGGAATCTATCCCATGTCCCCTCCTCTGAAACAGAAAGAGAGCCCTGACCCAAATCCTTACAGGGCCCCCTCTCCCCTCTTCCTGAGGCTCCAGCAGACAGGCAGTTGGTTCTCTATATGTACCTCCCATCACCCAGCTATAGCCTAGGGCTACTGGGGGGAAAGAGAACTCTGAAGTTACTTTCCCTCAATATATGCTGCCTCCAGTTAATTCACTAGGCCCACTGGTTGTGATCAGAGTGTGTGTGCCTGTGTGTCTTATTTCCCATCACCTAACCACTCCAAGTCAGCCAGGGTTAAACAAAACCAAAAATAAACTTTATTTACAAGAAGAAACATAGGAATGAACAGATTTTAAACTAAAAAACAAACAGAATATTTCAAAAGTATGAGAACAGGTTTGTAATCAGCTCTCTCTCTCTCTCTCTCTCTCCTCTCTGCTACCTTTCCCCAGCAGAATCAAAATCCTTCTCTGTCAGCAGCTCCCAAGAGCCTCCCTTTCCCCTCCAATGGGCTCTAACTCTGATTGGCCCAGTGTTCTGCCCACTCCCAATGGCTGTCTCTCAGGAGAGGCGGAAGTGGACCCAGTCCTGTCCATCACACCTACCTCACAGGACTGCTGTAAGAGAAAAATGGAGGAGAGAATCAAGTAAGCTGTTTTGGTTCTCTACTGGGAGATTGGTGGAGTATAAATTAAATATAATTAAAAATTATATTTGTATTTGTTATCCTCTTTTGTTTGCCACTTGGAACAAGATATGAGAAGTGGGGGAGAGAAATATTTTAAACAAATAAATACTTCTGGGAAGAAAGACCCAGCAGATGACTTTCTTTCAACCCTGATGATAGCCATGCATAGATCAGCTGAGCTCACTAGAACACACATCAACTCCCACTTTGACTGCAAAGAAAAATTAACTGAAGCTGTTAATCTGAGATGGAGTAGTGGCCTGATTAGCAAAAGTTTCTGCTCTGTATGTTCTTTCAAATATAGATTTTTTAAAAACAGAAAAAACTGAGAATTCACCTTTCCTGAAACAGATTCTCCATCATAGAAGAGATAATGCTTTTCTATTTTACCATCTTCTGTTTTGATTTCAGCTGTTTTTCGTGATTCTGCGTCATTAAGAACAACATCAATTTCACAAATGGGACCAAACAAGCCTCCAAGAAAACTCTGTAATAAAAAGGAAATATAGAAAATCGAACATTTTTTTACAATATTGTAGCCATTAAGATGTTAGTAAACAATCTTATTGATAGAAAACAGGTTGATACTGTTGCTAGGGGCACCTTCTTTCAACAACTCCTTCCTCGTAGATTGCTGAGCTAGCCGCACTGATCCATGTCACTGTAAACTCCTTGCTGGACTACTGTAATATGCTTTATGTGCGACTGTCCTTGATATCCACAAAGCTTCAACTGATACAAAATTCAGCGAGCAGACTATTTTCTAGAGCCGGCCATTTGAAATATAACCTCTGTATTCCAATAGTTTTTCTAGTTACCTATTTACTTTCATGACCAATTCAGTGCGCTGTTTCTACCTTTAAAGCCTTGCATGTCCTGGGGCCTCGTACTTAACAGAACACATCTCCCAATAAACTCCTGTGCACCAACTGCACTCCTTGGATACCTGAATTCTTGCTGAACTCAAGGTCCTTTCTTGATACATGTTACTTATCCTCAGCTCAGACAAGAGCATTTTCAGTGACAGGACCAATATTGTGGAATGGTTTGTCCTTAGGGATGCAGAGGAATCATCACTTCCTACTTTAGTTATAAGGAAGTCATGAATGTGAGAAGAAAATAGAACACAGCAGATAGTTGTTATTCGGAACATAAGAGTAAATACAATCTTGCTCTATTTCAGAGAGACTTCTTTGAAGGTTAGAAAGTTACAAATTCTTGTCTGGTAGATGGCAATAAGGGATTTAATGAAACTTAAGTATAAAAACAGATCCATATTACAATAATTTAAAGCAGTTCTTGCATCAGTGTAGAGGAAAAATACAAGATATATTAATATTATACTGCTCTGGTCAGCAGCTTTGCCTGGAAGCCACTTAACAAGCAAAGAGGGGAACGTCAGAGCAAGCCTCTATGCTTCCCCTCCCCACTTGAAGAGTGTTGTTCAGTCTCACTGCTACAGATGCTGCCCATATATACCTCTCTTTCTACAGGGAAAAGAACATGAATAAGCAACATCTATGGCATTGAGACTTGGCAACACATTATTCGATTCTCCCTCTCAGGGAAACCAATTTGACTCATGGACTTACAGCTGCTATCTTCTTTTATAGCAATTAAAGGTTGTCATATAGGGATCAGCAAAATGTTAGAGAATAGGATGACATCAAGGTTGTCAAAACTTTATCTAAAGACCTCTATTGATACCAAAACAGGATGCAGGCACTGTGCCTCCCACAACATTCCTTCACTGATCTGCTTGTATAACAGTATTCTGCCTATGGTAGCCAGCAGAATGCTTAATTTTATCTCAAAACAAGAATGGAAAGAGAGTGGAAAAGAGAAACAGATGGAAATACAGCACCTGCATCCTGTCTCAGAGAATTTTTAAAAAGATCTGGATGACATTCTTCCTCAGTTTTAGCCATTATTGTAAGCTGCTTTTTTTAATGCTTACTATGTTAACAAAAACTAAGCTACCTAAACAATATGCAAAAAGGAAGTCCAGACTTCAAAGGAGTTCTAGTAAAATAAGCTGCCTTTAAAAGGTAAACAAATGACTATTTCAAGCTGAATGGCAAAGCACTGTGAAGTGCTAAACCCCTCACATTTTTATGAAATTACTGATCTGCATTAAAGCAATGCTTTAATTTTTTAAAGCACTTTTAATCCTAAAAAGAATTTGCAATACCTTTGAGCCTAACATACACATTCTTTGTTGTGTCATACTTCCTCATAGAAACCGTAGGTTTTCCTAGCTGTGAAAATAGCTACAAGCAATTTCACATAAGTGCTTAAAAATGCATAAACAAAAAATCATTTCGCCACATCTGCATTCAGGTATCATAAACTGCAGCAAACTCTTGTTAGATTCAAGTAACAAGCCCTTTTTCTGCTTCTTGCCACCCCTCAACAGGGAGGACAACCTCCCCTTATTGCAGTGGGGCCAGAGTAGAGTCAGATATGGTCCACTCGACAAATTATAATTTATGGCTCAAGTATCACAAGTCTCATTTAGTGCAACAGGCCCTGATGAATGATTTTTCTTTTGCTCTACAAGCCCATCCAAAAAAATTAGGAGCCAAACTAAAGTACAAAACCCAAAGGCTGAAAAATTAATGGCCACATTTATTTATTTTTTAGAATGTTTCTACACCACCTCTTCAGAGTACTGCTTGAGGAAGCTTACATTTAAAAAACACAGTATAAAATACAAGCCATTAGACACGAGCAGCATAAATGATCTACGAAACGGAGCAGACTATCAAAAAGCTGGAAAGGTAAACCCCTAATTAAAAGCCTAGAAAGATGGGTTTTAGCCAGGCACCTAAAAGAAAATAAAGTAAGCACCACGCAAGCATCAAGATGGAGGGCATTCCAAGGATAAGGCACCACCACAGAAAATGCCCTGTCTCTAATCACCACCTGCCTACCTCTGAAGGCAAAGGCACAGAGAGCAGGGCTTCAGCGGCAAATCTTAACTGGGGGATTGGCTATCATTTTCAAATGGTTGCTACCACAAAACCTTATCCTAACCTTTTTATAGTTTCTCATAATATTTTTTGAAGCTACAGCAAAAGTGTATATAAATATAGTGGAAACCGAGGCTGTCATCACCACAACAAGAAGCTAGGCTCTAGCCCTAGCAAAACTTCTCCCTAATGTCTCATAAGTTCATTAGTTTTAAAAATTGACTATTTAATTTAATTTAATATTGGACATTTGATTGAACATTTAATTGAATATATTGAACATTTAATTGAATATTAGAGTCAGTATAAAACATTTGAACATTTAATTGAATACTGCAGCATAAAAAATTTGTTAAAGAATGATTTTATCTTTCACCACTATATGATGTAAAGCTAAGTTTACAAATAAACAAGAGGAAACAAGAACTTCACTTACATTTACTTTTATGTCATACTATAAAACATTCTGATGCAAATGATGAATAAGCTTTGTGTTGGATCCAGCCAGCTTTTCTACTCAGTCCTGGCCAATCCCTTATTACACCCCCTACTCCACACGGCTTTTGTCCATGCAAGTCCCATGATCCCAACCAAAGGGAACGTCTCCTCCCTTTTGTGCTAGTGGAAAGAATGGCTGGATTCCATCCTCTGGACACCCACTGAAAATTGCTCAGAAACACTACAATAAAATCTCTGCTGAAAATACTAGGCTCCCCAATGAAATTTCTAGGCACCATAATGCCTGGCATTTATCAAGCCCTGTAGTATAAACTGTGATTAACACACCAGCTACAAACTCTTACTGGAAATCCTGCTTCAGTACCAGACAACAAACCAGTTTGTTGTACCATCTGTGTTCACACATCACAGCTGACTGAAGGCTGGTAAAACTACAGTTCTACTAAGGCTCTAACTTGATAAGGCATTTGGCATGAGTTGGGTCTGAGACTCTCCAGCAGCAAACATCACCTGCAGGAAATAAAATTTCCAAGCACACTGGATTAAGATTTGGGAGGGGGGGCTTCAACCTCCCCATGCCATTTTCTTGATCCAAAATGGCTCCAAGGCATGTTACGTGTCCTTTCGTAGGGCTGCATGTCCACTGAATACAGGCACATGAAGTACACATGCTGAGCAGCGAGCGTGCATGAGAACTGTGGAGGAAAGGAGTAAAACAGAGCCCTGGTATTCTGCGTACATGGACTTCATATGCAGGGGAGTTGGACTGTTCCTAATGCGTGCATATGACAATTGTGCATTTTCAACTATCTGAAGGGCAGGTTTTGCTATAGTAAAACATGTATTTGTCACTTTAAGCAAAAAAAGTATGAAGTGGTCCTTAAGTATTGATTTACAGATGGATGTATTTGATATAACATCCCATTATGATTACTGGACACTAAATGACCATCAGCTGAATAAATGCATAACATCCCATTGAATAATTCTGCAGAGATCACCAGCCACTGTGGTATAAAGGCTAGAGTGACTGACTAGGATCTGGGAGAATCAGGTTTAATACTCTACTCTGCCACAAAAGTTGCTGAGTGAGTTTGGGCTAATCACTCTCAATCTAACCTACTTTACAGGGTTGTTGTGAGGGTAAAATGTAGTAGAGGATCATGTATGCTGCTCTGAACTTCTTGGAGGAAGGGCAAGAAAATTATGTAGTAAATAAATTGAACATGCAGGTATGTATTCTAAAACTTATATGCATTACTCTTCACAATAATTCAACTAGTAAGAATTAGGTCAGTGAAACCATCAGCACCTGAGTGACAAGCAGAAATTTAGCAGAGGGAGCTTTTACCATCATTTATCTGCAAGAAAGGAAAGTTTCCACCTACAGAACTTCTGCTTGGTTATGCAGCTGTTTAAGGTTCATAAGCTCTACTTTTCTTTAAAAAAAGGATAGTAAGGATACTCAACAATGTTTATAAAAGTTTGACACTAAATATACCAAAGATTATTTATTTATTTAATTCGATTTATACCCCACCCTCCCCACAGACAGGCTCAGGGCGGCTTCTAAAGCTTATTAAGTCTGAGGAAATCCTTCTCCTCACAGATACTTGCGACATATTATAATGCTCAATATAAAGCCCTGAGGCAGAGAAGTGACTTTTAATTGATAACTTCCTCCCTCCTTTCAGACTTCTAGAAAGAACCAACTTGTAATATAGCAAAATTCTGTGTAATAGAAAAGCAGCTGGTTAAGTCATAAAACAACAAACATTCTTACTGCGATGTGTGTGTTGAAATCTTGAAATGTTTGAACATGACAGCAGATGTAAAGCTTTTTATTGTATGTGGCAGTTATATATAGTTTTGAAATTGTTCTTTTAAACTAATCTTGTATCAAAATAAATCAACTCCATTGTGCAGACTCTACTGCTTGACCCTAAGGAATCTTAACCATACTCAGGTGTTAAGCGCCTTATTTTATTTATTTCCTTAATTTATACCCAGCTTTTCTCACTGAGACTCAATGCAGATTACATGGTGTAAGACAATGCAAATCAAATGGTATGATACGTTCAACAAACAATGCAACAGGACCAGGACCACAAACATTAGAAACAATGTCAAAAAAGAGTATCTATATGGCCATTATTAAAAAAAAGAGACTAGTGAACAAGACAAAGACAGATAAATATATTAATTGCACAAAATTGTTAGCAAAGTTGACTAGCTGCAAATCTTAAAAGCCAGAATGGCATATTACTAAACTGTGCACTAGAAAAAGCAGTATCTGCAGAAATTCTGTTTGCCATGTATCGAGCTTGTTTTTTAATACTTCCTCAAAGCAGCCTTCAAGAAACAGTAACTTCTAATAAACATAATTCTGGAAGCAATCTGTTCTAGAGGATACTGGACTTTTTCCACAATGTGAGAACTATGTACGCTGTAGAAGTAATAAACTGATTTGATCATCTCTACTACTATAAAAATTAAGACTTGGTTGCCTGAAAGTTTAAAAGGGCATCTTCAAACAGCACTTTCAGAAACAAAAGCCTTTTGTATACTCAATGTGGACTCGGAATGTTAACAGTGGCTGGAACCGCTCATACCAGAAACTTAGAGCAAGAGAGACGGGAAGCACTAATGTACTATAACTCACAAAGCTCACACTGAATGACTCAATGGACCAATCTATAAAGTTAGGAAACTTTCACGAGTTCCTGTTAGCACTCTCTGTGATCAAAATATCGCGTTGTAACCCGGATACCCAAGTGTGGCTCTCCAGGCCAAGTAATACGTGATTCAGCCTCCGGGAGTCAAAGAGCAAGAATATATTTCTTGCAGACACGACAAAGGCAGCTGCCCGTCCAGTCATGAAATCATTCGTTTAAAAAATGAACAGTTCTTAATAAGGCGAGCCTTGCACTGCGAAGAAGCCGGGAGCCTCTGGACACGTGCTGACTGCCTCCCCGCCCCCAATTCATACACACTGTAGAGAACCCCGTGGCTGCCTTTGGAAGACAACCCCGGAGCAGCCACGATCAGACCAGGTGACACGAGCACGTCCCGCCTCCTGGAATCCCCACTCTCCCCCCCCTCCCACACACACACCGTGACTTCAATCCACGGGCCACGTCCGGGCGAGACAGGCAAGGCACGAGCCGCACAGACGGAGGCACGACCCCCGCCCCTTCAAAAGGGCAACGTCACCGAGGAAGGTTAAGGGGGCGCGTGCGGGAGTGAATGGGAGAAGCCCCTCGCGCGCCAGGGGAAAACGGCGCGAGGAGGGGGCGGGATCAAGGGCCCGAGAAGGGCCGTAGCCATAGGAACCGAAGGTCTCCCTCACACTCTCAAGAGCCCCCCTGCCCTAGGCCTGGCCTGACTCACGGGGGGGAAACGAGGAAAGGAGTGGAAAGGCGGCGTCCCTCGGGCTCTTCGGGCCTGAGGACCGCCAGGCGACGGCAAGCATTAACGGTCCTGCTTTCCCCACCTCACCCCGCTCTACAGCCGGCCGCCGCCGCCGCTCACTCACCATGGTCGGTCAGATTCCGGCCCCCCTCCCCAAGCAACAGTACCAGCGCCTGCCCGCGCCCCTATCATGTGATTTTAGAGGCCTTCACTTCACTCACTCCACGCCCCTGGCACGTGACTACCACCACCACCTCCCCCGGCCTCTCGCGTTGGGAGAAAGGAAAGGCCGGAGGAGCGGTGCGGCGCGGCGCGCAGGGCGGGAGTTGCGCTGCGAGGGGAAGGCCGTTAGAGGGCGCCCTCTTCCCGGCGGGAGGAAACACGGGAACCCGGAAGCCGTCGGGTTCGTCCCGCTGCCCGTTGTCTTCTCCTCCCGTGTTGAACGCGTGATCTGACGGCGTGCAGCCTAATACCAGCTGTCTTTGCTCGGAATTATGTCCGGAAATCAGCGGGGCCTCGGATTACAGGCTACCTGCCGCTTCTTTGTACGTTTGCTTTCTTATTTTGGCACCAGTTCTGCAGTGGTGTATACGGAGATGTGATCCTTAACAATAATGACGTATGAGTTTTTGCTGATCAAAGCTCCTTTCACCAGATATGAGGAGTATCTGAGAAGGGAGCTTTGACTCTGGAAAGCTCGTACTTTGGAAATCTAGTTGGGAGACTCATGTTGATTTAGAGCCAAAGGACAAGTGACACCTGACACGGGTTGGACACTTGTCAGCTTCCCTCAAGTTTTGATGGGAAATGTAGGCAGCTCAGCGGAATGTTGGGACAAGTGACAGTTGAAAAGTCCATTGGACAGCAATCAGAGAGCCAAGTTGTAAGACCAGGATGCCTACATTTCCCATCAAAACTTTCGGGAAGCTGACAAGTGTCCAGCCTGAGTCAGGCATCACTCGTAGCTTGGCATTGGTAAACACTGTTACCCACCTGAAATTAGCCTAAAAATTGTGGTGTTCAAGAGGGGAAATACTTTCTGGCTTCTAAATGTAGGAAGAAAGTAAAACCAGGATCCACACGGATCCTATGGTTTTTTAAATAGGACAACCACAAATGAAACATCACATATCACAGCCAGCTCCACAGATTGAATATAAAAAACACACATCCAAAAACAGTTGGCGCTGCCACGGTGGAAAAATGTGAATCTGAGACACGGATCATCATTAATTCATATGATTTTTATATTGAAACAAAACAAAAAGGCTGTCATGTTACAGATCATGTCCTAGTCTATAAACAGCACCGAAACAATCACACACCCATTGATCTGTGGCACTGCCATGGTGCAAAAGCATGCTTAAATAGCACGAATCCTCTTAATTTTTACATGGGACCACCCAAAATCCACCATAGAATTAGAGAATCCTGGATTTATCTGGTCATTAATCCCCAATGGGGAAAACTATCCAGAGGGCTGGGGGGTCATTTTTCAAGTAAACACGAAATTTGCTGGAAACCTACTCCTGACTGTCTAGTAAATAGCCCCCAAGTTTTAGGAAGATTGTACCCTAGGGTCCAATTCTATGGGCCCCTGGAACAAGGTGTCTCCAGCCACTCTCCATTGTTTCCTATCTTGGGGAAATTTCCAAGCTTGCTTTCAGGCAAAACCACAAAGGGGCAAGGCAGGCCCTAGCCAAAGGCACACTCCCAAATGCAAGCTCAACCCAGAGAAAACCCAACAGAAGCAAGGGAGTGGAATTCCCAAACCAAAGCAAGGGAGTGGAATTCCCCAAGAACCAAAATGAAGCAAGGGGACCAATATCAAACCAGAGAATCAGGTCAAACCAGTGAATTCCACCTAAATCAAACCATGGAGCAAGGGACAGTGTTGTAGCTTAATCCAACAGAACCAGTATCACAGAAGACAGGCAGAACCCAGAGCCAGTGGGCCCGAAATCCAGGGAGTCTACAACTCTCAAACCAGGTAGAAGTCCCCCAGCTGGCAGTGCAGGAATCTTTCTCCAGGTGGCAGTGCAGCGGCAGCAGGCAGGCAGCTGATCCACTGATAAATCCCAAAGGCTAAGAGAAGAGAGCAGGGCCGTTTCCAGATGGCTTACCTGAAGCTGCTCCATGCCGCAATGTTGTGGATCGTGCCGGGGAAAACACGAAATACCACGTTTTCTCGCACGAGTTTTGCGTGACATCATGCAAAACTCGCACAAGAAAACATGATATTTCGCATTTTCCCCGGCGCGATCCACAACATTGCGGCATGGAGCGGCTTCAGGTAAGCCATCTGGAAACGGCCCAGGCCAGGCCAAAGAGCCAGCAGCAGCAGTCTCTACCCAAGGCCAGACCACACAAAATGGAGGCTACTCTGAGCCAAGCCTGCTTTTTTAATTCCTTGCAAGCATGTTGGAAAAGGCTTTCTCCTTCTCCAAGAATCCCATCGGCCAAAGAGAGATCCTGCATGGATTGGCCGCTCACTCCCCCTCCCTCCTTCCCCTCTCCTCTTGAAAAAAAACTGAGAGAAACCTGGGAACCAGCCAGCCACGAAGCTGCAGCCATGTTTCCCAGATTAACCTGGATATATCCATGCTTCTTGATCCAAGTTCCTGGACTGGATCTGGGATTCACTAATCTGAACTGGCAAACTGTTGGATCAGTGTAAATCCAGATTTTTCACGAACCCAGATCACCCACCCCTAAATATGGCTATACCTTGCATCAGGGGAAAGCTCCTTCCCCTAGCAAAAGCCACCTCAGCTAGAAGAACAGATCCACTGGATCCAAACCAGAGTCACCAGTGATGACCCTTGGGCTCCACCACACTAAATTTCATAAAGTCTTGCCTTTTTCTAGGCTAGCTGTGATGACACCAAATGTTTGAGTGGGACAGGAACTCAGAGCCAAGCTATAAGTGATGCCTGACACAGGTTGGACACTCGTCAGCTTCCCTCAAGTTTTGATGGTAAATGTAGGCGTCATGGTCTTGCAGCTTGGCTCTCCATTTAATTGAAGTTTACAGAGCTGCAGTCTATGGGAGGGAGAACATGCGGTTGGGAGAGGATTGCAGGTGTCGGGCTCTCACTGGGCGCCCCCCTTCCCTTCCGCTGGGTGTGTGTGTGTGGGTTTCTGTAAACTTCAATTAAATGGAGAGCCAAGCTGTAAGACCAGGATGCCTACATTTCCCATCAGAACGTGAGGGAAGCTGACAAGTGTCCAACCTGTATCAGGTGTCACTTGTAGCTTGGCTTTCAGTCTCTCTCATATGCTCTGCACCAAAATGTCTCCTATTTGGCCACTGCACCAATTTTAAGACAGAAACGTCCCACTAGGCATGGCCCACATGATCCTTTGATTATTCCTCTATTTTGTAAACAACATTTAATTTTTACAAATATCCATTGTAGTGAAATGGATACTGTTACTCGTGGTTGTAGTTTGAGGGGGAAAAATGGCCTGCAGAAAACTAATTAGAAGTGGGGTGACAGTTCCCCTTCCAATGAAGTCTGGAGGCACACCTGTAACACTTTGCTATTACTTACATCTGGCAGTATCTCTCAGCCAGTTTGGTGTAGTGGTTAAGACCACAGGACTCTAATCTGGAGAACCAGGTTTGATTCCTCACTCTTCCACTTGAAGCCAGCTGGGTGACCTTGGGCTAGTCACAGTTCTCTGGAGCTCTCTCAGCTCCACCCACCTCATAGGGTGTTTTGTTGTGGGGATAATAATAACACACTTTGTAAACTGCTCTGAGTGGGTGTTAAGTCATCCTGAAGGGTGGTATGTAAATCGAATGTTGTTGTTGTTATTATTACTCATCCTTTTTAAGGTGGCCATTGTTGCACAAAACTGTGCTCTTCCCCTTTGCCCCTTCCAATCTTCTGAGCAAAAGAGAAATGAGACAGACAAGGGCTGTTGTAACAGAGTATATTTGCAAATATAGGGTACCAGCTTACAAAATGAGCTTAGAATGTACCCCAGAACAAAGGAGCACATGCTTCTTTTAAGGGCTCATGACATCATTTTGGAGAAACGAAACTCACATTCAAACAAAACATGTGATCTCTTTACACCTATGGATAGGCTACTCTCCATTTCTCACTCTCGTGACAGCTTTATTACTCTTTTTTGTCTTCACAGTAGTCACTCGTTACTTTCACACACACACACTCTTCCTCCAAAGAGGAGGGGGGAGGACTTACAATTTTCCGTTTGTCTCTCCCTCTGCATCATAAGAATGTTCAGTTATCTATTCCCAAGGACATACATTTCTTCTGTCATAAACAACTAGAGAAAAGGGGGTGGTGGTGGCTAAAGAGCAGAGACCAGTTACTTTAAAACATAAAAATCCATTCTTTTCCTCTTGCTAGCTTAATTCATAATTACATTATTGATTCAAGGTCTCCACTAAAAATTTGCTAATCCCACACCATGTGTTAACTTACTCACTAAACAGGCCTGAAGTTGCAAATGGCAACTAGTAGAAGACAGCTTTATCTGCTTTGCATTGGGACTTATTTCCCATCCTTCCAGATACCCTGAGTCTCACAGTTTGGGAACTTAAATTTTTAAAAGCTAGGAAAGACCCAATGTACAGAAAGGTACCTGTCTTTCAATCCATTCATGACTCCTTACATTTTCTCCACCTCCTGCCCGTTCTCCACTTCTACAATGAATATGAGTAAATGCACACACTGAAATCAGCAGGTCTAGTTTAGGAATGTGATGCCAATAGTGAATGGTTTATTGTATTAAAATTTAACACTTTACACTGGAGTACATCAAGTCATGGAAGCAAACAATAAAATCCAGCCATTAAAAGTTACATATCAGAACAAAACAGCTAAACAGCAAGGCCACAAGGCCAGACTGGAGCATTCCCCAAGAGAACTGTTCTGATCAACCACCCAACTAGATCCTTTGGCTAAGAAGACTTCCTAAATACAAAAACGGGGGCCACAACTGGAAAGGCGCTGGTGTTTGTGGCCACACAGTATGCCTCCATTGGTAATGGAACTATCTGGTGGTCTGGGGAGGAACATGTGGGGCAAAAAGGTGTTCCTTCAGGTTACCTCACCCCAGATCTTGTAGGATTTTAAAGGTTAACACTAGATCCTTGAAATAAGTTTAGAAACACACAGCTGTGCCAATGTAATTGAATCCAAGTTGGTATAATGATCCCAAGGAATGGTCCAATAAGATCAACAGAATCCCCCCACCAAGCTTTGTATAAATATGACCTCCTCGGTCCAAAAACAAATAGAAAGAGGTAACAATTACAGATAGCAGAGCCATTGTTGCAGAAGAACTATTAAAATGAATGACATAATTCATATATTTCACTTGCAGAAGGAATATGGTTAAAACAATTGACTTCACAATGCACTGTTTATGGTTCCACCCTGGATCCTGTTGACCAGAAATGCCTTGGAAATGGCAAGTTGAAACTCAAGTTTCTCAAATTTGCAGCGGTCCAATTCAGATCAGATCTATACCATGTGAGGAGAGGGGCTTAAGGCTCCCCCTTCTATTGCCATTTGCCCGACCTGAAATGGCTGCCATTTGTCCTGCTGAGGAAATTTACACATAAACTATCACTACATCAATGTGGTTTTCTAGGACCACTTTCCTAATCAGAATTGGGCCTCAACACACCTGAGAATTAGGTTTCAACATGGAATTTGCAAGGTGTATCTGGTCAACAAGAGATGGGGCAGATCCATAAACACACCAGGTAGCCAGAACCTGGAGAGTAAAAGGTCAGTGGAATCTAGAAGGAGAAGGGAGCACACGGGATGCTTCTGATTGCTTAAGTATGGTCACCAGATCAGGAAGCATTACACCTACATCAGGCCATAGTCTCATACTATATCTGGAAAGATCCAAAAATTAAGATCCACAGCAAAAATGAAGAACATGTGTGTATTAAAGTGACACAAAACATAACAAGTTTGGATGCAAAGGAAAAGCAAACAGTAGAATCCTTCAGAAGGAAATGTGCATCTGTCCATATATATTACAGGACCTTGTTCTTTGCATAAATCAGAATGTTCTTGAGAGAGCTCAGTCAGAAGAGAAATGTGAGCATGAATTTCAAAAAGGACAACCTGTATTCTGAAGGCTTGTAAAATGGAAGGCAAGTAACTGTAAAGGGGAAGGGCACACAGACCCACATCAGCAGTGAACAGATAGGTCAGAGGGGTATCAAATGTTCATCCAAGCTGCAGGAGAGTTGTGAAGGGAGCTTCTCTTTATTCTGCGAAGCTTCACATGGGGAAATTTTCCCCTTTTCATGATGCTCGACCTGATGATGAACTTTTAACTTCAAAAACACAACTTATTCACATAGCCAGCAGTGCAGTCTTTGGACACTTAACCCAGAAGTAAGTCCCATCGTGAGTGAACCTGCACAGGTTTCTGCTTTAACTCACAGAATTCACTACCATCATACCTGGTGATGGCAACTAGCTTAAATCCTACTATATAAAAAGCTAAGCATATTCAAGACAACTCACTTCTTACCCTGATGTGCCTGCCACCAGAAGGCGCTGTTGTGGAGGGAAGCCCAGAGGAGGCAGCCAGACCTCCAGAAAGCACACCACAGCGGGAAGCTCAGGCTGGGAGCAGGTGGGGAGCAGCTGCCCACCCTTTACCCAGGTGGGATCAGGTGTAGAGCAGGAGGCAATGTTCCCCCTTCCCCAGCCAGGATCAGGAGAGGATTAGGTGGCAATGCCCTCCTACTGCCCTCTCCCAGCTGGGATCAGGACCAGAGCAGGTAGAAATGCCCATCTCCTCTTCACCCAGCTCAGATCAGGAGGAAAGCGGTGGCAATGCCTTCACCCCACCGTTACCCAGGTGGGATCAGAAGCAGAACAGGTAGCAATGCCTGTCCCCACCTTCACCCTGCTGGGATCAGATGCAGAGCATGTGGCAATGCCTGCCCTGTGCCTTCACCAAGCTGGGACCAGGAGAGAAGTAGGTGGCAATGCCTGCTCCCCGCCTTCACCCATCGGGGATCAGGAGTACAGAGGGAGCAGAGAGCCTGGCAGGGAGGGCAGACTAAGAATCTAATATAATAATAAATAAATAACAATGCCTGCCCTCTGCCTTCACCCACTGGGATCATGAGCGGAGCAGGTGGCAATGCCCATTGTCTGCCTTCAATCAGCTGGGATCAGGAGCAGAGCAGGTAGCAGTGTCCAGCCCCTGTTCACCCAGCTGGGATCAGGTGTGGAGCAGGAGGCAATGTTCCCCTCCCCCTCCCCCAGCTGGGATCAGGAGAGGAGTAGGTGGCAATGCCCCTCGCTGCCATCTCCCAGCTGGGATCAGGAGCAGAGCAAGTGGCAATGCCAATCCCCTGCCTTCATCCACTGGGATCAGGAGCAGAGAAGGTGGCAATGCCCATCCCCCACCTTCATCCAACTGGGATCAGGAGCGGGGCAGCTCACAATGCCACACCTCTGCCTTCATCCACTGGGATCCAGAGCAAAGCAGGTAGCAATGCCGATCACATGTCTTCACCCAGCTGGGATGGAGCAGGTGGCAATGCCCATCCCCTGTTTTCAACCAGCTGGGATCAGGAGCGGGGCAGGTGGCAATGCCCAACCCCCACCTTCACTCAGCTGGGATCAGGAGCAAAGCAAATAGCAATGCCGATCCCCTGCCTTCACTCAGCTGGGATCAGGAACAGAGCAGGTGGCAACACCCATCCCCACTTTCACCCAGCTGGGATCAGGAGCAGAACCCCTACCTTCACCCACTGGGATCAGGAGCAAAGCAGGTGGGGGGGGCAATGCCTGTCCCCCCACCTTCATCCGGCTGGGAGGAGGAGCAAGGTAGGTGGCAATAGCTATGCCTCGCATTCACCTAGCTGGGATCAGGAGTGGAGCAGGTCACAATACCTGGCCCCTCTTCACCCAGCTGGGATCAGGCTCAGAGCAAGTGGCAATGCCCACCTATCCTTTACCTAGCTGGGATCAGGTGTGAAATTGGGCAATACCCACCCTCCGTCTTCACCCAGCTGCAATCAGGAGTAGGTGGCAATCCCCGCCCCCTTCATCTGGCCAGGATCAAGAGCTGAGCATGAAGCAATGTCCATCCCCCTTCACTCAGCCTGGATCAGGCATAGAGCAGGATGTAATGCCCGCCCCCAACTCCACCCAGCATGGATCAGGAGTAGAGCAGGTGGCAATGCCCACCTCCCTTCACCCAGCCGGGATCAGGCGAGGAGAAGGTGACAATGCCCACCCCCTTCATCCAGCCTGGATCAGGTACAGAGCAGGAGGCAGTGCATGCCCCCCCTTTATTCAGCCAGGATCAGTTGCAGAGGAGGTGGGCATGCCTCCCCCCCCCACACCTTCATCTGGCCAGGGTCAGTGACGGAGGAGGAGAGAATGCCCACCTGTCCACCCTCACCTTTCTAGAGCCCATTGTATTTTTTCCATAACGGGCTTTGTTGCTAGTAGCTTTATAAAAAGATTTGAATTTCATCAGAGACCTTTTTTCAGAGGTATGACAGCTAAACAGAATTTCCATGTCAAGAAGTGCATTCCTCTGAAGACCATATGCCAGTCAAGTCAGGTACATGGACATGACTCAAGCTTTACTGTGGACAGTACTGAGATAATTTGCTCAAAGAAGAGTGGAATGTGGAAATGCCATTCACCAAGTACAGTTAATAAGTGACCTTTTTAAAAAATTCCCTTTGGATCATATACATAGCGGCACCTACTTGAGAACAGAAAATAAGAACTATTGATCAGCTTATATACTTCAGATCAGCAACATAAAACAGTGGAGGCTTCTTTAAAGTGCAAAAGAATGAGACAATTCAGAGCAAATGACAAGAACTTCTGGGAATGTTACATTGTTTAGATAAAACATCCCATGGTATTTGGAGCGCTCACCCATCAAGATTGCCGGTTAGATCAACTTCTGCTTAGACTCCTTACTGCTACTGTGTTTGGCATTTTGACACCATCCCCGAGGACCCACAATATCTTCTTATAGATGCGATAAGAGACAAGCTTAAGCTGCAGCAGGAAGAACAGTCAACCAACCTGCAGGCACTGCCCATTCCAATCATCCCAATAACATCTTCAGCACAGCTCACTTGTAGTTCTTGCAGTCCAGCCACCTGGACCTGTTGCTTGCCATCCTCCAGTACTCGCAGCTTTGCTTTTTTGTTTAGAAGGTCGAACAACTGGCTGTGGAAAGAGAAAGATACACAACTGTGGGAAGAGCTGGCATTATGAAAAGCACTTAAGCTGTTTTTGGTTGTGTCAAAGACTGAACGTTTTAACATAGAAGCCTGCCAATTAGCACATTATAGACAATAAAATAAGTCCTAATGAACAGCAAACCAAGAGAACAATATCTGAAAGTCTCTTTCCCCTTAAAGCTTCCTGATTCGAAAGATATACTATATTGAATATATTGAAAAAAAGAACACTTACCTCCAAGTTAATCAGTGCATTGCATGAGAGGGCAAGAGATTTTAGACAAATAAAAATTTTCAGGATGCTTCCTAAATGAGTTATCTTTTCATGGTAATTTCCAAGAAGGGACAACATCCGCACATCAGCTGGAATAAGAATATTTTAAACAGGGGCCAGCATGATTGTTGCACCTTCTCTAGGACTTGGTGATATCTGAAAAACAAAGAAACGTTCATCAATAGGACTACCACTTTAAGACTTTATAGTTCATTACTTATCTCAGATCCAAGAAGCAGCATTTGAAACCTTTTTATCTGCAACAGGAGAAAACTGTTACTTTGAATGATTCCGGTGGGCTTAACTGGCTGACGTTGTAGCTGGAGTGTGATTACTAGTTGTATCAGTGTATACATTGCATCTCTTGGTCATCATCGTTCCTGTTATTTATTTATTCTCTATTTATTGACATTGGTATATGATAGTTAAGATATTTATTAATTGTAATTGGAGCACTTTTGCACATTAACACTGTCACTTCTGCACTTTACGAAACAAGTTCATTCAGAGTCTAGAAAGGTTGTTTATTGTGTACCACAGGGAGATTTCCCCTCTCTGCTGGTATTTAAGAAGAGGCCAGATGTTCATCTAACAGCTATGATGATTCTCTGACTTAATATGAATGCTCACAGACCAAGAGAGGGGGGAGTGCGTGAAGGGGTGAGCCGGTGCTTGGCTCTCGTGGCCCTTTCTTATATGCCCGCCCAGGGTAATGCCGATCACCACTGTAAGGTCAGGAAGGAATTTTCCTCCAGGCCAGATTGGCTGGGGATCCTGGAGGTTTTTGCTTTCCTCGGGGCATTGAACAGGGGTTGGTGAGGGAGGGGGGATTGTGAATGTCCTGTGTTGTGCAGGGGGCTGGACTAGATGACCCTTGGAACTTCTTCTGGCTCTATGTTTATATATTTCTATGTTTCTACCCCATCTGGCCCAGGGGTTTTGAATATATCCAGTGCAGCAAGGTGCTTCTCCACCCCCACAACTTCTCTGTCCATGTGAACCAGCAGCCCCAAAGCAATACTTTGCCCACTGCCTTCTCAAGAGGACCTGTTCTCTCCTTCAGGGAAAAAACTGAGGCAAAGTAGGCATTGAGCCTTTGTGCCTTCTCTCTGTCCTCTCTCAGATTTTCTCCACTTTCACCGGCAATGGGGGTATTGCCCCCCTCACCTTTCATTTCCTTCTCACATATCTGAAGAATGTCTTTTTGTTGTGGCGAGCCCCCCCCTCTCAGTTTATTCTGAGCTTTGGCCTCTCTGACAGCTGCCTTACAATGCCTAGCTACCTCTAGATCCTTTTATTTGGATGCGTTTCCTTCCCTCCATTTCTTGAACATCTCCTTTTTCCTCTTTAGCCCATCACAGAGCTCTCTATTCATCCACATTGGCTTCTTAGGCCCTCTACCATACTTCCATCTTCTGGGGATGGAGATAGCTTGAGCCTGCAAGAGCTCTTCTTTTAGGAGAGCCCTCGCTTCTCTCGCTCCTTTCCCATCCAGTATTCTTGTCCATGGAATAATTGTCTTCATATCACTAAATTTATTAAAGGTTGCCTTATTAAAATCTAACCTGGGCGTTTGGCTACAAACTTCCTTGTTAACCAATAAGAAAAGGAATTCTAGGAAGACGTGATCAATTCCTACCACCTTTACCCAGTCAATTAATTCTTTCTTATTGGTTAATATGAAGTCCAGTATGTCCAAGTTTCTCATCACTTCCTCCACCATTGGAGAAAGGAAGTTGTTGGCCAGGCAAGTCAGGAAGTTGCATGACCCTAGTCTATAACAGACCCCAACCACAATACTGCTCGTCCTTCCCTCCCTTATCTTCATCCAGATACTTTCCACTGGGCTGTCACTCTCCTCTTCCAGTATTTCCTGACAATCAAGCCTTTTCCTCACATACAGCACCACTCGACCTCCTCGATGACACTTCCTGTTCTTCTGGCATAACTCATAGCCATCCACTACTGCATTCCAGTCATGGGAATCATCCCACCAAGTCTCTGTAATGCCTACTAAGTCACATCTTTCCATCTGCATTAGTAGATCAAGTTCCTCCTTCTGATTGCCCAAACTTTGGGCATTGGTATATAGGCATACAGAAAGCCTTGCAACATTCCCCCTTTTTGACCTGGCACATATACTCTAAACTCATAATCTTTTCTTTTGTATTGGATGTGAGCCTGGAAATACCCTGCACAGCTGAAATGACAACTTCCAGGGCTGGTGAGAGTTGTGGACGTGTGTTTGAAAGTGGGTGGATTATTGAAACATCTAGACAGACTCTGGGATGAAGCTGACATCTCTTCCACTGTCAATTTTGAATTTCACTGGGAGGCCATTAATCTGCAGGGAAATCTCCCATGGGTCAGTAGAATTGTTGAAACATCTAACTGGTCCCAGAAAGAAAATGGCAATTTATATTATCATGTTTTACAACCTCCCACAGCCTTCGAGTGCCTCAAGCTGCTGTAAAATGACCTTATATCTGTGGCCTGCTGCTGTCTTTGCTAGACATTCTGCTTTCAGAGCATGCCCTTTTCCACAGCACTCACACCTGGTGCCCTGCTTTGGGATGTTGAAAGATAGATGGTGTGGTTGGTTGTGAGGCCTTCTGCCACACCAAGGTCTCTAGGGAGTGGGTCTCACTTCTCATACCATATCAGATTAATGGCAGAGACTCTGTGTCTTTTAAAAGAACTATTTCTTGCAAACAAACAGAACAGCTTTCCCTACTGGGTTCCTTTCCTGTGGTGCTCCCTCTCAACCTCCTAGGACTTCTGGCTTCTCTAGCGTTGCCAGCTTGCAGGTGTGGGCTGTGAAATCTCTAGGAATTACTGTTTATCTTCAGATGATAGAGATCAGTTCCCCTGGAGAAAATGGCTGCTTTGAAGGCTAGACTTTGTGGCTTTATCCCCCGATGAGGTCCGTCTCCTACCCAAACCCTGCCTTCCCCAGGGTCTGCCCCCATTCTCAACCTGCAGTTGGCAAGCCTTGTCTTCTCCCCTCCTTCTTGGGCTTAGTAGAGGTTCACATTTCACTCCAGCCCCATCCTCCAGGGTAGCTGTGTATCTGCTCCACCTTCATCGTCCACGCTTGCCTCCTTTCTCTCTCTCTCATGATTTTCCTTGGCTTGCTCAGCTGCAGCAGCCCACAGCAACAATGACAGCAGCAGGTGTTCTTAGACTGCACACAGCTGAGCCCCTCACGCTGCCAAGCACAGAGTCTAGGGCAGAGTCCAGGCTGCTCCGAGCTTCCAGAGGAAGCAATCCTCAAAAATAGCTCAAGTTTTCATTAAAAGCTGTTCATTTAGGAAAATTAAAAATGAAGGTGATGTTAGGTCTTGAGTGGTTCAGAAAGGCCTCCCAACCAGTCTCCTGGCAAGGGGGGGGCTACACAACATCTGCCCCCCACATGTGAAGTCACAGTATGACATCAGTACAAACTCCCTCCCCTCTTCTTTAGATTCCCCATCTTGGGATTATATGTTTATTAATAACTCGGCTTTTTAATGAATTTAATGGTTTATCTTTTGTATTATTGCACTGTTGTAATCCACCCTGAACCCACTTGTAGGGAGGGAGGGCTAGAAATCTACTACTACTACTACTACTACTACTACTACTACTACTACTACTACTATTATTATTATTATTTGAATTATCTGAAACACAATCAACAATAAGCAGAGGTCTCATGTTATTATTGATTGGGCTTGCTAAGGTGATACAAGTTTCTGCCGGAAACCTAAGTATCAACCAGATATCGGCGTAATATGTATGCTGTTCCAAGTAGTGCTGTCTTTTGCAGTTCTGTAGGTCTTATGTCAGAAAGCTGCAGTTTTTCTATATGAATTGCAAAGTTTTTTGAGATGGTTCCAAGTGCTCTGATGACAATGGGGACTACAGTTGCATTCTTCTTCCATAGTCGTGTGGGTTCTATTGCCAGATCTCTATATTTAATCATTTTTTCTTGTTCTTTTTCTTCTACTCTGGGATCCCCAGGAATTGCAGTGTCAATTATCCAGACTTTTCAATTATGTCTGCTGTATTATATTCAAGGTGCCAATCAGTTTGAATTCTGAAATCCCACAAGATCTTGACTTGTTCATTTTCTAGCACCTTTTCCACCTGATGTTCAATGAATTCTTTGATACTGGCAAGTTATACTTTTTACACAATGACCAATGAATCGGCTTTGCAACCCTGTCATGTCTAGCTTTGTAGTCTATCTGTGCAATTTTGCTGCATTCAGAGATAAGGTGGGACACAGTTTCATCTTTCTCCTGGCAAGGTCGACTGATTTTCTGAATTTTGGCTTTCATAACATTCATTTGCAATGCTTGTTCTTGTGCTGTAAAGTTTAGACCTTCAGTTTCTTTCTTGATTGTACCCGTCTTCAACCATGCCCAACTTAGGCTGTTGTCACTTTTTCCTTCAATATTTTTTGGATGTTGCCCATGTAAGGGTTTGTTCTTCCAGCCATTTAATCTATTCTCAAACTGTTTCTTCTTGTATTCAGCCTTTGTTTTGGTTGTTTCTATATGTTCTCTGTTTTTACAGCCTGAAGTAATTTTCTGTACTTCTACTGATGTAATAATTCAGGACCCTCTTTTCTTCTTCCACTACTTGAGGTACTTGTAACAGTCCTCTTCCACTAATTTTTAATGGTAAATATAGCCTGTCAACATCACTTTTTGGGTGTAAAGAGAGATGCATGTTCATTAGTTTTTGTGGTTTTTTATCCAATTTTTCTAAATCGCTTTGTGTCCAATCTGTTATTCCAGCTGGAATTGTCCATGTATTTATGGCCTTGATTGTATTTCCACCATTTAACTTTGACTTCAGAATTTCTGAGTCAGATCTTTTACTTTCACATGCAGGACGTTATCTATTATTATTATTATTATTATTATTATTATTATTATTATTCAGAAATATGTTTCATCTTGGTTCTTCAAGCTGCTAGTAGGGCTGAGCATTTTGAAACTTTTTGTTATGTTTTAGGATCCGTGGCTGTTGCATAAAATGTTTATATTGATTGGGTATTTTCCAGGTGGGCATTGCTGGCTCAGACTCAAAATGTGTTTGTTTTCTTTCATTTTCATGATTTTTGTGGCCCTTATTTTCAATGCGGAAAGGGAGGGGGGCCAATTGGATGTTCTGGGGCAGTTATTTTTGTACTCAATGGCACTAAAATCAAATAGAATACAGTCCTCCCTGTGAACCATTGACCGACAGAGATTCCAGCACCCATAAACAAAGGGGTTGGCGTTAATAGAGCTTTCGTGTCTTTTCCAACCTTGTGTGTGTGTGTGTGTACGGGTATGTCATGAATTTCACATTAAACAGTTGCTTGGCAATGCATCCTTTTCTGGTCTGCAATGTGTCACCAAGCAACTCAGGAGACAAGCAGTGTTTGGCAACTAACCAGCATTACTGCGATGAAAACATACAGGAAGGATGAGATAAGGAACTTCTCTGAGACTGGTCTTCAAGGCCGTTCCCTTGGGAAGCAGAGTGTTTGTAGGTATTGTTAATTAACAGAGATTGAATGTCTGAGCTTGGCCTGAGGCTGCCAGCACAGTAAGACCAAGTTCTAAGGCATTAAATAAAAGGCTGAAAATGGCATCCACCTAGGGTTGCCAGCCTTCAGGTAGCATCTGGAGATCTCCTGGAATTACAACTGGTCTCCAGGCCACAGAGAACAGTTCACCTGGAGAAAATGGCTACTTTGGGGGGTGGCAGGGGTCATTTCGTAGAAAAAGAGCTGGAGGAACTCATTAGCATAACTCATTAGCATACCTCATTAGCATGTGCCATGCCCCTCGACATCACTGGAAGTGTGTCATTGGCATAACTGATTTGCATATGCCACACCCCCTGACATCACCTATCCTGGCTGTTTTGGACCCAATTCTGGCCATTCAGGGCCGAAATTGGACCCAAAATGGCAAAAAGGGGCTGAAAATGGCCGAAAGGGGCCCAAAATGGTCAGGATCGGGCCGCTGCTGAGTGGGAGAGTGGTCCACCACCCGTCAGAGGCCCAATTCGGGCTGTTTCGGCCCCAATCCAGGCCAAAACAGGCCCCAAATGGTTGAGAGTCAGGTGGACGGGGCCACCTGTCATGTGACCTCTTTGGGGAACTGCCAGAACTGCATTCCTGTGCATTCCCCCTCGAAATGAGCCCTGGGGGGTGGACCGCTGCAGCGGCGCGGAGGTCAATCTAAATTCCCCCCTGTCTGGAGATCAGGGGGCGGGGCCACCAGCCATGTGACCATTTTCAAGAGGTTCCAGAACTCTGTTCCCCCGCATCCCCCCTGAAAAAAAGCTCTGATTAAAGCACATTATACTAATCAATGCTAAGCTAATACATAGTAATGGCTTGTATGCTGGGTGAACTTTTAAACTTTTCATGAACTGTCTATGCATTTTTTAGAGTGTTAGATAACTAAAACAGGTGCGCTTTAATCTTTTGACAGCTAATTAAAATTAGTCGACTCCATCTAGATTAATGTTTCTCTTTCAGAGACTGGACCAATAGTGATCCAGTATCTTAACTCTTCCTGTCATTTCTCACAAATTTATGGTTTTGTTTTGCAAGTTAGCTATAACGTCAGTTTTTGTCTAATTAGAAGAGACATTATGAATATTCAATGAAGCATTAAACCAATCATAGTTTGCTTATGCTAGTACGTGAAAAGATCTTAGATATTTGCATATGATAACTTATAAAACATGCTAATCTTGATAATGAGTTAGAGTTCTGATTGGAAGAGATCTCATGAAGATTAGGTGAGATTCTTACCTTCCAATGTAGGCTATGAAAATCTCAATGCATTTCATAAGAACTTTGAGTATTTTTAAACTTAAGATTTAGTTAGGAAATGTTAGCAAATGCAATTCTGAGTGCCTTTCTGTGTTCTATTTTTGTAGGAGTGATATTAATAATCACATATTTTTAACTACTTGCTCCATTAAAAAATTAGAGTGTATTTTCAATAAAAGAAATAAACTCTAACAGGTGTCTGAGTACTTTGATTAGAAGCAGCAAAGCAATAAAGAACCTTTTACAAATTGTATGTACTGATAAGCAAACAGTTCAAAGAACAATTTTGCTTGACAGGTCTTGAACTAATTGCTGAACACTATCCAAGAGAAAAGATAAATCTTTCCTTTGGGATGGTGGAAGCTTAGATAAGACACAGGCAAGAGAGCCTGTTACATGGAAAGGGCCCATATATTACTCGGTGGGTAAGATGATCACCCTTTGGATGTCAATCAGTGAAGCTTTAGTTAACCAGCTCTTAACTTTTATGATAACAAGAAACTTTGTAGTAGTATATGCTACTATGAAGTTAGTCTTAAAGGTGCTACTGGACTCTTACACAGTTTCTTGTTATCATAAAATGTGTTCTGTCAGGCTGCATCTTAACCAATAGCCTTTGATACCAGTTTCCTCACAGTCTGCCAGAAGGTGATAAAGGCCGGTTGAAGATGGGCTGCTGACTTGTGAAGCCCAAGCAAAGTTTCCCCAGCCAGGACATACAGTGGCCAAATGTCTGAATTCAGAATTCCACTCAACCTGAATTGACATCTCTTAGATGGTCACAGAACAAAGACAAGAGAGCTGAGGCATTTGAAGTGCGATAAACGTCATTCACGCAAATCTCAATTACATGTCTGTAGTTTTTGTTATTCTTAATCACGGCCAGAATTACTACTTTAGCAAGTACCACTCCTATAAGCAGCCAGACAACATGTAATGTGACACACAATCACAAAAAGCAATCAGAAGCACACACTTAAAAACCGGACTGCTTTTCCTAAGAGAGAAGCACATACCAGGGTGGGTTGGCCCTGTGGGAGGCCCTTTCAGCAGCCCCGGCCCCAGAGGACGCTGAGTCCACCAGCTGATGCCTGGGGGTGGGTAGGGAGAGAAAGAAGAGCAGGTGTTGCCACAGGTGGCCAAGAGGGGGCAGCAGTGGCTGCTTCCTCTTCCTAAACTGACATCCCTACTAAAGAATGGTAATGCAGCAGTCAACTCGCCCAATAAATTTTATTTGATCTATCATTCTTTATACAACACCTTAAAATAATGTAAAATATGGGTGTCAGAAGACATAGAGAGAGAGAGAGAGAACCATTCTCCTAATCTGATAAGGCTCATTCTTCAGCCATCACACATAAGTTTCCCATGGAGCAGACAGCAGCTCCCTGGGGCCACTTCAGATAAGGAAAATAGAGCAGGGGGGACACTTCAGATCAGGAGTCTGCTGCAGTCCTGATCTGAATTGGAAATTATGGATCTCCTAGCTCACATGAGATTCAAAGTTCTTGTTGCAGGACTTGTGAAACATGTGAATGGACTGAGTATATGGTGGGGTTGTATCTAGAAGGGAAGTGGCTTGATAAACCCAAGGGTGCATTCATATCTTGTACTGCTGGGTCGCTTGCTTCTATGGTCTTGAGAAAGAATAACAGATTGTATAATCCACCCCTCTTCGTAAAGAACTATTCCATAGGTTAAGCGACCCTGAAAAATGCCATTCATATATGTAAAGTTCTCCAAGATACAGATTTTCTGCAACAACAGATTGCTTGTAACTTTAGCTTTTAACATTTTCCCAGGTATTACAGTTTGAATGGCATGTTGATAAAGCATTTTCTTCATTATACTGAGGGCTTTTTTTAAGCTGGAACGCGGTGGAACGGAGTTCCGGAACCTCTTGAAAATAGTCACATGGCTGGTGGCCCCACCCCCTGATCTCCAGACAGAGGGGATCGGCGCTGGAGCGGCGCGGAGGGCAATCTAAACTCCCCTCTGTCTGGAGATCAGGGGGTGGGGCCACCAGCCATGTGACCATTTTCTCCAAGGGCAACCCACTGAGTTCCACCACCTCTTTTTCCAGAAAAAAGCCCTGATTATACTAAAATATTCTATCAAGTTAAGGATAATTGGAGGAGAGAAGCCATTTTGGGTCCCCACTGAGAAGAAAGGTGGGGTATAAACTATAAATAAAGAAAATTTCATTCATGTAAATAAAATACATAAAAATTGTAAGAAATAAAGAGAGTCTTTAGTTGCACCTAGATTTATTAGAATTATAAGTTTAAAAATGCACATAACGAGGGGAAGCTCCTTAAGATACTTAAGTGCTGTAAAACAAGTATATCTGATTTCAAGGTAGACAAATTGGTCAAGATGTGTGTGTCAGCAAACCCAAGATCATGTTAGGATACAGCTGAAATAGAACCAAAGGTTTGGACATTTAATGTACGCAGCTCCTCCAAATTCAAAATAAGCTCCAAATGGGAGCAACTTCAGGTATTTTGTTACCTGAAGTTTTGTTACCTGAAGTCTTATGCAGCAACCTAATTGACATGGAAGGTGTAGCATAATAATCCTGAATATAAGGAGAAAATGAACGTCTGAAATGTTTGCATTAATGTTCATTTTCTCCTTATATTCAGGATTATTATGCTACACCTTCCATGTCAATTAGGTTGCTGCGTAAGATGGCCTCATACAAGGACTGCCCACATAGGGTCAAAATATACTTGAATTACACTCGAATTACATTCAAATACACTCGAATTACAAAATACACTCAAATTACCTGTGTAATTCGAGTGTATTTTGTCTCGTGTGGTGAGACCCTAAAATGCAGGGAATGCAGAGCTCTAGATTCTTGAAGTGCAGCCCAAAATACTCCAAAATTGTGGGATTTACTCTCCCTGACTTGCTTATAGGATGGGGGGAAGGGGAGCTGCTCCGGAGTTAAGAAGTAAATGAAAGAAAATATTTAAAGAGTTTGACAGGCATTCCATTGATATTCCACTGTTGTTGCTTACTTTTTAAAAATTTGTGGTACTCTTTCCTCATTTAGTAAATATCTGACTTTTAAAAACAGTTTGATGACCTCATAACCAAAGAGACCTTTTAAAAGGAAAAACTTGAGTTCAATAGGTCAAAGAAAAGCACTAAATATTTTAAGGCATTTATAGCTGGGTCTGTAGTTTGGGGGGTGGGAGTTACACAATGTTTCTTCTGAGTGTAATCTAGTTATAAAAGGCTTAGAGAAAAGAAGAAGGCAATTGGCTATGGTGGAAATCACAGCCTCTGATTTTGCAAGAATAAGTCTTCATCTGTTAATCTGAGCTTCAGGTCTCTGTCTGGTTGGTGAAAAACGAAATCAGGAACGAGGAAGCCATCGACGTTATCATCAATGCCTGACCCAGACTCTGATTCAATTTCATTTCCTGATCCATCGTTGTCTTCAGAAAGCGCAAAGGTATCAGGATGGTCTTGAAATTTCTTCATCCTGGAATGCATCATTAAAAAATAAATAAAACACCAGAAGTCAAACTCTTCCCTAATCTGCTCCCCAGAAATTGCCACATAATGAACGGAATCATTTTTATGATATCAATATTAAATATATATATGGTCCATCCTTTCCCTTTAATAGTTAGAAACAAAATAGAACTGGAGTAACAATTTACCCAACTTAGCTTTAGCAGACAGTCTTTCTGGGAAGATTATACCCAAAGCCAGTTTAGGGATGCTGTAGCTGGGAAGATGTAAATTTCCGTATCTCCCTGCTCACAGTCACATCTGGTACCATTTCCTCTTGGGCCTGCCATTCCCTACCTTCATCCCCCACCAGAAGGCTTTTTGCCAGGTTTGCATTTGCAGTAACAGCAACAAGAGCAAAATGGGGGTTCACTCCCCTGTGTTGAAACAACTAGGGCCTCATAAGCAACAGACAAGCCTAAAGCAGTCTGCAATTGCAGTAGGCAATGGGGGAGAACAGTGCATGGGGAGGGAGAGAGAATGGTAGATAAAGATCAATGTGCGATAATGCACTGGTTCTCAACCTTTTCAGTATGGTGACCACGAGTCCAAATTAACTTTGTATGGTAACCCATTCAGGGCTGGCCCAAAAGGTCCGGGGCAGGGGAGGGAGGGGTGCTGGGTTGAGGAGATGCAGGAAGGTGGCAGATGTTGGCAAAGAGGTGAGTGGCAATTAACTCAGTGCGATACATCTTCCACAGCATGTGGAGGGCAATGAGGCACTGCAGGGCGCTGGGCAAGAGGTTGTGCCGCTGAAGGAGCAGTGCCAAGACAGAGCCTGGGCTCACACAAACCTCTTTCCTCCTCTCGCTTTTCCATGCCCTGAACAGCTCCCACCTACTCTCCAGCCTTCCCCCCCCCCTTCTTCCAGCAACTATTGTAAAATTACTAGTTTCCAGGCTGCTTTCCCCTCCTCATTACTGTCACAAAGGGCAAGGTGAGAATGTGAGAAGCTGGCAAGGAAAAAGAGGAGAGAAAGAGAAAAGGTGCAAAGGGTGGGAGTCGCCATTAGGGATGGCTGGCCTGTGACCCAGTTTCAGAGGCTTCGTGATCCACTTTGGGGTCCTCTTGACCCACAGGTTGGGTAACATTGAGCTAATGCTATTACAGACATTTGAACCTGGTTATAGTTGGGAATGATTATTAAGGCACCAAGCCAAAGGTCTCTCAAAAAGGTGGGGCTTGAGGAGGATAAAAACAGTAAAACGGTAAAATAATTGGGTTATATAAGTACCACCAACAATACATTTGGTGCTTCATACAGTTCTATAAGGAAGAAAAATACAAAAAGTTCCTGTTTCAATCCCTGGCCTCTCCACTTAAAAGGATTTGTGGGGTAGGGGATGCGAAAGGCCTCTGCCTGAGACCCTAGAGAGATGCTGCCAGTATGAATAGACCTTTTTTGAAGACTGGTGAGAACAACGTATGGCGGGAGGGACTCGGCTTATTAAGGATAATGTGGACATGATGTGAAAATTGCGGTATCTGGAAGGGCAGGATCAAAACAGAAAAATAAGGCAGTGAGAAAACGGCCCTTGATGAATCAGTGCTTTGATTCAGTATAAGCCAGCTTCATAAATACATGTGTATTTTTAAACTTGAAGGGAAAGGAAGAAATTGCTCCTGAGCTCTATATATGCTATGGAAAATTGATACATTGGTTTTATCTGCAAATAAAAAATAAAGATGTCACCATTAGAAACAAAATGCTCCCAAATCCAGCCTTTACTTTTCATTGAAACCCACTTGCTTAGGGAGCGTATGCAGGTGGGATCCTGTTTTTCTGGCAGTGGTCTTTGTGGCTTAGATTTTCACCACGTATACAGCTTTCATACAGGAGCCCCATGGCTCAGAGTGGCAAGCTGCAGTACTGCAGCCCAAGCTCTGCTCACGACCTGAGTTCGATCCTGGCAGAAGCCGGGTTCAGGTAGCCGGCTCAAGGTTGACTCAGCCTTCCATCCTTCCAAGGTCGGTAAAATGAGTACCCAGTTTCCTTGGGGTAAAGTGTAGATGACAGGGGAAGGCAATGGCAAACCACCCCGTAACAAAAGGCTGCCAAGAAAATGTCATGATGCCCCCCTTTACCTTTTTACAGCTATTCCAGGCATAGGAGATCTGTCTGAAAAATGTGGCAACTCAATATGCACACATCTTTTTAGGATACAGATAATGACCTGAATAAATGCAGCCTAATTTCTACAGATATAGAATATGTAATATCTTTGAATTTTAACAACAGTTCTGCAGATATTAAAGCCTCGGATGGATCCAAAGTTAGTTTTCCTTTCAATGGAGCAGCATTTGGGGAAGATCAGAAGGCTGCGGTGGGATGCAGGGAAGCAAAAAAGTTCCATTCCATCGATGAAAGTCCTTTTAAGGAGGTACCTTCATGGATAATTTAACTTGGATCCAACTCCATATGAAACCATTAAATGTTTTAATGATTGAGTAAAGCTATCAAGAGAGTCTGGAGATGAAATTTCATTTACTTACAGCGTTGGATCAGCCATGGGAGGAAGAATCATGTTCGCTGCTCCATCAGGAATTACAAACCGTTGACCTTGTTCTTCAAGACAATTTGAAGAAAGGCCATCAGGTCTGCATCTGACCCACATGTATCTGCCCATCTGAACAGGAGCCCCTGGTGAATAGAAGGAATAGAATTGAAAAGTTCAGTATTAGAGTTTCAAATAAGGGTGTCCCATGCTAGGGATGAAAGGAACACACCCTGTGATTTCCTCAAGATGAGCTTTCATCTCTGAGAGCCAAGCTACAAGTGACGCTTTACACAGGTTGGACACTTGTCAGCTTCCCTCAAGTTTTGATGGGAAATGTAGGCGTCCTGGTTTTACAGCTTGGCTCTCCATTACAGCTGCAAGACCAGGACACCTACATTTCCCATCAAAACTTTAGGGAAGCTGACAAGTGTCCAACCTGTGTCAGGCGTCATTTGTAGTTTGGCTCTCACACAGCCTACTCCATGGTCCATGTAGCTTCACAGGATATCCATTTTTCAAATAGCTCTAATGCTTATGTACATATTTTAAAGCCTGATGGCTAAGACTGGAAGGTTAAAAGGTAACAAAGGAGGAGGGGACAATGGTGACATCCAATGCCAGAATGGCAATCAGTTGTAAGATCTATGATCTCTCAGCATAGCACATTTGGCAAGGACAAGCTCATGGGTTATCCCATTTAAAATAATCTTTAAAAATAATCATAAAATCTTAATTTTCTTCTTGACCTGAAGAAAATTCTTCAAGAATGGGGCCACTGCATATAGACCAAGATCCATTCTGACAGGGATAAATAAATGTGATGGGGTTAGAGGTTATGGTTTTGGCAACCAAGGCAATCGTCCCTACCAGTCTCAACTGTTGCTGCCTCCACTTGAAACTGCACACTAGCAGCGCTTTGCTACAAAGAATTCAGCCATACAGATTTTTGTCAGGAGTTTTCTGGGTACGGAAAAGTACCACTTGTAATATTATGGCAATAGTTCTCTTGGGAACTTGGATGAGGATCAAGAAATTATGGAATTCCAAAGAACATCCCAAAAGCAGGTCAACAGCTGCTTTCTAATGGGGTGAGCATGATCTCTAGCACTGGTGAAATCTTACTAAAAAGCTGCAGAGATTGGAAGGAAGACCTAAGGGAAGGGCTGATGGGCAGACTGACAATTCAAAGAGCAAAGCCTTTTAAAGCAACATGACAGTACCATCCTGCAAAAAGTCACCGCAGTTTAAGCAGACAGGTCCAGTTCCACCTCTCCCAGAGGCAGCCAATGGGAGTTGACAGAATGTTGGGACAAGACTGACAGTTTAGAAAGCAGTCAGAAGGGGGAGAGCTTGGGAAGGAAGCAGCATGAATTGGAACTGACTTCTGAGAATGAATACTTTGTCATTATTGACTGCTGGAATGATTTGGGATCAAAAGTTCAAGTATTAGGGACAATATATATTTGTGTTTGAGTCATCCAATGTTGCTGAAGTTGTAAATAAAAATTGACTCTTTTCCCCCTCTGTTTAAACCCTATTGACTGGATGTCTGGTATCTCAGAGAAAGTAACACACATACATTCACCAAACTTTCTGATCACAGCCAATGAACTTAACTAACTACATGGTGGCAGCATATAAGAGAAAGAAGTACTGAATTCCTTAACTCCAATAGTATTGTGCGGTATCTGGGTGAGGGGTGGAAATTAAAGGGAATTGGACTACCCTGTTTGGTGATGTCTCTGGGAAAGAGGAGAGAGGGGACCCAGTGGTTGCAAAATGATCTGGACTCTCTACCTATTGAAGAGGGACAAGATGGGTAGGAGTTTGTAACTGCCTTCCCTATCTGTAGCCCTGAACTTGTGAAGAAAGGGTTATGTTGGGAGGCAATGCGTAAGGGGTCACAGAGTCAATCTAGCCTAAGCCTTGACAATGTGAAAGGCATTTTTATTAAGGTCTCTTCATAAAAACAGGGGGGGGGGAAAGAATGAGGAAACCCAATATGAACATATGATGCTGCCATATACTGAATCAGATCCTGGTCCAGCAAGGTCAGTATTGTCTACTTAGACTGGCAGGAGCTCTCCGGGATCTCAGGTAGAAGTCTTTCACATCACCAGCTATAAGTCAAGCTAAATGAGATGCCAGGCACTGGTTCATCCCAGTGGCCAGTGGCACTGTTTGATCTGGGAATTGTAGTTTTCAAAGACAACGCACGCTGTCATGCACTGACACGCCGTGTGAGCATGCTGGTGGACAGGAGGGATTCCCTAGCAGCCCTCCACCACCTCTGCTGGCTGTTTGGCTGCCTCCCCACTCTGGGTGCCAGTGTAATAGTGGCCCCTTGTCTGGGGCTGCACATGTGCAGTCTCTGCCATTCCCTGCTAAGTCCTTCAAGCAATTGCTTACACAGACAGTCCTCTCATGTTCTAGAAGAGATACATAGAACATTGTTGCAGCTCTGACACATTTCTTTCTGAGCCCAGAAGTACTACCGTCTTCTATTCATTCCCGCTTTGGGTCTTAATTATACACAGCAAAAGAAACAAAACATTTTCTGAATATACCATCACTATTGTCTCTTATACAACAGTACCTTATCGAATGGGAGCAGAGAGCTACACAGATTCATGTTGCTAAACCACAAACTACACATTCCACACAAATATCCTGTAATGTTTATTTTAAAAAAGCAGCTTCAAAAAGCTCAGAAGAGTAGCACCAGGGTTGTAACCCTTTCCATGACAGTTGTTTTTCTGCTCAAAATCACACCTGCAGCTGTTTTTCCTTCCATGGGTTCCAGATAAATAGTTACCCTGGCAGATACTCGCATTTAACATACAGTTTTTTCACACAGCCAATGTATGTAGGCTAAAAGTGCTGGGGCCGAGTGGGAACGTGGCAGCAAGTCATGCCCCCAGCTGATGCACATGGGTATTTAAAGATCAGAACAGAGCAGTCACAAGTGCAATAACAGAACTTTCTCCATGCAGGTGGGCACTCTGCTTTTTAATGGTTCCCAGTCATATAGTTACACACGTGTGTAGGCTCTGTTCCAGTGTATAAATGAATGTGCATTATTTGGAAGTGGAGCCTACTGCTGAAAGCCCATTCTCTTCTGAATGTGTTCATTTGTCTCTTAAATTGTCTATAGTTTCTCAAACAGTAGGCCTGCTCATTGGGGAAAACCTAGGAATTCCATATACTGACTTATCTCAGTCTTTAGGCCGCATGGGGGGACTATCTCCTGTGGTGGGATCCAACCCTGTTCCTCTATGGTTAAGTATGTAGACACAGCCTGCAAGCTGCAGCTGGTCATGGAAAGGCACTCTGAACATACTCAAAAACACATTATTCTACTATAGAACAGCAAATAAATCATTGAAAGTATTAGTAGGTGGTAAAATAGGACATTCTTAAATTTTACACAGGGATAGAGGCTCCAGAAAGTGGAACACCTTTAGAAACAGAACCCTATTAGGAATTTTTAAAAACCCACTGGCATAACACACAGCTTGCCCCACAAGCTGATTGCCCCAATTGCAAAGCCTTGACCAGGGAAGGTTAGTGTATTCCAATGAAAGATCAAGCTAGCTTACTAGTTAGCCCACCTCACACACAGGCTGGTTTCAGGAGGAGCAGTAAAAACACACCCTGCCCCATCCCAGCAGCAACAAATGGGAACAGCCTCCACACTTTCCATTCCCATACCACTGGCTGCTGCTCCCACCCAGGGTTACTAACTTCAGAGTGGGTCCTGAAGTTCCTCTGGAATTACAGTTGATCTCTAGCGACTACTGAGAGCAGTTTCCCCTGAAGCACTGGCAACTTTGGAGGGCAAACTGTATGTCATATTCTACCCCTTGAACTCTCTCCCTTCCCCACATTCCTACCTCCCCCAAATCTCCAGGAACCCCACCCCACTCCTCCCCTTTTCTCCCCAACATATCAAGCCTCCTCCCTTTCCCCACTTTGTCATGCTATAACACTACAGCAGGGCTCAGCAGGGAAAGAGAAAAACGCCTTATAATGGGCTAATGGGGGGGGGGGCACACAGCAGCTAGCCCCCGAGTCCATTTTGAAAATGCAGCTTTGCTCTCCAACCCCCTTTCTACAGTGGGGACAGGAGGAATGCATCACCTGCAGCCACCCTGCAGATTCCCCTTTAACCAGGAAGCGGGTTAAAAGGGGAAGCTCTGAAAAGGCTGTGAGCCGTACTTGACATGAACTCTGTGCTATGTAGATGTTTTCCTTTAATCCAGTGGTTTCCTGCTTTGCATGTGGGGAAAATCCCTGTTTGGCAGCAGCCACACACAGCCCCATCTCAGAGCCAAGCTACAAGTGAACAGACTCACATGTATTCCTCTGTGTTCACTTGCCGTTCACTTGCTCTCCACTTGATGAAGTGGAGCGCAAGTGAATGGCAAGTGAACGGGGAAGAATACACGTGAGTCTGTTCACTTGCCAGGCAAGTGTAATTCGTCACCTGTAGCTTGGCTCTTAGGAAGCCATTTTACTCAGCTGCAGGGAGCTGAGATTAGAAGCAATCTGTAGAAGCGAGAAAAGACTGGAAGGGTTGACAAGGATAAAAAACTTGATCCCCTGAGTCAACAAATATTCGGTGTGGCTTCCCAATTGCATGCATATATTTGCTCCACTCAGCTCGATCAGCTGTGGCAATGCAAAGGGTAGGGAGGCAATTTAGATAAAGGAACAGATGATACCATCATAAATGCCTTTCTACTTGTTATGGAAAATAGTTGCCATTGCAGATGTTCTCTTGGATAATTTCTGACTTAAGTGTTGCAGCTGAATTCCTGCTCATTTAGCTAAACTGCTCTCCAATGTAGATTCCTCCCCCCTTTTCTAAAGTTCAAAGGAGCCAAGCAAAGCATGTTAAACCTGGCTGAACAATTTATGGCATTAATCTTTCATCCCTCTCTTCAAGAGTATTAACAAATTACAAAGAAACCTTTTTGGCTGTGTTCATCCTGCATTTACCCAAGTTTCATTGAGTATTTATGGCTATATCTATTTTGTTAGACCTCTTCAGTGAATTGATTTGTGAGCTTTCTAAGAAGCAAAAAACATTATTATTAAATAAATAATAATGTTATTGAAGCTCTGTTTCAAGACTTTTTTTTACAATTTTACATGATTACAGCAGCAAGACTTTTGTATGCGCAGAAATGGAAAGTGCAAGAAATACCAACTATAGAAGATTGGATTTACAAATTGCTGTACATGGCTGAGATGGACAAAATGACAAGAAAACTTAAAGATCTTGATCCAGGAGAATATATTGCAGACTGGGAGAAACAATATCTAGAAAAAAAATGGGATGTGAAAGGAGGATTGTGGCAGTTTGAGAATTATTAATATGTGACTTTATAAAGGGGAGAGAGAAGTAACTTTACCATTAATGGGGAAACTTAGCTATTAATTAATCTAAGCTAATATTAGTAATAAGGAGATTGTATTAAAAATAGATAGTTTAAACAGTGAAATGTAGATTGATATATTAGAAAATTGGAGATATAGAAGAATTTGAACATGCTTAGAATAAGTGATATAACATATATAGGATTTAGAAAAATTACGGTTAAGAGTAATTTGAGTAATAAGAGGGGTTTGGGGTTGGAAAGCTGTTGGAAGTCAGTAAGGAGGGGGGGAAGGGTGGGGGCTGATACAATTTAGATAAGACGGGGAATTTGTGTATTGAATAATATTGTATGTACTCACCAATAAATTTTTTAAAAAAAAAAAAAGACTTTTTTTTACAATAGCCACAAAAAATAAGTAGCATCATTTGTACCACTATTCAGGTAAGTATTCCACTAATTCTCTGAGCCATATGGGATAGGGATTTTATTTCCCACCCGCTCCCAACAGCATTTCTCCATGTTACTTGGTAAAACTGCTTTTCAGAATGATGGACATTTCCAAAGCAGTTTGTAATAGAGCATGTGGGGTGATTTGCTCCTCGAAGGAAAAAAAGGGTTACAGTCCCACTGGCGTTTGTAGACCTAAGCAATTCCATAGATCCCAATTGTGGAGTCTGGCGGTAGAAAACAGACCTGCAAAAATTCAGAATGTAGCATGACTATTAGCCCAACAGGAAAAGGTAACATAAATTAGAGGCCTCCTAAATGCATCTAGGATGTGCGATTGTTAGGAGCATTTCCTTCTAGCCCTTTATGTATCCTGTGTGGTAACTTTTGGTATATAGGACCCTCCATTTCTTCACACTTACAGAAATTTCCTTTTGCACTAAAAGACAAAACTGAAGCCCCAATAGCAGAAGTTAAATACCTTTACAAATATCCTGCTATTCTGCTTCATGCTGTAATACTATATTTTGTAATCAGTTACCCTCCAGCAAATCCATTAAAGTCAAAGAGACTAGTAGGTATAACACAGTAAAGGGGTGAAGAGTATATTCCCCTTTCCCCTCTGTACAAACATTTTAAGTGAATTCATGGGTACGACAGTTTTCTAGAAACAGTTCAAAAGGCTAAACTCCTGAAACATATTTTTACTGATGCTTGTATAAACAGAATTTCTACATCAGAGAAGAAACCATTGTGTTTACCAATCTGGAATTTATGCTTAGTTCTGCAACTTTAAAGTCAGTGATTACGAACTCTGAAACTTATACTTAAAATGATAGCATGTTCTTCTAAGACTGTGCTATTCAACTCATGGGGTGGAAACTTCAGGTGGATCACAGAGCCCCAGAGATATTATTTTTGAAAGTCCCCACATCCACCATATTTTTGGCTGGGGATTTTTTGGAAGGACATGCTACTGTTATGCATCCATGGAGAGGAAGGATGCTGTACCTCCTGCCTCTCTTTGCATTGAGACGAGCAGCAAAATGGTGAGGTGGAAATATGGTGTCCCCTATACTTACACCATTTTGTAAACTTAATGTACATATATAAAAGTTAAGCACTCCTTCTTTTGCGCCCCTCATACATAAGAAGACACACGAAGACCTTTGAAAGCAAAACAAAAAGGCAGGATCTCTGGATATTCACAAACTCAGTTCTCATTTCTGCAGCAATACAATGCAACATTGTGATTTTCCTTTGTTACTTTTATCCCCTCCTTTATTTATGTCGGGGGGGTGGGCTGCTTCACGCCAACATCTCTTTGGCCTGTTCCCATAGCCCCTCCACTGTAGGTAGGGTTCCAACCTCCAGGTGGGGTCTGGAGTTCACCTAGAATTACCAGTGATATCCAGACTTCAGTGATCAGTTCCCCTGGAGGAAATGGCATCTTCAGAGGACAGACTCTATGGTATACCACAGATTCTAAGTCAAATCCCTTCCCAAATCCTCCCTGCACAGACACTGCCTCAAGATCTCCAGGAATTTCCCAGACCACAGATGCTGCAGAATGACCCTGTCATGAATGTTTCCACTGCCATGCCCTCTTCCACCAGCAGAAACCTTTCCACTTCCTCACTTACTTCCATCAATGAACAAGAACCAAGCCCTATCACCCACCACTCATCCGACTCATCATGAAATGTGCATATGGAAGATTTCACCAAGGTGTTAACGTGCATTCTCTGTCTAGAATTATTCAGAGAGCCAATGATCCTGCCCTGAGACCGTAACTTTTCCAAACTGTGTATCAAGAACATATGGCTAAAACAGGGGAGTCCTCTTCTGCCCAGAATACCAAACCGGTTTTTGGACAAAAGGTATATAGAGAATTCAGCGCTGCAAAAGCCAGAGGAGACCATCAAGAGCTGTCATGTGGGGAGCACCCAGCAGAACTGTATTGAACATCATGAACCAGTGACATATTACTGGAAGCTGTATGGGAAACTAGCCTGCCTCAAATGCAGAGAAGCTCAGAAACCCAAAGACCAAAGCTGAAAATAAAGTTGGCCCTTTTATGGGGTCAGCTTTCCTTATTCCACATCTGTAAGCACAGCACCCAGTTCCTTCTCATCCCAGATTCTGTGCAGATCTATATAAAAAAACTGATATCAATGAGTATTCAGCTGAGGTCCATCTTAGTGGAACTAGAGGTGTTGAAGAATGCTCAAAAGAGAAGATTTCTAATAATAAAGAAAACAAATTGCAAATTCAATGCCACATCTCCTTGAAATTCCTAAAACTGTACCAGTTTGTTCATGGCGAGGAGAAACTGGTGATCAAACAGTTAAAGGAAAAGGGTGAAATCCTGCTCCAGGGAATGGAGGCAAACTTAAATAGGCTCCAATGCCAATTGCAGAAAGCTAAGGATACCCTGGGGTACATTCAGTCCCAGCTGTGCCAGCAGAATTCTGCTAGCTTCCTAAAAGAAACACAAATCTTCATAGGTTCAGGCAGTTGGCTGTGATGGTCTGAAGAGCAAAATTTGGGTACAGTAGCACTTTAGAGGCCAACTAGATTTCCAGGGTATGAGCTTCCAAGAGTCAAAGTTCTTCATGGATCAGATGGAGAAGAAAACAGAATAATCCTCTCCGGGCAAGTTAGTCTCAGGATATATTGTCGAAGGCTTTCATGGCTGGAAAACGATGGTTGTTGTGGATTTTCCAGGCTGTATAGCCGTGGTCTTGGCATTGTATTTCCTGACATTTCGCCAGCAGCTGTGGCTGGCATCTTCAGAGGTATAGCACCACCTCTGAAGATGCCAGCCACAACTGCTGGCGAAACATCAGGAAATACAATGCCAAGACCATGGCTATACAGCCCGGAAAATCCACAACAACCATAGTCTCAGGATCTTTGAGGGCAGGGCACTTCAAAGGACAGATGTAATACATGGTGTGGAAGGAAGTGAAGTTCATCCTCAGATCTCAGCCCAGATATTTACTTCTGGACCCTGGACCCCACAACAGCACATCCAAACTTAGTTCCTTCTGAAGATCTGACCTATGTAAGATGTAAGGTGTGTCCGGTTTTCACCCAGAAAGTCCAGTTTTTTGCCAGACCGTATGGGCGAAACAAAGTTGAAAAAATAGACACCTCGCATGCGCTCATCCAGGGCACAACCATGGAGGTGAGCAGGCTGACCTGCTGCCTCCCTGGGGAGTGGCTGGCACGTGCACTGGACTGCCCAGCCCGCTTGCCCAAACACCTGGTCTGCCGCTCGCCCAGATGGTTTCTGCCTCCCTTTTCTCCTAAAAAAAATTCCTTTCCTTTCAGAAATCTTTTTCCTTAAGCCCCTCCTACAGCTCCCCTTCAGGGACAAAATACCTCCTTCCCAAACTACAGCAGGGGGCCAAACCCATAGGATTACAGTACAGTTCGGGAAGGCTGCACATTCCTGCCTCTAAAACCAAGAAGGACGTGTCTCCTTGGAACTTTGGTTATGGTCTCACCTTCCTGGGAACTGCAAATAAAGACACCCAGACACAAAAATATTATCCGATTGGCTAACACATACATACACATTCACAGAGCAAGGCTGACCCCCTCCCCATTCAGTATAAGGGGATGAGATATCACACTACTGATGCTAACTTTACTGTACAGTGCTAAGAACAACATTCAGTGTGGAAGGACATCCTCTGAAGCAGCCCTTCACCCCACAACTTTGTATTTGGCTTTTGCTAAACCTCACTGAAGAGATTACAAAAAGAACAGCAGCTTGCAGTTTTACCTTGTGTTGTGCATCCCATAAAGAGGATTATGCAAAGAGCCAGGAAAATCCTCCCATTACATCGGAAAATCATCTGCTTTTCAGCCTGCATAACTCCAGACTTTGCCAACCGTTGCTGCAACACCAGAACTACGACAGGGCAAGGAAAGTACCGGCTGCCTTTAGAAAAGGTTTCTAAAACTTCAAACCCAACCCATGACTTGCGTCACTACTTCCTGAGCACGGCAAAGCAACACATCTGAGACCAAAGCCGAGATCCCTGTTCTAAAGTTCTTGTGCCACTTACCACAGGAGAAGCGTTGCCCCAACAAGAGACAAAGTGTGAGTCTTTAGAATCAGCAAATGCAAGTCGATACAACGCACAGCACTTAAGGATTTGGGTTTTGAGCAGCGAGAATGCTCTGACCTCAGTTTTACACCAACCCCCAATTCCTTTTTATGGTGGGGTGAAAATATTTTCTCTCTTCCCTCTTTCCTGAGCAGTAAGTGCTTCTTGCTAAGCTTTTTAGGACCAGCTTTTTGGGTTGAGGAGAACACAACTGACTTGTGTTAGTTAAGACACTTAAATAAATGTTTTACTATATGGAGTCAGGTGACTCTCCATCCAAAGCTCAAAGGAGAATTTTCAAACAGTGATGCCATCAAGGCTGGACTTGGGGAAGGAAACCCAGGTCCTCCATTCATTAGTTCAACAAAGGGGCTCCAAAAGTATGTGACTGTTTCATATTGAAGTAAACATTACCATCTAAAGGGACAGGACATAAGACCATTAAGTCAAAAGTCTAAAATTACCTAACTGTGCCACTGGTACTAAAGCTATGAACCTAGATATCATAGATTCAAAAATTTTTGTGATCACCCACTTTTAACAAACTCTATATCCAGACTAAAATGCCACCATGAGGTACTAAAAACCATCTAAAATAAAAAGATCTTGTAGGGAATCCTCTTGAAAGATTCTGAATCACTTGGCATGTTATAAGGAACAGCAACAGATGATGCATCCACAATTACATGTATTGTAACACCTGAAATGTGATTGTCAATCAATTTTCATGCACAGTGAGCAATCCTAAACAGGGCCATTTCCACACGGCTTACCTTGGCCGTCGTCACACGGGCTCTTATTCCGTCAGTTTTGCACTAGAAATAGTTTCTTCTGTTATTGTAATTAGAACGGATTCTCCCATCTTTTGACAACTGCTTGCGCTTCCAGTCAGTCACATTAAAAGGGAAAAGTGCAATTCGACGGTCAGTCAAAGTGCCGCCGGAAACGGGGCCCTAAAAATCCCGCCCCTTTAAAAAAAAATTTTTTCACATATTTGTGCTATATCGCTCTTCTATTATACCAATGTTGTGCTGGGCCAACCCAAAAACCAACCATGATAGGTAGCAGAGGTTTCCCGCCCATGGCAGAATAGTGCTATAGCGCTATAAGGCTGACGGTTTTTTTAAAAAAATTACTTTGAGGCTTAATTGCGGGTCGCGCTGGGGCTTGTGGGAGTGTAGGGCAGGAGAATCAGTGTTAGGTGAGACAGATGATTGGGGAGAGTGAGCGTTTTGGTGTTGCAAAGCATTCATAGACTGGAGTACCTCTGCTTAGGATTTCATTGAAAGATTCTAGTCACCCTTCTGGTTTCTCATGATACAAAAATGTGGTCACTGGGGAAGGGCCACGGATTAGAGATGAAACATCTACTTTGCATAGTGCCAAATGCAGTCCCTGTCAGGTGGCAGGACTGGAAAAGCCCTCTCTTTCTACCTTGGAGACTGAACAAGACTGTGTTGGATGGACCACTCAGTCAGCTTCCTATAACTGAAATTAGCTTCATCATTCTCAAATATCGTGGTTGCTGAATACCAGCAATGCTGGTCTGATCTTACTTTTTCCTTCTGCTGTCCTTGACCATACTACCAGGCACATTAAAAAGAACCCCTCATGTGTCCAGATGAGATTATCTTTGCCAGGTATGGGATGCAAAATCCCTTCCTTGTGGTATACATCTGTACAACTGATTTAGACACCACTGCAATATGATATCATGGTGGGCACGCACTGTTTCATATTGCTTTCTGAGATTAAAATGATCCTTTTAGATTTTGAGCCAGACCCTGTTTGATTTAAGTTTGACTGCACAACCTATAGAATATACTTTCAGAACTTATGGAATAATACAGGTGTTACATAGTGTGGCAGATAAGGAAAGCTCTGTCAAGTGTTTGAGGAAGGAATCATAGGAGCAAAAACTGAGGACAGTCTTTTTGGTGCCCACTGCTGGGTTTGCTCCTAACTGGGTAGAAGTTAGGAAATCCCTTCTTATCCTGTCCGTTCCCATTCATTCTTCTCTGTTGTTCCCTCAAGACAAACACTTTCAGGGTTTAAACTGTGAGGCCTATCCTTTTAGTCAATCAGAAAACAGAAGGAAATCACAGTAAATTCGTTCTTCCATCCCTCAGTCTTATGTGCCAGAGTGGTTGATAACAGAAATAACAAAGATCTAGAAAATTCTTTTAACTGAGGTGGGGGGGGGAATCTTATCCAGAAACAGCCATTACAATACTAGAGTGTAGCAACCCTTTCGAAAACCGCAAGAAACAGGCTTATGGGAGTAACCGCACCGGAGCATCTTTTCCAAAACAGAAAAAAAAGTTGAATTCTAGAGAAGTCATACATTTGAGAGCTGAAATTATTACTCTGATCTTCTGCCCAGTTGGGTTTGTCTCCTTCTCTGCTCAAGGCTTTTTATGTAAACCACACTTCAAGGAACCGATTGACCACATTTCTAGCAGCAAGGGAGTTTGCTACTTCCTATTTTTACTAACTGCTTTTTTTTTAAAAAAAAAAAAAGATGCAATCAACCTCAGCTGGAAACCAATTTGATAGACCAACTCTGCATAGCATGTTATCAGCTTCGACTTCCTTTATGTCACAGAAAAATGTTCTTATTATAACACTAATCAACTTTCCATAAAAGCCTTTCAAACTACAAAGTGCGTTACATGGGAACACCCCCGTACTCAAGTCATCAAATGTATACTGAGTTTTGGCTTTAGGTCCTCCACAAAATATAAAGCTGTATTACTTTCCTTTCCTTGCTCACCTTGGGTGTATTCTTGAAATATTTCAAAATCTAGGAAAGAGAAATTTAAGGAGGGAAGCAAATTTAAGGAGTGAAGCAAATCCTGGCTGCACGCCTCAAGAACATGGTTGCACTCAACTCCTATAAAGTAGGGGTAGATGAGAAAATTTAAAGCATAGAATATAAGAGGTATAAGGAGGGTGTTGAATTCTTTCTCAGACACCCTTTTACCACTGAAATGGGAAGTAACCTCTGCTGGGAAAGAGATGTCCTTTCACTGCACCCTTCTTTCACTCGCCCATGCTGGGTTTTAAAATTACCCTGGTGACTAATCTCAGGTTAATGTAATTTAAAGAATTCAGTAGTGACCAAGGTGTATTTAGTAATTAAATTAATTACACATCCCTATTCTTCACACATAATAAACCCAAGTCAGTCATAACACACAGCCCTACATCTGTCGCATCTTGAGCCACTGTCTGTGTCCAGGAGTCTTGGCTTACTCTGACAGAGAGAAACCCGAGTCTGGATTTTTGGTTTACATGCTTCTTTTTGCTGCTGTCACCTTTTTTTCTAGAATACGTTCCTGTACTTTGACAGCTTTATGACAGACAGAAATGCTTTCCCAGCAATTGTGCCATCATGCCATGAAATGCTGCACCAGACATGCAGTTGTTAAAGTCACAGGAGCCCTGCCAGATAAAGGCAGCAATTCTCTGGTTACTACTTTTATTGCTTCACAGACAAAGGAAGGCTCCCCAAAAGATGGTTGGACTTGAGGTCCTCTTTATTGGATTGCAGAACATGGAGCCCTAATGTGAAGAACAATCGGGGACCCTCTGGTTCATTTGCCACGTTCCTTCTTTCTTCTGTATTCCCATGAGCATAGAGGGGCAGTTAGAAAACCAAAGTTCTCCTTTCCTGTGAACTCTCTGTTATACAATATGAAAGGATGTGTTACTTGCAGATCAGTTTCTACCTAGAACCATGTTCTCTGGACTTCCCCAGACCCCAAGGCCCTATGAGCCATGGGCACAGGGAGAATCTCCCTTATATCAAACCAGAGAATCCATGATCTGAACAACAGGCATCCTCAACCACTCAACAAGTTTCACAAGGGATAACTGACATCATACTCCTCAGTCAAAGCTTTTTCTTTGGTCCTGTGGGATTCAACGCACCCTCGTGCTCAAATTAACGGGTGTTTGCAGTACAATCACCTCAAGAAAACCCCACACAATGCCCACAATCAAGCCACTCTTAAGGCGGGTAATCTCATTATCTGCCCCAATTCTATTTCCCACACAGATCCCAAATTTCCATTTCCTGCCACTGTCTAAAAAGGGCATGAAGAAAGCTTTACTACTTGAGCAGCTCCACTGAGGGCCAAATGACACATTTGGGTTTTTAACGAGTTGGGTCTGGGTTCCACACAGAAACAGTTCTGGGAGAAGTTCTTTCCCTATTTTTGCTGTTTCACATGGAGAATTAACTGGGTCTGATTCCATATAAGGCAGCTTCATGTGTTCAAAAGCCCCTCTTCGGTCACCTATTGCAAGTAAAAATCATTTCTAACTGACCAGGGCAGCCCAGAGAAGAGAATGGCGTAAGCCACTTTGGGTCCCCATTGGGGGGAAATGTGGGGTATAAATGAAATAAATAAAGTAAATGTGCAAAAAGTGGATGAAGAAAATCTTGACTGGAGAGTTGATAAAATGTTTAAGAAGTATTGGAGAAGCTGTTCATAAAAAGATAAGAGTTTAAAAAAATAGGTAAGGAGTCTGGCAGGATAAGAGTAGACTGCCAATCATTTTAAGGATAATTTTCACATAAGTTATTAAAGACCAAATTACATATTGTGCACAAACACATGTTATGGTACCCAGTGGCTCTCCTCCACCAGCACAGACACAATGAAAAATCCATCTTGGAAGAGGTGGATCCTCCTTGGAAGAGGAACAGAGGAAACAATTGAGAACAGAGGATTAACAGTATATGTATGTGTATGGAGGGGTCTTTAATTCTTTCCCCACATGCATTTTTCTTCACTGTAATAACTTTCCAAGCAAGCTTCCACTCCACAGAGTTTTTGAGCCATGTTTAAGTTTCAACCATTGCTTGGAAAGAGACTTCTGAGTGTCTGGTATGCTTTTTTTGTGCCATTTTGGGATGTTGTTCCAGTATGGTAGAACCTGGAAGGGAAATTGGACGTATATTTTTGCCAATGTAAATTTTACATTTGCATTGAAGACTGACATAAGCAAAAGCCATACATTTTGTGTGTGAAAAAGGCTCTAAGTGTGAGTGGAGGAAGAGTCAGATAAAATACTGCTCATCAAAGATTTGTTTCAATTACATACTGGTTCAGTGAAAGAGAGGGAAAGGGTTTAATATAAACTAGTTAATACCAAAAAATCTGACACTGTTATTTAAGATAATCTAAACATTTCTCTGAAGGAAGCTGCCTTCTTCTCAAAGATTTTGATAAAACCCTCAAGATAAATCAAAGAAGGAAGGGGAGAGGGAGACTAACCTTACAATTCAACAGTAATCTTTTCATAAGCATAAACTGCCTTCCTCATGTTAACCCTGTGATAAGTCTGTCCTAAAAGATACATCAATTCACATATCTGGTTTTTCTCTTGATATGTCAGTTATGACAGCTACAAGAACAAAAACACTTTGTTATTCATGTAAAGATTCCTATCTGTCTTCTATAGAACTAAACCATAGTGTAATCCGCATGACCAGTTACCAAGTAGTACTGTTTACCACCACAAGTATATGTACCTTTTTTACACTGATGTCACAATCCCTTATCCAGGCCTTTTTCTTGTTATATATCACTTTACCAATAATAAGTACCTCAGGCTGGAGGGTTGTGAACCATCTCACCACCCAAACCTTTTGTTTTATTATACCAGGTCCACTGTCCACTTTAGCTGTATGAGGTAAAGTGGGTATCTTTTATTTAATGTGTCTTCTTTTACACACACAGGATTAATCAACCGAAAGTACTTCAGCTATGAATCAAGATCCTTTTTCTCTAGTTCCTACAGTGTTAAATGAATTATCTGGACTGAGAATAACATGGAAGTCACATATTAAAGAAAAAGTTTATTTACTTCATAAATGTGACTTGTAAAGTCTTTCCACTCTAGTCTGATAGCTGACAAAGTTATCAGAGCTGATAGGTACATGATGCTTAAAGGTTACAATATTTGTTCTTGCAGCATTTGAGACTTACAGACAATAAACTAGACAGCTTTCACAATTCACTGTTTGTTTTTTTAAATCAAGGAACAGTATCCAAACCCTGCCAGACAAAAACCATACACTACATTCCACAATGGAATCCGTGCCTAATCAGGATTAGAGGTGGGCACAAACCAAAAAACCCCCGAACCATGTGGTTCATGGTTCGTCAAATTTAACGAACCACGAACTTTTCACAAACCTGCCCCTGGTTCGTGAACCAGTTTGTTTGGTTCATGAAAATGGCACATCCAGGTCAGAAAATAATCACTTCCGGGTCAGCAGAAGGTCACTTCTGGGTCAGCAGGAGGTCTGCAGGAAGTCCATCCCCTGTTGCCTAGGAAACTGATTGATTGGCACCAGGCTGTCTGCAGTGACGAACCAAAAAATGAACCAAACGAACCAGCCTAAAAGTTCGTGGTGGTTCGTGAAGAGAGGAGTTGTAATTTACGTAAAAGAAGAATTGCAACCAAAGCTGGTTAACCAAGATATAAATGGCAGATATTTGGCAGTGGAATTTAATTGTAATGCCAAGAAATCCTTAATTGTGGGTATTTATGCCCCGAATGGATCGAAGGAACAATTTTTTAAGGAGCTAGTGACACAATCAGAACAATGGACATATGATCAGGTGATAGTGGCTGGAGACTTTAATGCCGTAGTGGATTTACAACTGGACAAAAAAAACAGGGGCGATTAAAAACAAAACAGGAAAGTTACCAAAGTCATTTTTTGATCTGCAAAAACAAGAACGTCTGGAAGATATTTGGAGGAAGTACAACCCAAATTCAAAACAATATACTTATTATTCAGCAAGCCACCAATCATTTTCAAGAATAGACATGATTTGGGTGTCTAAAGAATTTGCTATATGGACAAAAGATGTGGAAATTATGCCAAGAGTAAGCTCAGACCACAATCCAATTTTGTGGAAATTTGGAATCAGTCGTAAAAAGTTGAGATGGAGAATAAATGAGGATCTTCTTCAAAATCAGGTAAATGTGGATATTCTTCAAAAAGAAACAAAATATTTTATTCAGTACAATGTGGACCAGGGAGTGCCAATCCAAAATGTATGGGACGCATATAAAGCAGTCATTCGGGGAGTAGTGATTGAACTAAATACTAGAGATAAGAAGAATAAGGAGAAGAAATTAAAGGAGCTACAAGAAAAGATTGTTCAAAAGGAGCAACAACTGAAGAAAAGACCAGGGAAAAAGAAATTGCAGCAGGAGATAAAAATTTTACAAGAGCAAATAAAGGCAATGGAAAATAAAGAATTGGAATGGGAGTTAAAAAGATTAAAGCAAAAGTCATTTGAAGGTGCTAACAAACCTGGGAAATATTTAGCATGGCAACTAAAGAAAAAGAGAGAGAAAAAATTTATAAGTAAGATTGTAGAAGATGAGAAAGAATTGATTGATCAACCGGCAATAGGCAGAGCATTCTACAAATATTATGCTAAATTGTATCAGAGAAAACCCGTGGACAATAAGGTGATTGAGGAGTACCTTCAGAAGATAAATTTACCAACTATATCGAACAAACTGAAAGGGAGATTGAATTCTAAAATTACGGACTTGGAAATCATTGAGGCAATTCAAGCAACAAAACTTGGAAAGGCACCAGGACCAGACGGAATATCAGCAAAATTTTATAAAATGATGGCTAAGGACTTGACACCAATGTTGCAGAAGATAATGAATGGAATATTGGAAAGGAAAGGAATACCGGAAACGTGGAAGGAAGCAAATATTACACTGATACCAAAAGAGGCACAGGATTTATTGAATGTAAAAAACTATCGACCAATATCTCTAATAAATAATGACTACAAAATTTTTGCTAAGATATTAGCAGAAAGATTAAAAGGTTGGTTGATGGAATTTGTTGCTGAGGAGCAAGTAGGTTTCTTACCAGATAGACAAATTAAAGACAACTTGAGAGTGGTAATAAATGCAATAGAATATTATGATAAACATCTGGATAAGGAGGTCGGCTTTTTCTTTGTGGATGCAGAGAAGGCATTTGATAATTTGAACTGGGATTTTATGTTTGCGACCATGGAGAAAATGCAGATGGGCATGGAATTTATACAAGCAGTGAAAGCAATATACAAAGAGCAAAATGCAGCAATTGTGGTAAATAACAAGTTAACGAAAAAATTGAAGATAAGGAAAGGTACAAGACAAGGTTGTCCACTATCACCATTGTTGTTTGTGATGGTACTAGAAATTCTACTATGGCAGATACGGGAAGATGACAATATAAAAGGTATGAAAATTAAAGGTTTCTCATACAAAGTAAAAGCTTTTGCTGATGATGTGATGGTCATAATTGAAGACCCAATTCAAAATATGCCAAAGCTATTAAAGAAAATAAAGGAGTTTGGCGACTTGGCAGGGTTTTATATTAACAGAAGTAAATCTAAGTTGCTATGTAAAAATATGACTAAACAAAAGCAGCAAGAACTAATGGAGACAACAAGTTGTGAGGTGGTACATAAAACAAAATATTTAGGAATAGAACTCACTGCTAAGAACATTGATTTATTCAAGAATAACTATGAGAAACTGTGGCAACAAATAGACAAAGATATGATGAAATGGAATAAGTTAAATTTGTCATGGTTAGGTCGCATTGCAGTGATTAAAATGAATGTACTCCCAAGCATGATGTTTTTATTACAAACGATACCAATAGTTAAAGATAAAAAACAATTTGAGAAATGGCAAAGAAAGATACTAAACTGTGTATGGACAGGGAAGAAACTCAGAGTGAAGATGAAAGTGTTGTATGATGCCAAAGAAAGAGGAGGATTACAACTACCGAACCTACGTCTTTATCATGAAGCAATCTGCCTAGTATGGCTGAAAGATTGGATATCACTAAAAAATCATAAATTATTAGCTTTGGAAGGACATAATAAGGTATTTGGATGGCATGCGTACCTATGGTACGATAAGGTAAAAGTGGATGCTATGTTCTTACATCATTACGTGAGACAAAATTTGTTTATGGTTTGGCAAAAATACAAGAGATATATGGAAGAAGAGATACCGTTGTAGATTGTACCGGCAGAAGTTGTTAATCCTAGAATGGAATACAGTGGTGAGGAGTGGATGACATACAAAGAAATTTTGAAAGTGGAACAAAAATCAACTGCAATTAAAGCAAATGAGGAATTACCATTTCAGTATGGTTGGTTCCAGTATAGACAAATTAAAGATATGTATGATTCAGACCGTCGAAAAGTAGGATTTAGAACAAAAAATTCAGAACTGGAAGAATGTTTACTACAAGAAGGGGAAAAAGTGATTTCTAAGATATATAAGATCTTGTTAAAATGGTTTACGGAAGATGAAGTAGTAAAAGTGCAAATGGTAAAGTGGGGAATAAACTGTAATAGAGATATTACGATTGAAGCGTGGGAATATCTGTGGAAAAATACTTTTAAAATATCGACATGTACTAGTATAAAAGAAAATGTTTATAAAATGATATATAGATGGTATTTAACACCTAAAAAGTTAGCTTATGGGAATAGCCAAATGTCAGATAAATGTTGGAAGTGCAAAAAATATGAAGGTTCGTTTTATCATATGTGGTGGTCATGTGAAAAAGCAAAACAATTTTGGGGGAATGTTGTTGATGTGATGTCAGATATATTTCAAAAAAGTGTACCTAAAAGCCCAGAGTTGTTATTGCTATGTATGAAATTAGAAGACTTTGCGATCGAGGATAGAACATTAATGTTTTATATGATAACTGCCGCAAGAATTTTATATGCACAATTATGGAAGACACAAGAAATACCGACAATAGAAGACTGGATGAGGAAAGTACTACATATGGCAGAGATGGACAAATTAACAAGAAAAATAAGAGAACAAGACTCAGAAGGATTTATGAAGGACTGGGAGAAATTTAAGAGATTTATGGGGAAAAGATGGGAACGTAAGGGGGAAATTGTGGTCCTTGGATAACTATTGAAGGAGGGAGAAAGGTTTTCTTTACTTAATTTGTATGTCAACTCACCCAATAAAAATGTATTTGAAAAAAAAAAAGTTCGTGGTGGTTCGTCAGAAATGGGATCTGATGAACCGTGGTTCACGAACCACGAACCAGCCTGGTTCGTGCTTAATTTTGGTTCATGTTTCGGTTCATGCCCATCTCTAATCAGGATATCTTCTATCCTTTCTCCCTTCTGACCCCAGCTCCTCTTTTTTTATTCCATTGCTAGCTGTTAAACTCCTATAGATTATCCATGAAGATGAGGATATTCTCTGGCTCATCCTTCTCACTTTTTGCGAAAGATGTCTATGGGGCCATGCACTGTTCTCCCATATAATTCAAAGGCACTATAACCAGTGCTCCCTTGACTTACTTCACAGTAGGTAAATAGAAGGTATTGAAGTTTAAGGTCCCAGTCTTTCAGACGTTCCATGATGTAAGTCTTTAACAAGTGGCATAGAGTTCCATTGAACTTCTTGATCAGGCCATTTGTCTCTAGATAGTAAGGTTGTGTGTTTAATCCCATATACCTGCCATAAACATTGCATCAAAGATGACATGAAGGGTGTGAAGGATCTGAAATGATTTCCTGGGGAAAAACTAGGCATCAAAAAATGGAGAGCAGAGCTTTTGCCACCTTAGAAGTTTCCAGGCTTCTTAATGGGACAGCTTCTAGAAATCTGATTGCAAAATCCATCAGATTCAGTATATATTTGTTTCCCCTCTGAGTGACTCATAGTAAAGGACCCACAATGTCTCTCCCTACTTTTTTGAAAGGTACGTTGATTACGAGTGAGTTTTTCATTTGTTTCAGCTGTGCCAAGATCTCTGGCAAAAGGTCTCTAATGCTGTCTTTAACAGTTGCAGATTATATTTCGCTGGGACCACCAACTGTCTATTTAAAACCCCTGCTGCTTTAAATTTGCACTTCAGGGCTTGTCTTTACAGCTTTCCCTCTATCAGCACAAACCTTTCAGGGTTCTCATTTGAGATAGAGGATTTTCTTAGGCCAACTGCATGAAGGTTTTGAAACTAACATCAGTTTGTTGAACATTAGGATTTGAGTCCAGTGACACCTTAGAGACCAACAAGATGTTCAGGGTATAAGCGTTCGAGAGTCAATGCTCCCTTCTTCAGATACTGCTGTTCTACTGCAGACCTGCTCAGCTACCTAACTGAAACCACCACTCTGTTCAGCTATAAGCTTGGTAGAATCTTCTGTTCTTCCAAGGAACAAACAACCAGTCCTGTCCATTTCTTCATATTGTTTGTTTGCTGTCTTATGAAGTGCAACATTTTCTTCAGAAAATTGTCTCCTCTCCCCCCTCTTCATTATTGGGTGAAGAGCTACTTTTTTAAAAATCTTAGCGGCCATTGGTGATGATTGCTATATATGAGCTACATGGTTTTCCAATTCAATCCCAGAAGTAGTGGAGCAGGGATGTCTTCAACGACCCCCTGCCTTTCGACTTCTAGTCCAGACTTCATAGGAAACATCAATGGTCGCTCTGGCACAGGAAATGGTGGACATCCCACACTCTTAATAATTATTTCTTGGCCTGTCTGTGTCTGGTCTGCAGACACCAAATGTGGCTGAACCATTGTAATTTCTGCTCCTGGTTTTCTCCAAGAAAGGACTTTTGTTATTCACTTGTATCCACTCTCTAAAAGGAGAATTATTATCTTCTGACTCTTTTATAACTACTGAAACTCTAGAAGATTGAAGTTCTAATATTTCCTGAGGTGCCTCTTTCTTAGAGTTTAATTTTTCCTCAGTTTGTAGTATAACATTAATGTGCCTAGTTGTTCTCACTGGTGATGTTTTTTTCATTAAGTTAGGACAGAACCTTTTCATATGTCTCATTTCTTCATAGTTGTAACATTTAACACCTTCAATCCCGTATTTATTTTGAGGTAGTTTTATAAAGAGAATTTTTAGGTTTTAGGTGTTTCTGTCCTTTCAAGATACTGTGTTCCCCTGTATCTCTTTGACTCAGTGACTAACATGATTTTTTCCCTAAATCTCTTTCATATAGAACTAAGGAGCTAACATTTCTGCTGCTCTAGCTACTGTAGGAGGTGCTTTATCTTTCCCAACCCACCTGTATTCCCTAGGTATAATGTTGTACAGCTGTTCAAGCACAATTAAATGTCTCACTTGCCCTCATGCATCTGACGAAGAGAGCTGTGGTTCTTGAAAGTTTATGCTACAATGAAGTTGCTTAGTCTTGAAGGTGCTACTGGACTCTTTACTACTTGCTCTCATGCCATCGCTTTTGATCCTCAATCTATCTATTAAGCAGCTTGTCCAGTCTGCAGGCTAGTTAGCTATAAGTCTCTTCCAGTTTCTTTTGAAGAACTCTGAACTCTTTCCTGCTGTGTGCTGAAGTTCAAATCTTTGTCTGACCCTTTCTTTTAAAAAATCATAGTCCTTAACTTTCCTTTCCCTCATCTCAGTGTAACTTTCAGAGACACCATCACAGATTTGGGAACGCAGCTATAACATCCTCTCATCTTCAGAGAGATCTTAAAAACTGCACATGCTCATTCAAAGCTGACAAAAATGATTCAACACTCTCCCTTTTATGGTACACAGGAAATATTTTCATGTCCCCCTGAAGTAATATAAAAGGATTACAGGTGAGAACACTGAGGATAGGCAAAGTTCCATTTAACTGACTTTCTTCAAGCTTCATTCTCTGTAACAGGATTTCATGTCTCCTTTGTGCTTCTGCTTTCTCCTTTTGTAATTTAGCAATAGCTAGTTCTTTCTGTCTTTCAATTTTTTTTCAGTTGCACGTTTCTGAGTTGTTGGAGTATATCAACCTGGCTTATGTGAACCAGGCTGGAAGAAAATTATAGGGTGTCTCTGTCTCAGATAACTCCACCTGGCTATGTAGTCCTTCATCAACCATGTCCAGTCGGGATCCATGGATTCATGCCAGAGTAGTCTCAAACTTAGAGTACTGTAATGCACTCTACATGGGTTGGTCCTTAAAGTCAGCTCAGAATCTCCAGTTGGTACGGAATTCTGCTGCTTGGTTATTCTACAGGCACTCCAGTTGTTGTTCCAGTTGCTAGGTACAATTCAAGGGGATGGTTATCACATGCAAAGCACTTAAAGACCTTGGACTGGCATATCTGCAGGGCTGCCTTGTCTGCTCTGCTGCAACAGCTTTTCTCATCTGGGCAAAGACTTCTGAAAGTTCCATCCTGTAAATGGGGGGAAAACAGGGCTTTGGGGGATGGTGGTGCTTACTGGAAATGAGTATTGGCACCTGTTTTGGGACCTCTTCCAAATCCTGAGTGGGAATTGTTGGAAACTGGTGTAACCTTACATGACTACTGCCCCCCCTTTTTTTACACAAAAAGGCACTCAGTAAAACCAAAAGCATACCAGAACTTTCTTTGTTGTAACTCCCACCTTGTGGCATGACCTGCCTAAGGAGATCAGGAAAACCCCTACACTCAGGGCTTTTTTTCAGCGGGAACGTGGTGGAACGGAGTTCCAGCACCTCTTGAAAATGGTCACATGGCCAGTGGCCCCGCCCCCTGGTCTCCAGACAGAGGGGAGTTGAGATTGTCAATCTCAACTCCCCTCTGTCTGGAAATCAGGGGGCAGGGCCACCGGCCATGTGACCATTTTCACCAAGGGCGATTTAAACTTTTAAAAACTCCCCCCTTGTTCCAACTGACCCAAAGTGACGTCATTGTGCAGTACTGAGTTCCACCACTGAGTTCCACCACCTCTTTTCTCAGAAAAAAGCCCTGCCTATACTTGCATCATTCTGCAGAAAGTGCAAAACAAAAATGGTCAGGTGTGCATTTTTATAAAGAAAACAGGGATGTACTGTAATGAAATGGTTCAGGAGGGAGCTTTTATTTAGGACTGTAGTCTACTGTTTATTGTGTGCATTATCTTGTTTGTCTTCTGCTTTTGTAATTCGTTTTCAGCATTTTTAATGGTATGTCATGTGCTGATTTGTGGAGGGGGTTGTCCACATTGTCTTCTAATTTTGTAATCTTAGTCCTAATGCATAGGTCACTGGATACCTTACGCTGTTTGACTGCATTGTTTTTATAGTTTGCAATCTGTCCTGTGTCTCAGTAAAAAAGGCAAGGTGTAAATGAAGTTAATACATACATGCATGCCTGAATGAATAAATCAATACATGTTTACATTCACCTTCTGTATCATTCTGCCAAGGGGTGAGGAGAATTTTGCACTTAACTTGCATTCTCAGATTTCTGACCAGTCACAGAGTGAGGTAAAATTCTCCTGAGTAGGATAATTGGCTTACCAAGCAGTCACATTTAAACCACGGTAATGTACCACTTGTTAAATGGATGTATGATGCATTTTTACATATTTTACGTTTTGCAGAACTTGGGCTAGAATTACAGGTACAAGATATCACAGAGAATAACCATGCATTTGGCTCTATGGCAAATTATCCTTGTCCTGAGACTCCTGACATCACAACATAGTGAGTTTTTCAGTCCCACCAGCAAACAATGACATGCAGCTGTGGCAGAGAAACATACAGAGGCATGATATCTGGACGCAGGTAAGTTGCCTTAGAAATTATGCAGGAGGAAGGGAGGGAATTAAACATAGATGCTGTTGGTAGCAGGCACTCTAAGGTTAACATGATATCATCCCTTCACATTGTTCCATCAAAGGGGGCCAATATAATAGGAATATGCATGGGCGCACTTTGTATTCCAAACAAGGTTTTAATTTATGCATTTGAGGGGAGCATCCGACCAGATGTAATGTTTTCTTCGCATTTTTCCATAGCTGTGCTTTACATTTTGGGATCAAAATGCAAACATTGTTGTAAAGTAGATTAAGAACTTTAAATTCCTCCAAAGCATTAAACTGGGAAAGGAGACTACATCTCAAGTAATAGGGCAGGTTCTCCTATCCAAGCAGGCATATGTGGCTTATTGTGGCAGGCCTGGGATTATTTCTGAATCAGGATGGAGTAACTAATAAATAGCAAAGGAGCATCCTACACTTTAAAATGACTGCTTATCTTCTATGAACTAATATTCAGGTTGTAGCTTAAAGAGAAGTTGATTTTCCATTTCATTTGGGGACATTGTTGGCACATGAGGGCACATGTTGCCCTCATGTGCCAACCATGTCCATCTGCTCTGTACATTGGACAAACCAGCCAACCTCTGCGCAAAAGAATAAATGGACACAAATCTGACATTAAAAATGGCAACATCCAGAAACCAGTGGGAGAACACTTCAATCTACCAGGACATTCCATCAAGGACTTAAAGGTCACTGTAGTTCAACAGAAACCTTTCAAAAACAAAATCCAACGGGAAGCTGCTGAATTGGAATTCATATGTAAATTTGACTCAGGCTGGGATTGAATGGAGACTATGAATGGTTATCTCATTATCAGAAGTAACTGACTTCCTTAACAGAAGCAAACTGATCTCCATATCAGAAGCTACTGTTTGCATCTACTCCGCCCTCCCCTCTCCACCTATATATCTGACCAGTTTCTTCTTGCCCTCCATGCATCTGACGAAGAGAACTGTGATTCTCGAAAGCTTATGCTACAATAAAGTTGGTTAGTCTTAAAGGTGCTACTGGACTCTTTTTGATTTTGCTACTACAAACTAACACGGCTAACTCCTCTGCAACTGTAAGGATCCTACACCTTCTTCTGGCAATTCCTAACCAATTAAAACCTTTTTAAAAATCTTTGCAGATGGTGTATTTTGTTTACACTTTCCCTGCTTTTAATATTTGTTTAAAGAAGCCTACCATACAGACAGAAGACATTCATGTTACTGCACCATATATGCATATTGTGCTTTACAGTATAAAAGTTAGCAGAAAAATGTAATGGCATCTGCCCCCCAGAAGGTTTAAATTTAGAATGGGGGAGAGAGCAGGAAAAGGAACAGAAAGCTGGAAAAAACAGAAATTCATGTCCTAAACAGACCTTAAAATATGAGCAGCAATATGAGTCTGTGAATATTTAGCATTTTAGATTAGGAGCCCTTGGCTTTCCTTTAAACTTGGGCTTGTTTTCGTGGACTTTCTGGACTGCAACTTAACTGTTGCTAAATATTACATTACAGTAAAGGGCCGCAGCCACATTTTTAGAAATATGTGGTTTTGAATAGAAACAAAAGGAGTGCATGGGAACAAGTTCAGATTTCAGTGTGTGCATGACAGAAATTTAAAACACTGTTTTTTTTAAAAAAATTCAAAAACAAAGGCCAAAGCTGCACAATACCTTTTACTAACATTATTAATACCAACCAAAATAACACAGCATAGTAAGCAAACTTTCAAGTTCTTCAAAATTTTTCAACTGGCTAGATATTAAAAGGCAAATTCCAAGGGCAGGGAGGGGTGGGAAGAAAAAAGTCTCTCAGCCAGTATAATTGGGGAGGGAGAAGAGATTCACAATGCATTCCTAAGCATGTTGTTGACTCCGACATAAATCCAATTGAGCTCAATGGGGCTTATTCAATAGTTGGGTTTGCAGCCTTTCTTTAATACATCTAATGGGAAACTAATTATATAAAGATACAACCCCACCCCCTTGATAACAGCAAGGATTGACAGCTGGTGAGAGACTTACTGCATGGTGTGTGTGGGGGTCCTCTCTGGAGATGTCACTTCCAGTGCAACCTGGAAGTGACATCATATATGTCTGACACTCTAGCATTTGTCCCAGACTCTATGGTTTAAAATGTGATGATGTCACTTCTGAGTTATGTCAGAAGCCACATCACCAGGGAGGACCTCCTTCATGCAGTAAGTCTCTGAATTGTCCTCCGTTCCCCCTAGAAACCCCATCCCCACTACCCAACTGAGCAGAGAGGTGAGGTCTCCCTAATTATAGCAGACCAACAAAGCAAAATTCCTTCTTTTCCCCCTATTTCTGGATAAAATATCCTCACCTTAAAAGATAAAAAAGTAAAACTCAGATCTACATGGATAGTCATGTATCCTTTGATTTTTTTTACAATCATCCCCCAACAGAAGCCTACATTAGATCATAGCCTCATCTACTATGCCATAAAAACGATGTCATATCTTCACTCTTTCTCTCCCTTATTGGACCAAATCTAAGAACTAGAAAAAATAAACTCCATAGATTAAAAAAATGTTTTTCTTTACTCCTTCCCAGATTATAGTAAAGTTTGTCCTGCCTTGCTTGAGCAAAACAATCTCTACTGACTCAGCATCCAGGTACTAACCATTGTTAGGAAGCTGAGCATCCGGTTCTGTTACCTCTCTGACTGATCAATTATTTCCCAAAGAATCCCTTGATACAGAGGCCTTTAATTGCACCCCAGGAAAGCGGATCTTGAGAGAGATATTCTTTACCAGGAAGGATAGGGGGAACTATAAAGCTCTCAAGCAACCACGACGAGTTTTGCCCTGGAAAATAGACCATACCTTTAAGAAGAATGGAGGAAAGCCCTCTAGTTTGAGCGTAGAGGGGAACTTGGCAGAGGTGCAGAAGACAAGAAGGCAAAAAGACTAGGGCCGTCATCACACGGGCTTTTATTTAGCGCTAAAATGGTGCTATTTCCCGGCAAACACCCACCTTATTCCAACACTGTAGCGATTTTCTCTCTTCTGCTTTGTGCTTGATAGTCGCGCTATTTTGTGCCTCAGTGTGAATGCCTCACATCGATGTATTTCGCCTTGCAACGTCCTATGCCCTCCCTTCAATCCCAGAATCCATTTCTTCCTGCGACTCCTTTTTTTATTTTTTTATGTCCTTATAACGCCATAACGACATAACACAATGCAAACTTTCTGCTGAAGTAAAAATGACTCAATCGCCATGGCAGAGTCGTCAGCGATGGGGATCACGTCAGACAGGGAGTTTTCTGCGGGCAAAAGGCTATTTATATAATTTCAAAGTTGGAAAAACAAAAGGGTCGTAATGTTTTGCTCTAACGGAATGTTTATATGCTGTTATTCCGTTATAGCGGAATTAAACGCCAGAATAATTTAAAAAAGGCGGGGGGAGGAGCTGCTTCTGCGTGGTTAGAGAGAACAGAACAGAGTGCTTCGGTGTGGACAGCTGGTGGTGCGAAGAGCCGTTAGGTGACCCAAAGAAACGTTACTGTGCCGATAACAGGTAGGACGCTATATGCTGTAAATTTAACGGAAGAGATGCCCGTGTGACGACGGCCTAGGATTAATTAGGGAGGGAATGACATCCTGCAAGCCCCTGACTGATGGTAGTAAGGTCAGTAAGGCTGTTGAACTGTAAAGGAAGAGGAGCAACAACAAGCTTTGTTGCTCCCTTTTGCCTTCAAAAAGCTTTGTTGCCCCCTTTTTGGTCTTTAAAGTGCTACTGGACTTTGAATCTTGTAACAGAGAAAGGATAATTAACCAAATCACTCTTCCCATGGAAGAGTTGCGACTGGTCAACGCTCTAGCTAATTCTCCTGACAAGAACCCTATGCTGATTTCCCCCTAGTGTAATCTTTTCCATCTATGACCTTCTACACATATCCTTCCATGGAGAAAAATATAATTACACTAGAATTGGGCTTTTAGTCTCTTTGAAATATATCTAACTAAAATAAATTACTCCGGCGGTCAGTATTTCAACTATGCTGATAATCAGTAATTGAAGCGCACACAATTACAGACTATGAAATTTGCTGATTTCACCTGTTCATAGCATAAGATCTGAAAACAATGGAACACAGTAATGATACACTGACAATGCTAACCTCTTAGCAACCAGAGTACTGTTTTTTAAAAGCACCTTCCTCTCCCAAAGGGAATGCAAGATTCGGAACGCAACCACAGTCTAGGTAAAATGCTGTAGTTGTAGCAAATTGCTGTGTTTCCAAGACTGATTATTTAGAAACAAACTCTACTGAACACACTAGGGCTCATTTTTGAATTATCATGCATAAGACATATATACACTAACTTGGGAGTAAGTCCTATTGCATTCTGGGGGACACTTTGATGGAATTTGCTTAGTAACATCTTGTGCACGAATCAGACTAGCTGAGTTTCTTGAATGGGGAATTCAATCTGGGCTGACCTTGTTAAAACATCAAAGGGACTCTTCGGGCCATGGAAGTTTTAAAAGACGAGCAACTCAATGCACTCAGACATACTTAACTCTGCATAGGATTGCAGCCAAGATGGACAAACACAGGTCTGTATCCCCCACTAGCAGTATATCCTCCTTCAAGTGCAAGGTGGCTTCCAATAACAGAACATGCTTTGTCTGTTGGAGCAAGGCTTCACGTGGCAGAAGAAGGCTCTATCACTAACAGAACAAATTCATAGGATCCAACTCAACTTGTTCAACAGAATCTGTTTTTTATATTTTTTAAATTTATTACCTGTCTTTCAACCACAATAAACTTTACAGTTTGAATTACTGCATTGTTTTTGTAATTTTAAACAACAGCCAATCAAGTCCAGTTTTAAGCAGCAGCAGAAAAGATCCAAAAACAGTCTCAGCTGGAATCCATCAGACAACTGCAATTAAAATTATGCTGAGTTTAAGCTAATAGAGGAATGTGTTCCAGTTTGTGCACAGTTGTTCCAATTTGTGCATAGTTGTTTTCTGTGTGCCTTGAAACAAGCTGCAACCATGGCTAAAGGGGTTCACATAGAAACTGGAAATTTGTGAAGCTGTCATGTCATCACTTTGCCATACATCGGACTTGTCACTCAGACCACATGTATTTTGCCAAATCTATTTTTAATGGGTTTGAAGCAGTACGGTCACTGTAGAGATGACAATGGGGTGTATAATGAAGCCAATAATCAGAATAGATCCATTCAACCCACATTCTCAGTGTACCAGCTAAATTGTATGTTAATCATATAATGTACTGTCTCTTTTGCTGCTAGATGGATTTTTCCCCTTGCTTGTGACATACCAACAGCCACTATTTTCTTTCTTTCTTATGCTCAGCTCACAGCAAACCTAAAAAAAACCCAAATATAGTAATTTCCTGTTACGAGAATCTTCCCAATAAATGTGAGGAGTAGAAATATGGGGGGAGGAGGAAGTGAAGGACGTTTGGCCTCAAGCAAAATGCTCTGGAGTTCTCTTAGAGAATTCAAATAAATGTAGTTCAACCTCATTGAAGAGTTTAATGGAGGTGGCAATGAATGGTTTATTAAAGCCATGATCTTCAACCCATGGGCCAGAGACTCCAGTTGGGTCACAGAGTCCCACTTGCTGGGTCACCAGTTCCTTTTTGGGGAGGGAGAGAGCTGGTTTTTGGAAGGACTTGCTCCTTGCGTGCATGCATAAAGAATAAACCATGTCACTCTTTGCATATGTTTTTAGAAGCAGCAGGTGGTAAGGCAAGGTCATCCAGTGGTTGAAGAAGATTCCTCCACGGCGCAGAGCCTTGGCTTGCTTCTCACCCCAATACATGATGTCCTTGTGTTTCCTGTCCCTTACTCTTTTGCTCTGCTGCTCCCAGTCCTGGTCTTGATACTAGTGAGATCATAACTCTGGCTCCCATGCTTCTTGTCATGTAATTCTGATGTCACATTACTTCCTGTCAGTTCTCATAGCTAGGCTGGTCCCATGTTCATTGGGTCCTCAGTCTGGCAAACATCACTGTAAGTCTTGTCTTTCCCACATGAAACAGAAATATAGCACATAATCTTATCTTTGGCTGTCGTCACACGGGCATCTCTTCCGTTAAATTTACAGCATATAGCGTCCTACCTGTTATCGGCACAGTAACGTTTCTTTGGGTCACCTAACGGCTCTTCGCACCACCAGCTGTCCACACCGAAGCACTCTGTTCTGTTCTCTCTAACCACGCAGAAGCAGCTCCTCCCCCCCCCCTTTTTAAATTATTCTGGCGTTTAATTCCGCTATAACGGAATAACAGCATATAAACATTCCGTTAGAGCAAAACATTACGACCCTTTTGTTTTTCCAACTTTGAAATTATATAAATAGCCCTTTGTCCGCAGAAAACTCACTGTCTGGTGTGATCCCCATCGCTGAAGACTCTGCCATGGTGATTGAGTCATTTTTACTTCAGCAGAAAGTTTGCATTGTGTTATGGCGTTATGGCGTTATAAGGACATAATAAAATAAAAAAAGGGGAGTCGCAGGAAGAAATGGATTCTGGGATTGAAGGGAGGGCATAGGATGTTGCGAGGCGAAATACATCGATGTGAGGCATTCACACTGAGCCACAAAATAGCGCGACTATCAAGCACAAAGCAGAAGAGAGAAAATCGCTACAGTGTTGGAATAAGGTGGGTGTTTGCCGGGAAATAGCGCCATTTTAGTGCTAAATAAAAGCCCGTGTGACGACGGCCTTTGTAACAGAAAAAAGAAAGCCCAAGACTATTTCAAGCACAGAATTCAAAGAGTACCTAATATAAAAACCACACATTATTGGATATTTGTAAAATCAACAGTGAGAGCTGTTCCACAGAGATCCAGTCAGGGCCGTTTCCACACTACTCACCTTCATCCGGAATGCTGCAGAACATCTCGGGAAAAAAACATGGAAGATAGCATCTTCTTGCGTGAAACTCGCATGAGAAGACGCTATCTTCCACCTTTTTTTCGCGATGTTCTGCAGCATTCCGGATGAAGGTGAGTAGTGTGGAAATGGCCCATATCTATGTAAAAATCATGAAGCAGATTAATCTTCCTGATAGAAAGCACTATCTGCCTTCCTTTTACGTCTTGGGTTTTTTTACTGTTCCAAAACTGTTGACCAGTTTTCATCATCCCATATTTTAAAAAGCCATTTGCAACATTAACACATCAACCATCTCTAATGCTTCACACAGAAATTAGGGAGCAAGCCCAAGCAACTCCATTCAGAAGTAAGTCCCATGTTATTCAACAGGGCTTTCCTTAAACAAAGTGTCAGAGAACTGCAGCCTTAGCAGGCATGTGCTAACATACCAAAGGATGCCAAATGATCAGAGGAAAAAATGGTCCTTCCAAAAAAACCCAAAACCCTTTGTTCAGTTGCCAAAAAAAAGAAAGAAAACCTAAGAGAAATGACTAGGACTACTTCTGTGAGAAAAAGTCCCCAACAGAGTTATACCCTTCTAAGTCCATTGAAATCAATGGGCTTAGAAGAGTGTAAACTCTGCTTAGGATAACACTGCCAGTCTTTGAAAAAGAAACACACACCTCAGGTGAATTAACTTTGGGGCTGGATTTCACTCCTAGTAGTATCCAAATAGGCATTCTACTTAGTTGGGGGAATTAACTTAAAGGAGATAAGTGAGAGGGGGGTAACTGGAATTACCCACCTATGCCTACAGGGATTAGTTCCTTAAGAGAACTCTCGAAATAAGCCAGGCAGATGTTCAACCAGAAAGGTTTTTTTAAATTAAAGAGAAATAAAAGAGCAATCATACAAAAAACCCATACACAGCACACATACAAGGCTCTCTGAGAGAAAATCAGGGAGAAAAAGGAGAGAAAGTCGTTTCAAGGAAGGTGATAGTTACCAGTCTCAAGGATAGAGGTCTATGAAGGCAGCAGCCAAATGACTAGTGTTTCACGGAGAAGAGGCCCAGAATGATTTGGGGCATGTGGACAGATCCAAGAACACACTCACTGGTGGCTAGGGAGTCGAGATATTGGATAAAATGTTTCCTGAGGCAAGCTGACATCTTCACTCCAAAAACAGTAATTTGATGGGTTTTCCCCAGGAGGTGGATCATGAGTTCGAGAGAGAGGCTTAATGGGTCTTCCTGAGGTAGACTATAGGTGTAAGTGGTCCTTGATGACCCTTTGAGCACGAGATGGAAAAGCTGAATAGTGTTAGGTGGTGCTTAATCAAGGTAAATGGGTGAGGGAAGTGAGGCAGGGCATGGATGAGATTAGCCAGGAGCTTCCTGGGAGCCTCATTGTCCTAAGTTATGCATCTCTCCGGGGCATGGAGGGGGCCATTAGTCAGCCACTCTGACTCCCCTTGTGAAATATTTTTCTAGACTCTTACCTGGCTGGCATCCATTTTGTTTCACTTGGCACTGCCTTGTGCTTCTGACATATAAGGGAGGATGTTTCTGATTTCATATCTATAAACTGTACCTCAGCAGGAGGAGGGTTCTGACTGCTAACACTAGGCCTGGCAAAAATTGTGAGGCTCCCTCCCACTAAAAAAAAAAAAAAAGTTCTATGATCCCCACCCCTTCCCTGTTGCCTCCTTTTACATTTCTACAATTAGCTACTCTAACGACAGCATAATACATAGGGGCCATGTTTATCTGTTTCCCATGACTGAATGCTCTTCCAAGAAAGAAAGAACGAAAGAAAGAATGAAAGAAAAAACTATGACCCTGCACCCTGGCATCCAGATATATACATACAAATCCTTTTACTTTTTATACAGGAGTCCTCAGCAGGGCTTTTTTCAGCTGGAACGCGGTAGAACGGAGTTCTGGAACCTCTTGAAAGTGGTCACATGGCTGGTGGCCCCGCCCCCGATCTCCAAATAGAGGGGAGTTTAGATTACCCTCCACGCTGCTCCAGTGGCGCAGAGGGCAATCTAAACTCCCCTCTGTCTGGAGATAAGGGGGCGGGGCCACCAGCCATGTGACCATTTTCACCGAGGGCAATTTAAACTTTTAAAAACTCCCCCCTTGTTCCAGCTGACCCAAAGTGACGTCATTGGCCCTGGGAGCATGCGTGCACTTTGCAAGCACACATGTGGTACCAGGGGCACCACCTCCTGCCAAGAGTTGCCCCCTGTGCTGGCAACCCACTGAGTTCCACCACCTCTTTTCCCAGAACAAAAGCCCTGGTCCTCAGTGACGTCACACACAAACACCTGCAGCATGAAGTGCTACTGTCCAGAAATGTTCTTACCACCTCATCTACCATTTGTGAGAATGAGGTCTTGTGTTAAAAGCAAATACTACATAACAGATCAGAGAGTAGGAGATTTCCTGTGGGTTCCTTTTTAAAGTTAAACAAAAATTCACAGGTGAGGGAATATTCTCATCAGGGCGGTGACCCTGGGGAGGGGGCATTCCCTCTGCACTGCATTCCTGATCTTAGTCCCCCCCACCCCACAGCTTCTCTTTGTCCCAGTTGGGAGCCTCAGCCCAGCCCACAGCTGCAGGGTGTTATTTTCTATTCCCTTGTGGGTTAGCAGGTACGAGCTGTGAATGTGGCGCTTCCTTTGTTTCTCAGAATAATTGCTTCATGCTGAGGCCACAGCAAACGTTAACCAGACATGTTGCAAAGCCATGCAATAAACAAAACACAGCATTAACCCCTTCCAGTGCAAAACGATGTCTTTTCACAATGGGATTTAGTTCGATATACATTTTGACCAATTGCTCCTCACCTGCTTCAGCGGAAGAGGACATAATGGAGGTTTATAAAGGTATGCATGGGGGTGGGAGAAAGTTGAAAGAGAAGTCTCTCTCCTTGCAAAAATATTAGAACTCAGGAACACCCAATGAAATTGATGGACAGAATATTCAGAACACACAAAACACTTCTTCACAATGCGTAATAAATAACATAAAATAAAAATTGATTTGTGGAATTCAGTGCCACAGGATGTAGTGATGGCAGCTGGCTTAGATATCTTTTAAAAAAGATTAGACACATTCAGGAGGGATGGGTCCTGTCCATCAATGGCTGTTAGACATAATGACTAAATGGAACCTCCGTGTTCAGAGGCAGTCAAACTCTAAATACTAGGCTGAAGGGTAACCACAAGGGGAAGCATTGGACAGGACAAGTGCAGAGAGACATCAAAATCCAGTTAATTCCTGCACCCCATTTTAAGAGAAGTACTTCTTCACCCAAAGGGTGATTAACACATGGAATTCACTGCCTCAGGAGGTGGTGGCAGCTTCAAGCATAGACAGCTTCAAGAAGGGATTGGATAAAGATGGAACTCTCTGTCTAGGGCAGTGATGCTCTGTATTCTTGATGTTTGGGAGGGCAATCAGTGGGAGGGCTTCTAGTGTCCCTTCCCCACTGGCAGACCTCCTGAGGACACCTGGTTTTTGGCCACTGTGTGACACAGAGTGTTGGACTGGGTGGGCCACTGGTCTGATCCAACATGGCTTCTCTTATGTTCTTATGTACACTAGATTTTACACTTTACCTAATCACAGCTGGGGTATCTCATATCCACATTGAGTGAATTGATTATTCTTTGGAACCAGTCTCTCTTTGTAAAATTCTCCCCCATCTTTCTGTTATGTATATAAATTGGCCTGTTGGATTTATACACCAATGCATTTAATGAACTGAGCTCTGATTCACCATAACTTATGGTGAAATAACTTTTGTTACTCTTTATGCTGCCACTGGACTCCTCTTTTATTTGATTGATTTCAGTGCTTCATACTTCTCTCTATAGTCACAAAACAAGATAAACTGGGCTAGAATTTGGTCCCAAGTGTTTTAACTCTCTAAGATGATCATGTGCATGTGACAGAGTTCACGCTGTGCTCATTCAGCTTATCAGAGTCCATTTTCCATAAGCAGCGCACTCGTTGCAGATATCATCATCAGCCTGGAGAGGAAACTGTGTGGTTATCGATGTGTGCTACTTTTAACACCAGAAATTAACTGAGCAAAAGAGGGCCTTCAAACATCATCACTCGCATTTGCTGGGACCCATTCCCTTAAACTCTGAGAAGGACGTGCCTACTTGCCTAGGCAGAGACTGGTTCCATCAAAGCCAGAGCAGTAAATATTTCCTCTGCGACCTTCATCACACTGTTGATGGCTGCTAGTTCTGTTGTTCACTAATGTATGTCTTGTAACTTGGATGGTTTTTTGTTGGGGGAGGTATTTTTGTTTTGTGAGCTGCTTTGAGTCACACTAAGTGGGAAAAGGTGGGTTTTAAATGCCCCAAATAATAAAAGTTCTTGTGAACAGCAAGCAAACGACTCATGCTCAGTTGTATTTTCCGCACTACTACTAATTATTTTGACTGATTTATTTTCCATAATAACTCAGCTGTGCTCACGCTTTCCCCAAACCCATGTTCTCGGCAATGACAGTCTGCTTACAGTCTGCTCCAGTGATGAGTCTCCCACCCATTACCATGCAAGAAGAAAGTGTGAAAATTATTCCGTATCTTTTCAGCACAGTGAATGTTATGGCGCTGCCGCTGGCTTTTTTCCAGCCTACTTCTGGGTACAGAATTCAGCTTCTGGAGACTCTCCTTTTTACCAAACAGAAGCCAATGTACAATTCACAATATCCTTGGAGAAAGGAGGTGGGAGCCAGAACAATTACATTCTTGTGCCACTGTCTTAAATGTGCACATGTAGAATTTACATTACATTTTAGTTAAAACAAACACTAGAAATCTGTAGCAAGGTGATGGTTAATAAAGAAGAGCTACCTTGGTGGTGGCCAAAATGTTGGCATCCAGGTGGAACCAGAAAACTCTTCCAACCATCGATCAATGGCTCATAAAAGTTTGGGACCAGTTTATATTAGAGAAACTAACATACAATATACGTAAAACACGACAACCATTCTTTTACCTCATCTTTTTTTGACAAACGGTGGCCCTTCTTTGAATTTATTGCTAGTAAGGATATCTCTCCTCCAAATTATTTATATCAGACGGTTTTGGATAGTTAACTCCTCTATTGTTTAACATCTTTTGTACAAAAATGAACTATTTGTAGCTTAATTTTGTAACTGTTATTGTATAATGTTACTGTTTATCTTGTTACTTCTTCTCCTGTATTTGTGGTTGTATGTTTCCTAATAAAATTTATTTTAAAAAAAGAAGAGCTACCTTCTCAAGTGTGCATTTAAATTTATATGTCCATTCCTATGCTTAGGGCTGTGGTGGCCATACTACAATTTACAATTTTATATAGGATAAGAAAGCTTTCACCTAAACATTTCACAGATGGACCAAAATAATTAGCACTTTTGAGGAGCTAACCATGGAGCAGCCGGCAATTGTGGTGTCATGGAATCTTCTTCGGCAAGAAAAAGAGCCAAAACGCAGCAGCTGTTGCTTGGCAACCTTTTCCCTTGCTCATAACAGCTGATTTTTTTTAAACCTTGCCTGAAAGCCTCTTGGGTATTGCCTAGTTCACTAATCATATTCCAGAAGACATCAAACAACAAGATGCAAAATAACAGACTTCTTGTTTCAGAGTAGCTGTTTGTACTTGAGCTACAGACTCAGCATTGCATCAGCAAGGACTCAGGCAGGAATCCAGAAGTGGGAAAGGAAGTGTAGACAAGTTTCATCACAGAATTTTCCCAATTACAGAAGCCTGCAATTTACTTGCCATCTTAGTGTCTCATTGCTACAAAGTTGCCTTTGAACACAGTTATTTTGTCAAATAGTTAAAATGCCTCTGTTGTAGGAAAGAGAATTACATAGTTGGCATTAACAGGTCTTCCCCCTCCTGCTCAGAACACAGGAAACACTGAGAATGGAGTCGGGCAGATTGGTCCTTTAACTTACTGGGAAGTTCAGAGGGGGCTGCTCTCCTGGAGGGCTGTTGGCAGCAAAGCAAACAGCTGATCTGTTAGCTACAAGTACATGTCCAAGAAAGAGGTCTTTCAAATGAGAAGCAATATATTGTTTAAATAAAAGAAAAACCCTCCACCTGCTCCCATACATGTAACATGTGAGCAACCGTGTTATCAAGGCATTTTCCAGTATTCAGCAATGTTGAACATTCAGAAAGTCAGCCCATATTCACCTCCGACTTAGCCTTCTATATTAAGGAAGGATTTTTCCTTCTTGCCTCCTAATATTCTGTCCTTTGGTCATACAGGGGGATTCCACACAGTGCAAACTCAAGAGCCAGAACTTTTAAGGACGACAGTTACTGAATGCCTTAGCTAACTGGGTTGCAAACCTATGCATTAGGACCTTTCCAACAGAACTAGGCAAGCACGTCAAAAGTTATCTTCAGACTGGTCTGGGTCCAAAAGCAGGATATCAGGAACCAAAAACCCTCCATAGTCAGAGACTTAGTACCCTCTCTGTTTCCAATCTACATCACTCACTCTGGGTATTTCCGCTCTCCCCAAGAAAAGAGGGGTGCTTAGAGTCTTCAGTGTGGGAAAGCACCGTAAGTCATGAGGTTTGCCAGTTCTTCCCCACCAAACCTGACTTTGATAAACTGTCACAGCACACACTGCCCCCAAGCGTCTACAGGCATAACAGCCTCAAAATGAAATGCGTTTCTCTTAGGACACGGTTAGCTTCATCTAAAATGTACTTGGGAAAGTGACTTTCTGTCTCTCTACTCCATCTTTAGGGAGTCCCGTGGCGCAGAGTGGTAAGCTGCAGTACTGCAGCCCAAGCTCTGCTCACAACCTGAGTTCGATCCTGGTGGATCGATCCTGGTGGATCGAACTTGTGCTGTTCCTCTCACCCCAAGTGTGCAGAGACATGGCGTGTGGCACCCTTGAGCTCTGTGCACACACATCAGCAGTTAGCTTGTTAGAACCTCCATGGTACAGCTTTGAGCCAATTAACATTCCTGAACACAGCGCATTTCGCACCTGCAGATAGGTCTCACTTCTGCCCACTCACGTACTCTAGCAACAGTGACAACAACTTTTGGGGTCCTGATTGGCTAACAGGCCTGAGCCACTTAGGCCCCCCCAAACCCATAAAAATAGGTTACCATACCAACATGGATCTTCAGGCTTTTAGCTTCTGTGTGAGGCTTCTAGTTTCAGCTCTGGCACTGAGTCTGTAAGATGGACGTTCTTCTGCAACCATCTTTTTGTCAGTTGAAATGGATTTGAACTGAAATCCTGCTTGTCTCTTTGCAGGATAGGGTTGCCAGCCTCTAGGTAGTGGCTGGAGATCTCCCAGAATTACAACTGGTCTCCATGCCACAGAGATCAGTTCACCTGGAGAAAATGGCCACTTTTGGGGTGGACTCTATGGAATTATGCCATGCCAAGGTCCTTTCCCTCCCGAAACCCCACTTTCTCCAGGTTTCACCCTCCAGATCTCCAGGAATTTCCCAACTTGGAGCTGGCAACCCTGTTGCAGGAGACTCTGTTCTTTGTACCTGTGCCTGACTTGAGTTTTGCCTTCTGGAATTACCGTGGTATGTATAGTTAAGAGCTTACATGGTAAGGTTTTGTTATTTTACTCCCCACAGTCTGTCTTGTCGAGTATCATTGCACCTTAAATAAATGTATTTTTTATCTTGTGTGGTTCTTGACTCTGAAACCTCAAAGCCCTAAACCGATGTCTTGACCCTTGAACCACCTACCTGGTAAATCTTTGTTCAGAGAACTCTGCTTGCAAGTCACCCTTGCAAGGTAGACTTTCTGTTTAGTTCCCTGACAGGCCTGGAGATTGATCCTTTAGCTCCTGTGCCTTGGGATAGACTAAAAGGACTGGTGGCAGCTACTGAGAGCAGTCTCTCATTGGCAGTTTTGTAAAGTTCTGTTTGCCAGGGATGTTGGGCTTTGTGCGTGTCCCCCCTCCAGCTTTGGGTGGAAACGGCAGACCCCTTGCCCTTGAAGCTGTGACAGAGGATTTATAACTTAAAATGTTGGGCTCCATAATTCACCTTTAACTCACCAGGAGTTAAAGATAAGTGCACTAGAATGACGATGACGTTCTGTAGTGTATTAACTCTCCCCATGTCTACTGAGAGTCTGCCATTGAAACTTTTGTTTTTACTGCAGCACAAGTTTTGAATCATGTTGTCCAGTGAGACTGAAACACTCATCCCATTGCTTTGAACACTGTGCTTATTTCTTCTCTTGCATGTATCCTAGGTTGTGCATTGCAAGAAGCAGAGCATTGTGTACACATGACGACATACTAAATATTCTTGTAAATTAGTTAGTCCTACAAGTTTAAATTTGTTAGGCCTACAAGTTTTTAAGCAACTACTTCCTGTATCTATACCAGTACCTGCTTGAAGGTTTCAAGGATCATCTATGTAATTTTGCAAGGAAAGTAACTGAGGACTGAAAGTCCTAGCATCTCAGCATCTCTGTAAATATACATTTCACCATTCCATGTGTTGAGAACCCTATGATTTTATGTACATGTACTTGAAGCTTGAAAGCATTCATGATATAACAAGGTTGGATCTACCTGTAACTGTTGTTCATTGAGTCTTTTTCTGTGCAGGCACACATGGGAACTGCACAGAAGACATGGTGATGAACCTTAATTCATATCTTCCCTCAGTTAACCATACGTAATTCTAAATCTAAGCAACTTTCCATGATTTCACTAACCTTAAGAAGCATCTATGTAAATAGCAGGGCTTCTTCAGATCTACCATACTGACTTCAGAACTTTTAGCAACAGGCGGAGACATTATTTTAGCTGGCTTCTATTTAATTTGGTTATTCTGTTTATTTTTTTTTTTGCAGTGGTGCTCAGCAGCCTTTTCAGTAATGTATCTCCCTAGAAAGTATTATTACCTTGTAAATACATATGCCACTGGATGTGTACATAGGTTGCAGCTGAAAAGTGTTTGATAGCTAGAGATGTAAAATTTCCTGGAATTCTAATAATATAATAATAACAACATTCGATTTATACACCGCCCTTCAGGATGACTTAACACCCACTCAGAGCAGTTTACAAAGTATGCCACAAGGGGAAAAAACTGGTTTGTTTTTTATTGTTTTTTGAAGAAAAGATGGAAATTCTGGAAAAAATTGAAATATATGCAATATTTATATCCCTATCAAACCTATTTTACTGATTTAGCATAAAACATCTTGTATAACTTAACATAAAAATGCTACTATTGGCATGTTTATGGAATTTAAAATTATATCTTCATTTTCTGTAAGAAAAACTGCAAGTATACTTGCAAGAGTGTTCCAAACTGCTGCACTCTAGGCCATCACAGTCATGGTTCAAAGAGGTGCTTTGAAAAAGGGATAGGGACCGTAGACTATACTACTGGGCACTGACCATTACTATTGTTTACTATATCATGTCAAATTGCTTGTGTTTTGATTCAACATTCTTTCAGCTCTGTATCAGATCTATAGCCTATTTTATTGAATGTCCAAGCTGTTGATCATATTGAATTACACTATGTAATCTGACTTGAGTTTCAGGGCGAAAGGCAGACTATAAATAATGTAAATTAAAATAAATAAAAGTAATCATGGAGAAAAAATGGGATGGGCCTCCACTGCCAAAGAGGTCATGAAACACAGAGTGAAGATTAAAGGGACTTCCAGGAAAAAATTATGTCAAGCATGTTTATTTAGTATTGGGGGGGGGGGGGGGAGAGACAACCAATAGATACAAAATAAATGACATTGTTAAATTAGGGATCTGTTAGAACTATTTATGAAGAGAAAATCAAGGGAATTCCAAACTAGTGCCATTACAACAATGCTTAAAGCTTGTTTTGTGGGGTTGGGCTGCACTGTAACCATAAAGCCATTCAGGAAGTTCCTCTTCGGAATAAGTGGAAAAGAGCATTACATTAGAAACTGGGCCACGTGGTGGAAGAAGGAACATAAGGCAGGAAGGAGGTTTGCACTGCAGTACATAGCAAGCAATACAGAACACCAGTTGATCATTCACTGTATAGTTAGTACTGAACTGTGGAAGAACTGTAACATTGAACAGTTCTCCACTTTAAGTGGGTTGAATGCTGCCTGTCACAGTGGGAGCTCACAATAGCAGGAAATGTCCAATTACTACAAGGCATATGCCACAAGGGAAGCCGTCTTTTTGGACAGAGATCATTTTAATATTGCACATTTCCACCAGAGGAAAGAGTTTTAAGTAGAAAGCTTTGCTCTTAGCCTTTCCATTTTTGTCGGGAGAAGAACTGCCATTTCCTTACTGAGTTCTAGCTCAGTTTCAACAGCCTGGACAGCATCTGTGTGCTTCTCACAGTACTCTACCAGAAATGTGTAATATTCCAATGACGTCTGCATGTTCTCCAACTGTTTCATGCCATCCGAAGTAATAAGCTTGCCATACAGGCGTGCAATGTGAAACTTAGCTACCATGGCAGGGCGAAGAACATCTTCCTCAAGGGTTTCAGGGAAAACCTTGTCAGGGTTCCTCAGGGAATCCAAAAACAGTTCATAGTATTTTATTGCCATCTGGGCAAGCGAATTTATTTTTTTAATGGTGTGGGAGTCAAGCTCCTCTAGCCTGTTTCCAATGGCTACTTTTAGATCCATCATCTCATAATAGGTATCTGCTAGTTCAAACTGGAGCTGCCTCCTGAGCAGCAGAAAGTACTGTGGGTTTAAGTCTACACAGATGGGCTCCAGCATATCTATCCTACGCTTGTGCATCTTGCAGCGCCTCTCATAATCTTCTTCAAAGAAAGCAAGCACCTTGAACAAGGCACTGTGGTCCTGAACAATTTCAATGTGGTCAGTAGCATACCCATCTACCTGAAAGAACTCTTTCGCTTCACTGACATAATTCTGACCCACCAGGAAGACTTCTCTGGCTTCCTGAAAGTCTAAAGGAAACACACAGCTCACTTTCTCTTCCAAGGCCAAAATGGAGTCACACAGATCACTAGTCCCAAAAAGGACTGCCTTTTTCCTGCCCTTTTCTTTCTCGTCCTCCTCTTTCTTCCGCTGGGCTATAAGCTCCGACTGCCTTTCTGGATCCAGCTCACCAATATTGTCCTAAAACAAGAACACATTTGTTTTTAAAGAGGCTGCCATCAGGGCTACAAGACATTAAAAGGGTATCACTGATAAAGTGAACACTTTCCTAGGAATAACCTCCTGCAAGAGGTATGCCTGCAAGAAGAGCTCATCTGCTTTGCGCTCTTCATTTAAAATGCACCAATTCGGAGATTCTTTCCTGTCCTATATAGCAGCAGCTCCTGAAGGGGCATCGTGGCCTAGATCCAGCCAACTGCAGATTGAGAGCAGAGTTTGTGGAACAGATATGTGCTGCCTTCCTCTTCTTGCCGCAGTCTCTCCTTAGCATCCCCACCCCCAAGCCACAAAGGGTCAGGCCAAGGGAGTGGGGACGGGGCATACTGGGGGAAGCTGCAGCGAGGGAGCAAACACACCATTCCCCACTCATACAAACAACAAGAGTTCAGGCATGCGTTTGTGGGGCAATTTCTGTCCTTTCCCCTCCCCAATGCTGCCTCGTCCATACCCCAGATATCCCCAATACTCAGAAGATGCTTTTTCTAGGGGCTGCAGTGGGAGGGTGGCAAAGATGCCTTCCAGGAACTCTGATCCATCTGCTGTTAGTTGGATCCAAACCCATATATTTTAAATTCATTAAGGGCAATAATTCAATACAAACAGAAGCTAAAACCATCAACCTGGTGAATCATTACAGAGAAACGGTCTGAAAATTTCAGGAAAAGGAACTGGACAGGTGCCAAGTTTCAATCTTGTCACTTGATTATTTTTATTTCCAACAGATTTTCAGCAACCCTTAATAGCCAAGATGGATGTTCTTTGGGACCTCTGTCCACCTATCCACTGTTTGCACAATGATTTCTCAAGAGTAGTTTTCTGGAACTGAAAACCTCAACAATCTGCATAGTTAGGGATATTAGAATGCAAATATAATGAGTGAGATAATACTGTCGATTTATAAACCATCCAAGGCTTCAGGAAGTATCTGCTAACTTGATGGTGAATAATGGACTAGCAGACAAGTTAACTGGTAGGGCAGCAATAGGCAAGAAGAAAGCTACTGGAGAGGCCAAAGGGCAAGTAGGCAGTGGAAAACAACAATGCATTTGAGTGTGCAAATATTAAATTCACTTTGGCAAAACTGAACTTTCCTTTCTTGATGATATCATACATTCAGTTCTCAGAACTGAAGCTGTTTGGACACTGAGCAAGTTATGTATTTAGGGCCACAATGAGATCCAAGTGATGTGACCAGCTTCTCGGAAGTCAAGGATGTTGATCACAAGGTTTTACTGCTCTGGTAATAACACTACATGTGGACTGGGAAGTGAAGCACGTGCATTAGCACTTGGCTTCTGTCTTTGTCCATGAAGCAGTTTTACGAGTTGATTTAATAGACTGTAAACTCATAGCATTACTAGACTTCTTTTGGGAAAGGGTTTATTATTACTACACACACTTGCACTCTATCTCGATTACCTCAAGCAACTTGCGCGCTCCCTGCAAGAGGTTCAAACAGTACTTAATCCAGCATCTTGCAATTTCTGCTTTTCTCTGCTGAAGGTCTTGTTGGTCTTGTTCTGTTTCATCTGATTAAAAATATCAGAGATTCATATAACTGTTCAAACAATTATGCTAAACTCAGCACTACATCTTGGCATACCATCTCCTGAGAAACACTTAGCTGTCCGACATCATGAACAGAAGGTAGCATTTAAACAAATGTCTTTCTGACACTGGAATTTTTCTTAACTATAAACAGAGATCAAAGATGTTACATGCTCTTCCCAGCATGGATGTAAAAAGAACTATTCAAGAAAGTCAACTGTCAAATAACTCAATGCTCCAAGTTATTCCCATGTTACATGTACAGCTAAACATGCAATTTGAAAACCTACATTTACCCAGGTACTGGTCCCTGGTTTCATTTAGAAGGAGAGACAGAGAGAAAGACAGAAAGAAGCTGTAAGGAACAACTTATAACAGTTTTCCTAATGCTATTAACATTGAAAGTATTATTAAAATTGAAAGCATTATTTGCGTTGTAACAGTCACAAATAGTGAGGTAGGCTCACTGGAGATGTGGTACAGAGATGTTCTAAATAAATAATGAGCAAAATAAATTGCCAATCCAAAAAAAGGAATTCATCCATTTTGGTGCATATGCCTTCCATCCCTGCAAGTGCTATTCCCCCCCTTAACGTTATCGCAGCAACAGCTCTGATCCTGCATTCAAACATAATGGGAGGGAAGACATGCTACAGAGAGACACGGAGTTTCCTCCCCCAAGTCCCTCAGATCAACGGAAGAACGAAATAGCCAACAGCAAATCACATGCAAGGAATCAATGGGACAATATCCAGGAGAAGAATGGAAAGCAAGCACAATTTTCTGGTATCTGTGTTGGAACATTTCATTCAAAGTTGCTACAGCTCAAACTGAAAGGAGACAACTTACTGTCCTCTACAGATGACACCTGTCCAGCTTGACCAAAGATGACACTGGCAGCTGCTAAACAATGCCTGGACTCCATGAAGCATTGCTACGGGCAGAAGGCATGGGGGAGCTCGTAAGTGAGACATGACAAGCGGCTACTTTTTTACTTACCTATGACTTTTGAATATCTAAGTTCTGAAATTGGAACACACGGTCACAGAAGGACCCAGAAGCATGTTGTAACAACAGTGTACAATACAGAATTCAATGGCAAACATTTTCATGCTTCAGGGGTACGTGGAGATAATGGAAGCATAATATTGCCAGTTTTGCTGGGATGGGAACATTGGCTGTGATGGGCAACTTCTGAAGAATGCCAACAGCAAAAGATATGGTTCAGGCTATTTAAACTGCTTGCAAAATCCTTGATACAACTAACTGATAAAAACTACTAACGCTATTGGACCAGAAGCACTTCCCTTTAAGGAAGGCTACAATATGCTGTTTTCTTACATTCAAAAGCAACTTCTGAAGTCATATTTTACCAATATTTTAAACGCATGTATGCATATCATTTGACGAGAGCAACATACCATTTAAATTTTCAAACTAGTTGTCAACTGAAGAAAATCCTGAATATTTTGATAATTAACTCTACAAGATGCTCAGAAGATAAAAATCAATGCTCAGCTGGGAATGAGGAAAAACTACATTTGCTCATTTTCTTCATGGAAGAAGACCAGCATCCCGCTTCAGATGCAACATTTTCCCCAAAGGTGTTGCCGTAAGTCAACTATGACTCAAGGGCAGGTTTTCATTTTTTCAATACAGTCTGCAAATATCCTCATGGTTTTTTCCTAGCAAAGATAAATCAAGCTGCATTTTGAAAAGCAATGAGCTTTCAGTTAGCAATACAGGGGCCTGCAGAAAAACAATCATTTGCGTTTATTTCAAAAATCACGCACCATTTGATAAGCTTTCTGCAAATCTAGATATATTAGGTAATAATGACTAAAGGAACACTGAAAATCAGATCAATTTATTTACTTTAACTAAATACTTTGCTAGAAATTATAATACATACATTTACTTGTGTCCCTTTTGAACAGGTAGAAAATAAAAAACATGTTTGTTCTCTCAAAGATTTTCCTTCTACAACCGAAACCATCTGTACACTAAACCATTACTCCCAGATCTGTCCACACACAGAGTGGTCTGGCAGTATAGCCAAGTACATCTTGCTTACCCTTTTAAAGCAGCAGCAATGTTTGAAAACAAACAACAACCTACATTATCAAGACAACAGAATGTTGATAGCAGATCAAAGAGCAATACTGACTATAGCAGCCCCTTAAAAAAAAAAGAGGCAGACTGAAGAGAACACTGAAACAAGTACCTTTGTGAGATAATATTGAGACAGAGTAGCTGCGTTGAGAGCCCATTTTACTGGAGAGTAACCACTATACTCAAGCTGCCGTTTCAGGGTGGTATGGCAATACTGTGCAGCCTTCTCCGTCATGTCCAGGTGTTGGTAGACTTGGGCCAGATAATACAGCGTATGAGTACAGACCTTCTCAAATCTGGGGGAACAGAGGGGTTTAGATTTTATTTTTGCAGACAGATACTTTCCACTCTTATCTACACTTTTAGGCACCAGATACCTTTTTGACCTCTCTTGGTCTGTGAGTCTCTCTTCCTGCGGCATGAAGTGTTCGTTGGAATCCAGTGGAGGGCTCCCATTCTGTAAAGCATAACACACAAAGGTAATATATATGAAAAGTACGCGCGCTCTCTCTCTCTCTCTCCCAACTGCCTTTTAATACTGCACATAACATACCACTAATAGAAAGAATTGTAAAGCTGGCTGCAGTGTTCTTATGGTACAACACATCTAAGCATCAGACGTCTGACAGGTATTTTAAGGGGGGAAAACCCCACATACTTCCATGCTATAGGAAAGAACCTGTCATCATGCAGCCCTAATCATATATTCATTCAAAAATGTTTTGTCTACTCCTAATAGCTTGCTGCTACATGTTTCAAAAATATGTTTCAATAAATGGAATAATCCAACAAGAAGCAGAAAGTTTACCACGATGCAATGGAGCCGTGAAAAACATTCTTTCAAAAATACTTGTAATTTGGGATTCATAATACTTTAAAAAGGAAACAGTAGTTTGTACCTAGATATAATTTAAGAATTGACCAGTATAGTCCACTGAATTAACAACACTTTATGGAGAATAGCCATTAGTCCAGACATCAATTGAACAATTCAAGAGCAAACAGTGATGTGCGTTACCACTCTAACTACCTATGATAAACTAGAAGTGCAAATACAGACACTATATCCAAATATAAGGGCAGAGATGAGAAAAAGGATAGAAAATTTTGGCAGTGTAACTCTTTAATGACACCTGTAAGAGGTTTAACTCCCCCTGCAAGACCCAAAAAGTTAAAAAACAAAACAAAAAACACTACATACTGAGCTTTAACAGACCTATAGAAATTTAACAAAAGATTAGTAAAGGATGTAAGGCATCACTCCTGTTTTTAAAGGCTCGACAGCTCAGTTGTGAGGATATGCCAGTTTAATGACCATTACACATGATCAAAGGGCACACAGCTGAAATCAGAGGAACCATCTGTAGTTTTACTGATGAAAAAAGGGTCACATCATTAACTGTGCAAACACGTTTTCTGAACCCTCCCTGTTAACATCTTTCTTCCTATGCAGCCCACAGTATGCACTCTCTTCTCTTTGTTCCTGTCTGTTAAGCCTTCTTTTGCATCCATTCCTACTCCACTGCACACTCCTCCTTCTGCAAAGCCTATTATCTACCTCTTTTTCCATTTCTCCACCTACAAGTCTTTGCACTTCTGTTATTTACCTTTTTTCCTCCCTGCACCATTACTATTACTGGAAATGCTCTCACTACATATGAAAACTGGATTCACACATGCATTCCCAGACTTCGATGTCATGGGATTTTTTTTGTTTGTGCTTGAAATAAGTGCAAGCTTGGGCAGTGCCTCATGGAGGGAGGAACCTGAAATAGTACACAGTAAGGGAGACAACACTTGAGTTTTAATCTTTATTGAACATATAAGATTAACAGAAAAAAAGCAGGATGATTAAGAGGCATATAAAATTCAAAATGTGGAGGAATTACTGAACCATGAGTAACTAGCTGTCCTGTATATCATTGCACAAATATTTGAGGAATAAGCAACAACAAGCAAATAAGAGGATTCCTACTAGAAGCCATCCGAGTTATGCTAAATGTTCCTCCTGCCGGCTGATCCAAAGTTGGAACCCACCCTGAGTGTTGTTACAAGAGTCCAGTGCTTCCAGAGAGAGAAAGGAGCGGTGATGGTAAGAACTGAGGCTTTTCTCTGGACTGGCCCTCAGAAGAGGGGAGGAGAGGGATAAATCTGGAGACCAAGGAGGCTGTGACTGGGGGGGAAAGAGGAAGCAGACTAAAGAAGCACAGCAGAAACCTGTTGCTTGCTCCTGTAGTCCGATGCAGTTGGAGAAGTTCCAGGTGAGGAGGAGGGGGTCCCTGCCCAAGAGAGTCTGAAGTACAGGAGCAATCCTTGGGGGTCAGATTGAACCTTACACTAAGCTTTGTCCTGCAGCAGCAGAGGAACAGTTTGGGATAGAGAACTTAACCCAATTTGCTTATGCCAGAATACTGCTTTGATCCTATATTTCCTGGGCATTCACTACTGGAGTCTAATTCCTTTGGTGGCATTTTGGAGTCCTTTGTACAGATAACACAAGAGGGGCACAGAATGTCCAAATCAGTAATAAAGAAGAAGAGGATGATATGCAACCTCCTCTCTGCCTCACCTGGTGCACAACTGGTTTATCTGAGAGGCAGATAACGTCTGCTACCAAAGGCCAGAAGATGGCTTATGGTCCTGGCTTCCCTCATAATTAAGGTTTCCAGAGACATCTGCTGTGTAAGGCAGATTACTGGATGCCCCCCAGAAGATCCGTTATTATCTTGCAAATCTCAATTGTTAATCATGGCTTAAGTTTTGATGATCCCACAGGAAATCAAAAAACAGAATCACTGTCAGGAGAATGTCCAGGTCCACAGGGGAACTTAATTGCCTGTATCCTGGTCTTAATTTTTCAGCTTTACAATCAAACATGGAGTCTCTCCAGCAATCTCAGACATTGTATGGCCTAAGAAGTCACTGGAATAGCTCATCATCATGGCTCCCAACCCAGAGTTGCTTATTGGGTTAATTTCCCCCCTTTTCCCCCCACATCACATAGCACACTACCTTCTCTATCAATTACCACAGCTCTCTCTGTAAATAGCATGCTTTATTCATTAGCTAACTCAATAAAGATTATTACTTTCTAAAATGTACATCCAAAAAACAAAGCATCACTCTCTAATGTAGAGAACTAGAAGACTTTCCTTTGTGCGCATGTGTTTGATCCCTCCCCACTTTCATCTGTGCAGATGTTGCTGCATTTCTATAGAAATATTTACTGATCGATGGGAAAAATTACAATTGTCTTTGTCGGTGAGAATATCTGTAACCAAGATGAATGTCCTTCCTAGAATGTTATTTTTGTTTCTGACAATTACGGTATTGATACCTGATATACCATTTAAACAACAGCAGAAGGATATAAAAAATTGTGTGACAAGGGAAGAAACCACATGTTAAGTATAAAAGATGCAAAAGAAAGCAGGGGTTTTGAGTTATCTGATTTGAAAATATATTTTGATGCTTGTTGTTTGGTATGGTTTAAGGAATGGGTAAGGTAGAGAAATAAAAGGCTATTGGAGTTAGGTCACAAGTTAGGATGACATGCCTATTCACGGTATGATAAAGTTAAAAGTTAATGTGGATTTTAAAAATCATTATATTAGGTATGCCATTCTGAGTATGGAACAAATATAAATTTAGGTTGTGACCAAAAACGCCTTTGTAGATCTCATCACAAGAAGCCTTTTTTAGACAAGAAATGATAATTAAACATAAGTGGTTAACGTATTGTGATATATTAATGTTCAACAAGGTGAATATAAAATGAAAATGGGAGAAGATCTAATCGTACAAGGATATTTTTTCAATGGTTTTTCTATGTCTAGAATGGTTTAAAGTTGATAAAAGGATTATGATTTTGATCTAAGATGGTATTTGAAACAAATAAATAAAATGTATAAACTCTTGTTGAGATTGGAAACAGAAGAACATGTGAAAGAATATATGATAAAATGGGCAAAAAACTGTGGATATAACACACAACTTGAACAATGGGAGAATGTGTGGTTGAAGGGTCTTAAATGTACATTAAGCTCTGGTCTGAAAGAAAACTTTTATAAAATAATGTATTGTTGGTATATGTATAAAAATGTTTCAAATAGAAGTTGGAAGTGCGAACAGCAGGAGGGGACATTTAATCACCTATGGTGGACATGAAACAAAGCTAAAAAAAGATATAAGAATACATTTAATTATCTAGAAGACTCTAAAGACTAATATACAAATGAAACTGGAGGCTTTTTTGTATATGACAACAGCAAGAGCAATTGTAACTAGTCAGGGCTGAGTAAGCAGATTATATAATTTTTTGTATATGACAACAGCAACAAGACTGTTATATGCTCAAAAATGGAAAGCTACAATATTGCCTACAACAGAGGAATGGCTAAAGAAGATGATGGAGTTTGTGGAGATCAGAAGAAAAGACACCAGATAAATATGTTGTTGCCTGAAAACCCCTTATAGACTTTCTGTGGGAAACAGAAAGAAATGAACTGATGGTTTGTTCTTTTGAAGATTAGGAGGGAGAAAAAATGTTTAGAGGGAAAAGGAGAAGTATTTATGGTAATTTTGGTGTTAGTGTATATACTTATACATCTTATAATACTTAAATATTTTTCACAAAGAAAGGTGATACCTTTCCCTATTTTTCTTTTTATTACTTTGTTTTAAATTTTTAATTAAAAAATCATAAAAAAGAAATTGGCTACTGAATTCTGTATTTTCAATCTTGGGTTCATTGTTTTAACATGGTAAATCTCCTTAAGATTCATTAGCTGAAAGCATGAATTGTGTTTTTAATGAAAAATGAACATAAAATAAAGCAAAGCCAATAATATAAGAACATTAATATTTTTCCAGCATTACATTACAGGACAAATGCAGCATTCCACTGCTTTCATAAAAGCCATAACAAAGTACTGACAAACACTGGAACTGCTACCCCCCAGAGGCATTGCAACATATAAATAGTGCCTCAGAGGCCCTAACAGAGGCTCCATTGTACCGATGTTATTGTGTTAGCACAGCCAACAGCTTTGACAGCTGTTTTGCATAAAGAGCGTAGCATTACAAATATTGGTTTGTATGCGTCATTCTGGCAATACAAGGGCAAACATTTTTAGACTATCCCAATGTAGTGATTGTAACTGGTATTATATAGAAATACCTTTTGTGGTTGCAGAATGATAAGAATACACAGGTGCTAATCTTCAAATCAGTTATCCGCACCGACCACTCTACCTTAAATGCTGACTATTTTTGAAACTCCCTTAAAATTAAAATATCAGATATGTTTTTCACTTAGCATCATTAATTATCAACTTTCAGAAGAATAGTAGGATTTTAGTCCAGTTGCACCTTAAAGATCAATTTTTTTTTCAAAGTGTAAGCTTTAGAGTCTGAGCTCTGACTCTCAAAAGCTTACACTCTGAAAATCTTGTTGGTTCTTAAGGTGACACCGGACTGAAATTCTGCTGTTGTACTTCAGACCAACATAGCTACCCACCTACTATCCTTTCAGATGACTGGCACCCATGAGCAGGGCATTTTGAAAAATCCTGTCTAAACAAATGTATTTTTGTGAAAAGGTTAATAATCCACACAACATAAAACTTGTCCTGTGATTTGTAGAAATCAAGAACAATACATCTGGGGAGGCTTGTCTTTTTTCCATGTCTGTAACAAACAAATATTAGAAGGTACAGTTTTGACTGTGTCATGGAATCAAACTTTCTTACAGAAAAGATCACAGCTAAAACATAATGCAAGTTCACACCATGCATTACCTCTTTCATGTACTGATTATACAAGGCCTCTGCAGATTCAAGGTAAGTCTGTGCTGTTTTAATGTCACCTCTTTCTGACCACAGGATACCCAGATTATTCTATAAAATACAAAAAAAATATATACCATCATTTACTCTAGAAGTTATGAAAGGCATAGGATCAAGTCCACAATCGCCAGTGTCAAAATAGTCCCACTAACTTCAAAGGAATGAGGTCAGCTGGAATAAGTAGCAGGAGATCAGACTCTTGGCCAGCAACTTGCTCTGTGCTTAGGGCACATCGCAATACAATGTACTCACCTGGAATCCTAGGAAGAGAGGAAATGCCATACTCCTAAAATCTGATTTGCAACTACCGTATTGCGCATGTATGAACTGTTAACACACAGCCACACAGCTGGTGAATTTGACACTTTCCCTGCCACACCCACTGCCAATTTTGCTGGCCCATAGAACTTAATCGGCACCCACACCACAATGGTAACTTATTAGTCAGGGCTGAGTAAGCAGCTTATATAATTTGTTATTGCTTGAAATATAAGCATTACAGGCTTGCTAACTAGCAAGGGGAAAGTGGTGATTATCCATCAACTCTACATGCCACTCTCATGCCACCTTTCTTCCTTTCAGCCCTTTCCCAATGCTTCCTTGCTCTGCCTTTCCCCCCATCACAACATAGCTTTGCCATGTATACAAAATGGACACAGTTGTGTATTCTTTGCTACACAGTAAGCAAAAAATGAAACTGAGCTTGGATTGCACAATGCAATATACATCTTGTGTTCAGGGCTCGTTATGTTCAGCTCTGCCACCATATTGCTATGTTGCATTTTCCTAGGTCTGCAAATGCAGCTACAATCATCCTCACCCTGTAGGCTACGGCAGCAAGATATAGGGTTGAGTGCTCCGTATTTCAGAAGAATAGGCAAGTCTGAGCTAATCCTATCACAAACATAAAGCTACACATTTCAGAATGTTTGTTTTGGCCTCTTGGCACAACTCTATCTTCATCTCCTTAGCTCTAGTTTTTGATTCACCATGCAGTTGCGTGGATACTACCACAAATATATGTGCATTATGCATGTTTAAAGTCAGAGACAGACAAGAATATGAACAAGGAAACAACCAGGTTTCCACAACAAAGGTAAAGAGTCTTCCTACGTCTAATGTGCATTTTATGCAACAATCATCACAGCAGTATTTTTTACGAGTCATCTTATCTGACCAAGAATTCTACAGATAGCCCCAAAATCGATTGCTTGGCTCACATTTTCCTACCCATTCAAAATGCATCAAGTATTCATTTAATTTGTTAACTGGACTCATACAAATGGCAGTCTCTCCCATGCATTGGCCTGATTAAGCGTATAAAAATGAAGGCGCCTCATCTGCCAGGATTTTGACTTGCTGGAGGGCCCAAAGGCACCCAGCCCAGTCCACTTCCACAAGAAGCTGTATTTTGACCGACTGGTTTAGAAACTTTATCACCACCACCAAAATACCACTTCTTCACAAGAACACCGCGCACCCCCACCTCCCGCCCTCAACGTCTTTCCTGGCCAGCGGAGGCCCCCGGTGGCAGAGCGACCCACTGAAAGCCGGGGCGGCCCCTCCGCGCCTTGCCTGGGCCTGGATGTAGAGAGAGACGCACTCCCGGGAGAGACGGTGGCGCTCCAGCAGCTTGACGCACTTGACCAGGTGCTCCTCGCCCGCAGAGCACTCCTGGGTGTCGGTGTAGTTCACCCCCAGCTCGTACTCCACCGTGGCCCTCCGCACCGCCTGCAGCCGCTCCGCCTCGCCGTCCTCCTCCTGGCCCTCGGCCGGCTCCTCCGAGGCCAGCAGCTGCTTGACGCCTTCCAGCAGCTCCCGCGCGCAGTACTTGGAGCGATACGGCTCCGTCTCCGGGTCCTTCTTGGACTCCACGTACAAGAGGTTGAGGGCGCTGCGGAACTTCTCGCACAGTGAGGGCCAGCCGCTGGGCGCCGCCATTTTCCCTCTCTCGCCTCTCGGTCTCTGCGGTCAGCGCCCACCCTCAGGGAGCCGCCGGCATCCTCTTCGGCATGCCAGTCCTGCGGCCCTTACTAAAAGTGGAGGCAGGGCGGCCCGTGACGTCAGCGGAAACAAGACGCCCGCCTGTTGCCGAGGCGACTGAAGCCGAGGCGTGAAACGGGAAACAATGGGCGCGCGCGGCCTGTGCTCCGGGAAGCTGTCGCCGAGACCGAGAGGACCCTGGATAAAACAGCGGTCTAGCGAGCTTCAGAGACCGGAAGCGTTCATTTCGACATGAGCTCACTCGCCTGTCATTTATTTTGCTACCAACGCAGCCGCTCTGGGAAAGAAACATGTACCGCTAGCCCGACGCTTAAACTGGCAAGTAACTCTGGGAATTGTAGTCTTGGAGGGTGAAGGCAGGGTTACCCTCTGACCCGCCCCGATTTTCGGTCTGAGGAAAAGCTGCCAAGCCACGTGACGTATAACTGGCAAACTGCGTCAGAGAAACGCAGTAGCGTTGCTAATTATTTAACCCCCCCCCCAATAGACCACAATTCAAACGTGCCCACGCACAGCTTGCCCGCCATGGGCCTCTCCGTGACAGCGGCACAGCAACTCTGGGGGCTGCAGTCTCCCCCCACTCCATTCTGCAGCTGCTGGTGCTCAGTTCGGCTTGCAGGTCACGGAATGGCTCTTCAAACTACAAGCCCACTGGGACTTTTTCCTCTGGTCCTAATGGCCAGCCCACCTAAGTGGGGGCTGGGGGGGGGGGTGAAACAACGCGCAGTTTTGCACTTGCCTCTCCTTAGTTTTCAGGGCATCACCTTGTGCGTATGAAACATTTGATTTTTAAATCCTTTACAGCCATTTTGAAAACACAGATTTTTTAAAAAATAATTGTTATAATCTTCACTCACTACAATAATAATTTATCCATTAATCTAACGGTGCAAATTTATCTTCTATTTAGAACAGCCTTGGGCCACTTCACTAAAGCAAGGCAGACCTGTTTTTCCTTTGGGTTACTCTCGTCAGTTTTAAATATTCTAAAAATTGAGTGTGTTAAAATGCATGGATTACCTCTGCACTATTAATTTTTAGCATATCCTGTTCTAGTTTTTAGATGTTTTCCCATTACTCTGCCATATCTCCTAAACTATCAACTTTCATGCATAATTGTTTATGCTGAAATTATAACTGTGATGTTTGAAAGGAAATGCTTCTGGAAGCAGTGGAGTTTATTTCCAGAGTGTTTAGGAGTATGATACAAGATGCTTTTTTGGTATGAAAAATGGGAATAGTCAGTTATAACTAAAGTACTAGGGTAACTTCTGTTTAATTTTTTTACAAAAGGGCAAGATTATTGAATTCTAAAAGAGGACACAAAAATAATTTATCTATGACAAGAGCATGCCTCTGTTGATACTATAGCCTATACCCCAATATGGAGACCAGCAATGGGGGAAACAGTAACCATCTTGGAAACTTCTAACCTGACAAAGGGCACAAATGCAGGGAGCAGACTCCAAAAATGTCAGGTCAATGGATACTAGAGGCAAGGAGAAGAACATCCTTTTATTTTACATCTCAAGATCACAGGTATTGAGTGATAAAAAGAATACCCACCAGAAAAAGCTGTTTAACACTTTTAAGGCAGCAGGAAGACCTCAACAGCCTCTTCTAATAGTCTCCCGAGCCCCTCACAGTGACCTAGGTTTACAAGATAAAATCAAAAGCCCTTTTCTCTCCTGCAAATGCAATTCCAATTATCCATCATGAAGAGCCGTTTCCGTCACTGAATCAAGAGGGATACCTTGGTCAGATCAATCACCCTTCTTACAAAGATCCCCATCACAGACTGCACCCCAAATTTCACACCGATAGGGTGTCAGGCCCTCATCTGCAGCAGAGTGCAGTCCTATATCCACCAATGGGATTATACCTTTCATATTGATGACAGTGAAGTCAGGAAAAGTATAAAGATGAACCACTAATGTTCTCGACTGATTTCAAATGATATTTTTTCATGTACCAGAGAAAAATAGTTGAAGCAATTAGGTGAAATGTACTCCAAGAAAGACCATCACCTGCACTGAAGTTCAGGGGTGGCCTTGCAAAGTCAAACACTGTCTCTCAACACTCTTTCTCTCAGCTCAGTTTACCCTCACAGGATTGTTGTGGGATACCAAAATGCTACTTAGCACTAGAATAATCCAGATTGTCTTTTCAACAAATAACTTCAAGACAATAAATCCACACCAGTAACAAAAAGGAAAGTGTAACTGACTTTACTTCTGATAAAACCAAAAATTTAAGTCCCATGTACGATATTATTATCAAAAAGCCCGATCAAAACTTCGTTTTTGGCCCCTGTTTCTGAATCGGTCATGTCGGTTGAAGCCACCACCTCGTCTTCCATTTCTAAATTCCGAACCACCACCTCGGCCACTCTCACGTGGTGTTTCTTCAAGCTCCGGCAATGCTGTTGCCACAGAAAGCTGCCAGCGTCTTGAGTCTTTCCACATTTGCTAGTGAAAAGGAAAGCCTTGTATTACTTCAGTGAATTTAAAAGCCTTATGGTCATAAACATTTAAAATCAAGACTTTTTGAGCTATACAACCTCCAACAGCCAAACAATACAAAAAAGGAATCATTAAAAATGGGATTGTCACTCTTATGGGTATACTGTTCTCTGTTAGTGTTCTTTTTATAGACAGACATATGTTGCTTGCAAAGGTAAGCAGTATATAATATTTGATTTTTATACCGCCCTTCAGGACAACTTAATACCCACTCAGAGCGGTTTATAAAGTATGTTATTATCATCCCCACAATAAAACACCCTGTGTGGTGGGTGGGGCTGAGAGAGCTCCAGAGAGCTGTGACTAGCCCAAGGTCACCCAGCTGGCTTCAAGTGGAGGAGTGGGGAATCAAACCCAGCTCTCCAGATTAGAGTCCTGCACTCTTAACCACTACATCAAACTTTCTCTCTCTATAAGCTGGGAGTGTAATCCTGAAAATATAGGGTTGGTTCCTAAGCACAATGAGCACAGTCAAGACTCTTAGTACACAGATTTCCTCTTCTCACACAGCTCACTATATTCTTCAAAATGCAGCCCCCAAGGACTAGGATGGAGCACAGCAAAAAGTTCTATGGAGGGGAGGAGTTAGGATGCAACCCATAATTTTACCTAAATGCAATGGAGTAGAACTAAAATGTCATCAAGAGTCAACCAGGAAGTTACTGCAGAAAATTACAAGCTATCAATTTATATTCTGGCCCTACCAAATGTATTTGCGTAAGTATCAAAAACTGTTCAAATTAATTTAACTGACAAACCTGGCGACAATAGTTTAGCAAAAAACTAGGACTTTTCAATTGTACACATAAGGAAACTCGTGTTTACTTAAAACACAATTTTATTTTGATGTTCATTTTCTGTCACATATTCATAAGAAGAATGGAGTGGGGGAGGGGGCTTAGTCTCACCTGGATTTTACTCAGTTCAGCTGCAGGAATATCAAAGCACACACCCTAAAGAGAGAGAAAGATAAATACTTTTTGGAGAACTCAATACAGTTTTTATCCATTGAAGGAACAACCAGCAGGAGTGCCTGCTGTATTACAAAGATGCCTTCTGCATTTGACATCCACTGAAAGATAGGGACCAAATGAACTAATCCATGTTCTGGTAAATGCTAAGTACCTTATAAAGCTGTATGAACCACCAGAAAAAGGTACTATTCTGTCTTAGGATAACACTGGATGGTCTCAGAATATCACAAACCAATAAAGGAGAAATAGGAAACCTAATTGTACCAGGAAGTATTTCTACAAAACTCTTAAGTTCACAAATACTGGTTTTATTTGATCTGTGCTAATTATTTAAATTATGAACAAAAATTAATAACCATGCTAATTTTAGAACTTTTGATACACACAACATGCTTGGTAAGTTCTCATTCACAGCCATCCTGAACATCATTTTGAAATGATGGAAGGATTTTTATTACAGGGATAATATACCTATGGCTTTACCAATGCCACTTTCATTTCCAAGTGCAAAAACTTGTACTTCCACATTACCAGATAAGACAAGGAAATGCTAAATAATATGCCCACGTAAAGTAGTAGCACCTACAAAAAGCACACAACAGTATTTCTTACCGTCTTGCCCTTGAGAAAACGCATTCTGCTCACTTTGCTGTCAATGTCATCACCCAGCTGTTCTTTCAAACCCCGCCAAGCGTAGCCAATGCTGTGCATCTCCACTGAGCACTGAAATGTCATGGTCACGTAACCCTTACAAAAACAAGGCAGGGGCATATGTTTACAAGAAAAAATCCACATAAGTATACTATTAAAAAAAAATTGGGAGACATACTGAGCATGTAGCTCATTTTAACGTAGTGGTCACCACACATTTGTTTCCTTTTACACATACAATTCAATATAACAGGAAACTGCAAAATTCACCTCTTTAAATACAGGAGCCTAATTCTTTGAGTAGAAACCACTTCTTCCTTATGTGGCAGTTTTATAATATTTTCCCCTTGTGTTGGTATTACAGTGTAAACAGGAGTATGTCATCCCAACCCACAGCAGGTAGCACATACCCAACATAAAGTAGTCTCAAACACAGAAACAAAGTGTCTAAACATACACAAGCATCTTACGACTTTACAGTAATGTATTTACCACATCAGAATTGAGTAAGGAACGTTGTTCAATGGAGGTAGCTCCTGAAATGTGAGCCAATGCTGCAGCCAGTGCTTCCACTGCCCCTTTTTCCTCTATCAGCCTCTCAGCAGACTGTCTGAAGTAGTCAATAGCAGAAGGAGGAACAGAATCCAAAAACCTAAGCAAAAGTTTTGCAGATTATCTAACACATGGAATGACAAACATACATTGCATAAACATATGAAATATTCCAGTACAAATATTAACATGCTTAGAAGGCTAGAACATTGCCTGGAAATCTTTTCCCATAATGAAGTGGTCAACTCCTGTCTCTGGCATCTAATGACAACCACCACTCAACAAGTCAGGCAAGCAAGCCTGTTTCATATGACCCCTCTCTCGCTGCCCTAGGAAATCAGCTGGGAAAGTAATGAGCATTCAGCTGACTGTCAAAGGCTGGAGAATGGATGGAAGGGGCAGGAAGCTATTATTAATTTATCTATTGACATTATTTATAGTCCACTTTCTCACTGAGACTCAAGGTGGATTACATAGTTTAAGTCAATCAACAGGCTAGAGCATCCAATAAACAGTTCACTAGGATTTGGACAGTAGAAGTATGAAACCTCTGAAACAAACCTGGTAATAAAGGCATAAGCATATTTAAACATGACACATGGAACAATGCAGAAACTACACAGCATATTTACAGCAACGGAGAGTACACAGTAATATAGTCCCCAGTAAGCAGAGTGGGAACCTTCCTAACCTCATCAGAAAGGCCATTCCACAAGGTGGAGGCCACAACAGAGAATGCACATGTACCAGTAGTTGTTAGTTTTACCCATTGCAGTGGATGTTTGGAACACCAGGATTCATACCACGATAATGCACGCTACATATGTCTCCCCTCACTCAGCTTGAAGACACCAGAAGGTGCAGAACATCACTGCTCAATTAGTATCTAGGTACAGCATGCATATTATTCCCATTCTGCAGTCATTACATTGGCTACCCATCAGATACCAGACTCTATTCAAGGTTTTGGCTATCATATCAAAGCCCTTCATGGCCTTGGTCCCTCATAACTGCAGGACCACTTCTCTCCCTATGCTCCACAATGGTAACTTGGCTTATCTGAAAAGAGCCTTCTGCAGATACCACCCTTCCAAATGGGATAAATCAACAACTTCCGATACGCACACACTGTGATGGTCCCCATCTTATGGAATGGCCAAATTGAAGAGGTCAGGACAGTTTCCACTTTCTTGGCTTTCCACAAACTATGCAAAACTGAATTATTCAGGACGGGTTTTTCATTCAAATAGGGATGGGTTGTAAGAAATAGCTCAGAGACCCTTTGATAAGGGCGCAAGGACTGTGCTCAGTTCAAGGTATTGGCTATCACATATAAGGCTCTTCATGGCCTTGGTTCAGCATACCTACAGGACCGCCTATCTATGTTCCTCCACGGTAGCTTCACTAATCTGAACGGGGTCTCCTGCAGGTGCCACCCTGCACATGGGCAAAATCAACAGCTGTTGCTTTAAGTATGATCCTATTGGGTAATTCTTTTTTTCCCTCCCTGAGCCATCCAGATTGGCAATGTTAATAGCCCTATGTTAAACAAATATTGCTTAAAGTCTGTCCTATTACATGAATTTCTTATGTTAGATAATGCAATCCTTGTTAAATTTACTTTTACAAAGAACCTTTGCAAAATTAGGAGCAAGCTGGAGGCCAGCAAAGAACGGGGGGTGGGGGTGGGGGTAAGCAACTGGGAAATTTCCCTGGATCCAAATTTTCCACTTCAAGCTTTTAGAGGCTTGACCAGGTTCACTTCCCAATCCCTATACATGTTTCTCCCCCATCTCCACTGCTTTTTGATACTCAAATGCCTTTAATTCTGTGCCTCCTGGGAGCAATGAATATGCTCAGTTTAACTCAGGTTAATTTTGAAGCCTAGCTTTTTTAAAAAACTATGTACAAAGTGTTAGCCTTCCTCCTTTCCATAGTCCATTTTGACTATGATGCTTGGAGTCAAAGTGCTGGCATGAACAAAAAACCATGCAGGCCACGGAAAAAATAGGTTAAATCACCAGGGTGATTTCTCAGGATTTTCCCCTTCTCTGCTAAAATTACACTGCTAGGCGAGTGGGCAGATACAACCTAAGGTTTTTTGTTAGCTGGAGGTTCCACAAGTATGCAAGAATGTTCTGCATATTCTTTTTTCTGCACCTATGGACAAGCATGACCATCTATTTTGCCATTAGAGGGAATGATGCTGACACTCAGAATAGCCATTCAATTTACATTCAACACCCAAGAGTATGTCCAACATGATCATTACAGCAGCTTTCTGAAGACCTACTTATTTCAATGACAGCATGAAATACATGCATCAACTGTTCGGCTAAATTCTGCTGCTTACATTCTTCCTTATATGACTCATTTTCAAATCATTTTTCAAGACACAAAAGGTATTACGTGACTACTTGGAATAGTAGGTGTGAATTTCAATGTTTTGCTGATAACTAAACACTTCACAAATCACATGTCCCCAGAAAGCAAAAGACACATGAACACCTTGGTAAACAAGGACAGAAGCAAGCCCAAACCCCAATATCCAAGACTTCTGCAGAGGAGAAAGATGCATTCTTTTCAAGTTAATTCTGAACACAAACCAACAAGGAATATACCTGATTGCATCTTTACTGGAGGCTTTTATTATATCTGTTGCTGTAGGAACACCTACACGTTTAAACATAATCCCCTGAAATTAAAACAAAATTTGTAAGAAGGCATGTTGTTTGATCTATCAGCTGGCTGAACTATATGCGCTAACACTGTCAACACTTAAATAATTTAATGTACAGTTTCCACAGTACTTTTCAGTATATGAAGTGCTTACCAATATTTATTTCATTTCAAAAAAACATTTGCCTAAGATATGTTCAACACTAGGGGTGTACAGCACTGGGGGCCCAATTTGGGAATCCCAAATCAAAGTCTTCCGAAGTGATTTGGATTGCCTCAGAAAGCTTTGGGGCGTTTAAACCCTGTGCCCTTGCTCCAGCTGACTGGTGAGCTCCGACATTCAGCTGGAGAAAGGGCAGGGTTCTTTTTTTAAAGTGGCACGGGGGCGCTTTAAGTTTGTGCCCTTGCTCCAGCTGACTGGCAGGCTCCATCAGTCAGCTGGAGCAAGGGGGGGTTAAAGTTTAAAGCACCCCTGAGCCACTTGCAAGTGGCGCAGGGGGTACTTTCAATTTGCTGGACCCACAGAACACTCAGCCCAGCAGACTGCCGCACTGGATGAGCACGGTCCAGCTGATCCGCGGCTCACCGCCTCTTGCCTGCACTGCTCGCAAGGGCTGCGGGCAGGCCCGGCACACGCAGCCCCGGCCGAGTTGTGGCACCTGGCTGGGCCGAGCCGCAGCCCACCACCTCCCGCCCGCACTACCAGCAAGGGCTGAGGGTGGGTGCAGCAGGCCTAGGGCCCATGGCCCTGGCTGGATTCCTTCCTGGTGCCGCCCGGGTGCGCCAAGGGGCAGGCGCAAGTGGTCCCAGCCAAGCTGGGGCCTGCTGTCGCTGTGGGGCACCAGGCCCGTGCAACCCCACTTAGCTGTGCCGGCCGCAACGGCCTCACAGCCCCCGCTAGCGGGGTGTGGGGCAGGTGCATGCAGGCCTTAACCCCCTGCCCTTGCTCCAGCTGGCTGGTGGAGCCTGCAAGTCAGCTGGAGCAAGGGCGCAAATTTAAAACACCCTCCACCACTTACAAGCAGCACAGATGGTCACTTTAAACCCCCTGCCCTTGCTCCAGCTGACTAGTAGAGCTGCCATTCAGCTGGAGCAAGGGCAGAGGGTTTAAAGTGCCGCCTCCTTCACTGCCCAGCTGTTCGGAGGGGGGGGGGCTGGGCCAGGACAAAGCTTCCCTAGTTTTTTCACTTTGGTATGCTCCAAATCTTTATAGAACATACCGAAGCAGTTAAAATACCTGAATCATGAAGCGGCTTGCTGCTTCAGGATTCCGGTTACTCCGGATTTTTTTCCTGCTTTGAGTAAACCCGAAATGGAAAACCCGACGTGAAAAACCGTGCACACCCCTACTCAACACATACATGAAATTAAAACCACAAGAAATCCAGAGACAGTTACCGCTTTTTGTTCTACTTGTCTTAGTTGAAAATCTTCCTTGCGCTGATAGAAACAGATACAAATTCCAGTTCGTCCAGCTCGGCCTGTGCGCCCAGAACGATGGATATAGGACTCTACATCCTTCAGAAATCAAAACTCGAATGAGAAATTTATATCGCCTTACACAAAAATGACAGAGATGCAAACCTAAAAGCTAGTATTTACTGACCTGACACAAAGTAACATTTACAGTACAATTCTAAGAAATCAAAAGGCTTAGACTGGAGTAACTCTTAAGATTGCACTGTTAGTCAACTACACACGATGGTTAACAGACAGACAAGAAGGGAAACAGTGCAGAAAGATTTCTGGTCAATTCCTTCTCTCCACAGGCACCTTGTTATTTCACCACCATGCACATCTGATGCCAAGAAAATCAAGCTAAGCATATATTGTATTCATTCAGGAAACTAGATTTTATACATTTCACTGCAAGATGTCTCCTCAAGGTCTCTGGAGAGTAAGAACACAACTGTGTAAATCCACACAAATCAGTAAATGAAGAATTTATAAACTGGCATTTAATAATATTTATGATTATTAGGAACTCCTCACAATATAACAAGGTTCCGACAGCCAGGCTGGTAATGTGTTCAACTAAGTTATATGTCACATAATATGAAAATAACTGCAAGTTTTAATCAAGTTTTAATCAAGTTCTCTCACCACCCCAAACTAATAACTTACTTTTGGTGGTGAACTCTGTATTACCAGATCAACCTCTGGGATATCTAAACCACGAGCAGCTACATTAGTTGCCACTAGAACTCCAAATAATCCACTTCGAAAGCCTTTTAGTGTGACTTCTCTTTGCTTCTGTGGAATGTCACCATGTAAAGATTGTGCATCCTTAAGTACAAAAAGGGCAGTGTTAATTAAACAAAGTTAACAGCAATATAGTCCAAATTACAAAGTCCAAATTTCCTTTTTTACAGAGGGCACCATGTGCATTTTGGATGCCAGAACTGAATGTGTGACCTGAATTCTGACATACCATTTTTTGTTTCTTTCCCCCTTTCATAGAAAACACTATGTATTCATTCCATGCTCGAACACACACCTTACCAGACAAATTTACTGTAAAAAACAATATACATGAGAGTTGAAATGGCAAGCAACTCCAAGGGGAATCTAAGACTAAGCAAAACATTCTGAGAACTGTAATCTGCTGAAATAATTCTGTATGTCTAGAAGATGTATCAGAATCTATTGGAACAGACACACAGCCTCCAATGCTGCTTTTCCTGAAGCCAGAAAGAATGACATTGGAGTATGTCAAAAATGTGTGTTTTACCTACTAAATATAGAGAAGTAAACAGATAGACATGAAGCCAGAGGGTCTGATCTACAAATACAAGCCAATGAGATATAATGGGATGGGACTGATGGGATTCAAATTCATTGCTGAAGTTGCAAGGAACATTAAGGATAGTTCAACAAACAAGCATCGTTTAATTGCTGAAAGTTTTTGCAGGAAGATAGAAGATGACTGACAAATACGAATCCAATTTTCAACCCCAAAAGAGAGTTTATTTTAGTCGTAGGATAAGAGGATCACTTAATCCTGGATCTCTGAATTTAAAAGCAGTTTGAAAGATCTAGTCTTCATGAAGAGAGACGTCGTATCTGAGGATCCAAGGATTCTGTGTTTAATTTTTGATCCCTCCTGATCTCTCTCAGTGAGCAATTCAATGCACATTAAAAACAATTCTTTTTGCACCTGTTTTATTGAGGCATTCAGAGCCAGTTCAGTTGCGTCCTTTTTTGTCTCACAAAAGATGATAGTCCGTCCATGACTACCACTGTAGACCTGAATAACATCTCCAATGACCGCTGCTCTTTGGGACCAGTGACACTCAATAGCCAAATGCTGTCAGAAATAAATTAATGTTAGTTAGCAATAGATCAGCAAGGAAAACAAATGAATACTGTCACTAAGAATTTTAAAAAGCTAACTGTATTATCCTTATCTTGAGCTTACAAAGCAAACAATTTTACTATGAACAAGTAACTTACTTCTACGGTCATAGCAGTCTTTTTAGTCTTCTTCCCAATAAGATCGATTTGCTCATATCTGGATTTCATATACTTCTTTGCTACGTCGTAAACCCAATGTGGGCAAGTTGCAGAAAAAAGTAATGTCTGCGGATTGTCTTCAGAATCTTTAAAACAAAACATCTTGTGTCATAAATTTAAAATAACTCAACTAAGAACAATAATACCTATGAGAACAAGCAGAGGCAAAAGAAAATCCACAAATTAAAAGGCAAAGAAGAGATTAACTAATTGAAACTTTATGTGCCCATAACCTTTTCTGAGTATCACACATCTCAAGGTACTTCGGATAGAGAAAGTGTAGAAAACATAACAGGAACATACTCATTTAGGTAACATAATGCCACAATGCATACTTCTGAGCATGGTCCTCAATCTAGATTTAAAACATTTCAACTGAAAAGCACTTCTCAGATTCCTTAGAAAGGCAGCTCCACAGCAGATCTTTCCATAATGTCATTCTGTACCCTAAGTGATGTACAGGGATATCTCAATGTAACAATCAATTTTTCAATTTATATTTAAATTTGTGAAACATAATTTGTGCCCAAAGTGGATATAGCCCATTTCTTCATACCAGGTGATATTACACCTTGGACATATTGATTGAGCGGGCGGCAGAGAAGCAACTGCAGAATTTCCTGAAGGAGACCTCAGCCCTAGACCCCTTCCAGTCTGGTTTCCGCCCGGGACATGGGGTCGAGACATTGTTGGTCGCCCTCACAGACGATCTCCGCAGACATCTGGATCAGGGCGGATCAGCACTGCTGATTTTGCTGGATCTGTCAGCAGCGTTTGATACGGTCGATCATGAGCTTTTGACCCACCGCCTTGCCGATGTGGGGATTCAGGGGACAGCACTGCAGTGGCTGGTCTCCTTTCTCCACGATCGGGGACAGAGGGTGGCGCTCGGGGAGAGGGTGTCATCTCGTAGGCCACTGGTTTGTGGTGTGCCACAGGGAGCGATACTCTCTCCATTATTATTTAATATCTATATGCGCCCCCTCGCCCAGCTGGTGCGGAGTTTCGGGCTTGGGTGTCACCAATACGCGGATGACACCCAGCTTTATCTGTTGTTGGACGGGCAGCCTGGATCGGCCCCTGATGCCCTGGAGCGTGCTTTTGAGGCTGTGGCTGGTTGGTTGAGACAAAGTCGGCTGAAATTGAATCCCACGAAGACGGAGGTCCTGTATGTGGGTCGTGGGGAGATGGCTTTGGGACCCCGGCTTCCTACACTTGATGGGGCAGCACTTACACTGGCCCCGAGGGTTAGGAGCCTGGGGGTGATTCTGGATTCCTCCTTGAAGATGGAGGACCAGATCACTGCAGTTGCCAGGTCTTCCTTTTATTATCTTCGGCAGGCCAGGCAGCTTGCCCCTTATTTGTCTCCCCGTGACATGACTACAGTGGTCCAAGCAATGGTCACCTCTAGGTTGGATTACTGTAACGCGCTCTACGCTGGGCTTCCCATGGGCCTGATCCGGCGGTTACAGCTGGTACAGAATGCAGCAGCGCGGGTCATTGCTGGAGCACCGGTGTGGGAGCATATTACACCGGTGCTACGCCAGCTGCATTGGCTGCCAGTGGAGTACCGAATCAGGTTCAAGGTTTTGGTGTTAACCTACAAAGCCCTACGCGGACTGGGACCGACGTATCTGAGGGACCGTCTCTCACCATATGAGCCCCGGAGAACTCTCCGCTCTGGCGGAAAACATCTTTTAAGTGTCCCTGGCCCTAGGGAGGCCCGCCTGGCGTCGACCAGGGCCAGGGCCTTTTCAGTCCTGGCCCCGACCTGGTGGAATGCTCTGTCTTGCGAGACAAGGGCCCGGCAAGATTTGCTTGCATTTCGCCGGGCCTGTAAGACAGAGCTATTCCGCCAGGCATATGGCTAACGCCGGGCAGTGCCCGCCCCCCCCCGTGAAGGGGGGGTTAAACCATCACCCCTATGCAAACACAGAGGCATGTATGAACCACTGGGCAGCATGAATTGTTATATTTAATGTTTTTAAATGTTTTTAAATGTATTATTTAATGTTTTTAAATGTTTTTAAACATGTTTGTATTTGTTATCCGCCCTGAGCCTGCGAAAGCAGGGAGGGCGGAATATAAATATAATAAATTAAATTAAATTAAATATATTGGACAGAAGTCCCACGGCACAGAATCAGTATTAGAAAAGGCAAAATAACTCTAGTTCAACTTTTCACCTTAAGTACTTCCCATCAGTCCTCTCCAGGAGGTACAGAATGCCACCAACAGTGAACATGAGCAAGAGCCCAGCTAGAGCTCCTACAAAAAATTCCAGAATCTTCTCTGCCTGAGATGACATGTGCACAAGGTGAAGTACTTACCTTTCTTATATGCATATGCTAAGATTTCCTCTACTTGCTCAGCAAAGCCCATGTCCAACATCTGGTCAACCTCATCCAGGACAACATGCTTTAGACTGGATATATCCAGTTTGCCATTTTGAAGGTGATCTTTGATTCGGCCTGGAGTCCCAACCAGGATATCAATGCCATTCCGAATTAAATCAACTGAAAAGGAAGTCAATGTTTACACAGAAATCTGCTAAATGATAAATTTTCAAGGACTGAAATGAAGTAGAAATAGTAATGCTGCTTTGAACCAAAAACATCTAGTTTTTCTATTCTCTTTCTTTCTTTCTGTAATGAGGCTTGGTCAAATCAAGGGTAAAACTCTAAAGGTTCCAAAATTCTGAGGGATGATGTTAGTAGAACCACACACCCCATCCCACCCTCCAGAACGTACATCTCATTTAGATTTTTGTAGTGCTTCCGCTGTCTTTTTTTTCTTTAGAAGAGCATCAGTCACATAAGACTGCAATCCTATGCACTCTTCCAAGTGGGACTAGTTTCTTGAGTAAACTCACAGGAAAGGTCTGTAATTTTTTCCTTTTTATCTGCCTCTTCATCCATGATTTAAAGAAACAGATTCTCCATATGCAACTTGTAGACTATACCACATCTCTCTTGAGCACAAGGACAGTTAAAACCATCCAAAACAAACCCACTGGGAAAACAGTATGGAAAACCCCCAAAGCGGCTTACATTGTCCATTGTATGCTGTTCCTCCATAGAAGCAAGCCACAGTGAGTTTCTTTGTGATGTCTTTGAAGTCTCTGGCTACCTGCATTGCCAATTCTCTGGTTGGAGCAAGTACTAACACCTAAACAGTCAATTAAATCAATTAGAAATGCTGTTACTCTTAAGGAAATATATTAATAAGAACTCAATTCTCATTTGTTCTTAAGAGAGAAAGTTTTTTGTAATTAATTTTACTAGAAATACACATCCATGATGCAGTAACAACAATAAATCTTACTTCTATAGTTGTATAATTCTATACAAACCAGCAAGTTTCATAGGGGGAAAGAAAGGAAACAGAAAAAGAAAACAATCTCAAATTATCAGGTTAGAAAGGCCTTTCTAAGCTGATGTGTATTTACAAGTTTTAAAGTTCATCATCAAGAGTTATAAAGAAATTCTTTTATGGAGCAATCCTAAACAGATTGCTCGGAAGTCCCAGTTTATTCAATAGGGCCTACTCTCAGGAAAGTATTTGCAGGATGGCAGGTGGAGAGCATTAATAGTACTTCAGTCCAAACTGCTTCCAATGACTAAGTTCTATTACAGTAGTCAATATGGTCCCCAATTTCACTATAACTAGGAAATACCGCTTACACTGGAATCCTAAACAGAGTTACACCTATATAAACTCATGGGCTTAGAAGAGTAAATCTATTTAGAATTGTACGGAAAATCTTCCTGTTTAACATGTAGACAATAGCTTCTAAACCCAGTCTTCTCTTGAAAGAGTTTTACCCTTACTTTTCCAAATTCCTTATACAATCATTCTGACCACTGTTAACCAATTACCTAGTCGGTTTCTGTATCAGTTCCTGACGTTTCTTACTTTGTCCGGCAAACAGGCATGTTAGCACATTACCAGTTCAAAGAGATTTCACAACTTTATGCTTCCACCGTATGTACAGAAAATCTGCATTCACTGCACAACACATCCAATAGTTCCATTTTGTAAAGCATCTTGTTCACAGCCATTTAAATCACTTTTAATCATTAGAGTGTTTAGCTTTCTCCACCAGCAGCACAATCACAATTTTTCAGACATAATCTACAAGTGACTATGGGCCCACAAAGAGACTCCCCAAAACAAAAGACAGAATGTAAGCAGATATGCCATTGTTTTATGTAAGGATCATCTGGGTGATCAAGCTATTTGTGGGAGCCTTGAAAAAGTCTCGCTTCTTTTTCTCTCTCTCTGAAGTGAGGGTTATAACATTGATTTAATTACCTTTGGTGTGCGGCCTCGCTTTCTTTCCTGGGGATCCCCCTGAAGTTTTTCGATTAAAGGAATGGCAAAAGAGAATGTTTTGCCAGTTCCAGTTCGAGCCTGTGCTATCACATCTTTGCCATCATTTATGGGCTTGAAAGTCTTCACTTGGACAGGAAAAAGGTAGTTAACTCCTCGAGCTGTGGAAGAACACAATTAAATTTTTTAAACGGAAGATATATACATTTATCGAGATTTAACAGCTACTAACACACTCATACAATCTAATGCAGGAAACTACTATCAAAGCAAAAAAACGCAAAGACGCATAGGGAGAAAAACATGTAAAACGCCATACATCTCATTGAAGACACATTGTGGATTTCTTTGCTGGATCAGATGACGATACCTCCAATTAGGCATTCTGACTGCTTGCAAACAGAAAGCGATGACTATCCTATTGCCAGTCATCTCCAGAATATGGTGAACAGGCATAGCAGCTGACAGACCCATTCTCTATGACCTCATCCAATCTTTCCAAAGCCCCAACATCCATAGCTCCTTCTTTGTAGTGGAAATGTTCCTACCTCCTGACTATTTCACAAAGTAATCCTATTCAAAGTTACTCCTAAATCCACTGAAATAACAGACTGAACTAACCCAGTATGGGACTAGTGTTAGCTGTCCTTTTTTGTATATTTTTTTAGAGCTTATGTAATTTCTGATACAATCAAGTACACATAAGATTCAGAATGTGGCCACTATAGTAACCATCATAATACTTACATCAATTTCAATTGCTTTCCTAAAAATTTCCAATAACTTCCCCTTTTCACGGCTACAGGGCACTGTGCTGTTTTCAATTAGATTTCCACTATAATTCTGAGATCTCTTTCCTTAGTAACTGCAGTTAGCAAGAACTCATCAGCCAATATGCCATAGGTTTTTTTTAATTCCAGTGTTGCATATTATTTTGTTCTTACAAAATCTCATCTATCATTCTGTTGCTCAGTCACCCACTGTAGCAGGTGTCATAAATGAAAGCCTTAAAAGATTAGACAGATTTATGGAGGACAGATCTATCAGTGGCTACCAGCCATAGTGACTAAAGAGACACATTCAGTCATTTTTAGAGGTAGTAAACCTACGAATATCAGCGCCAGGAGGCAACATCAGGGAAAGGCCTCAGCTTCTATGCCCTGCTGTTGGCCTTCCGGAGCAACTGGTCGGCTGGCCACTGTCTGAGAGAGGATGCCAGACTAGACAGACCATGGCCTGGTGCGCAGTTGTGCTGCTTTTGTGTTCTAACCAGACACAGTAAGATGTGGATCAAGGGGAAGGGGGGGGGAACGTGCTTTGTTCCAGACTGTAAACATATACCTTTGAGAAGGTCAATAATTCCTTTAGAGAGATTAAAATTGGCAAAGTCTCCTTCCTTTTGCTCTGCAGTCAATTCCTGTTAGATTAAAAAAAAATTTTTTTTTAATTCTAGAAAGTGTTGGAAGTACTGTAAAAAAGTGGATGTTTTTACCTCATTTGGAAAAAGCTTTCATTAGCTCATGAACTGGGAGAAAATAAGAATCATAATACAGGAAATAAAGGAATTACATTCTTTACAAAATATTTCTTATTGACTTATACAAGGAAAGTAAGAGACAAGAACAGGAACAACATGATGTCTTACAGCAAGAACATTAAATACAAAATATTTCGGTGACAGAAATATAATTAACCAGGAGAACGACTAAATGATGGGAAATTGCCACCTACAAAACTGATTATCTACACACAAAAGGAAATATAGTATGACATGCTGGAATAGATATCGTAACAAAGTTGATAAATGAAACATTTTTTCTAAGAATCTGTTTATTTTTTACACACACACTTCATTCTTTTAATTTCCTTTTTAAGTTTAGATGCATAAAATTAGAAACAGGCCAATTTAGCCAACGGGAAGTTATACAACCAATTCTATATGAAATGCAAGCAACCAGAAACAGCAGATGTTTTGACGGAATAGCTCCTGTCCAATCATATGCAGCTACTCCAGTGTTACTACTGAATTCAAGGTGCTTAGACTGGAGATACTCTGTATAGCATTTTGTTTTCAGTCACATTTTCTATCCAAAACAAAATGGCTCCTGTACTGTACCTGTGTAGCTGATCTTTCATTTTTTATTTGAAATATTTTATTTGAAATAACTGAGTTCAGCAGGGTGGGAGAGACAGAATACATAACTCTAGTCATATGGCTTATAAATCTTACATCTTGACATTAATAACATCTCCTTGCTTGAATGGAAACTGGACATAACAAAAAAGAATTAGGCATAGACTGCAAAATTAAAATATGAGACATTCTGGAGACCTAGCCTTAATGAACTAATTCATTTTTTCGTCAAATTATTGGCCTACGATTCCAAGAAAAACTAGAAATCACAGAATTTACTCTGCCACTTCTTTTAACATTCAGTAGAACTGAACACATTAATTAACAAATTAAGTAGATAATTATAGAAAAGAAAACATGTGAAGGCATAATCTCACCTGATCCTGGTCACTGTCGCACTCTGTACTTGATCCATCCCCAGATTTACTTTCATTTTTTGAATGGGCAATCCCATTAGTTACAGGGGTTTGTGTCTCATATTCTGCAATGACTGCTTCAGTATCACCATCCGCTCCTTTCTTTTTCTTAATCTTTTTTGGCTTGGGAGGCTCCAATTCTGTGTCTGAAAGCTCATTCTCATCTTGCTGGGATTTTTCCTTTTTTGGTTTGTGCTTTTTAGATTTCTCTTTTTTAACCTTCTGAAAGGTAAAAATGTTAACAGTGAAGAATTAATAACCTTCCATTAAAATACACGAAGGTTTTCATGGAAAACTCTAGTGTTTTCTTATTATTTGTCACTATGGAGAATAAAAACCTCACACCAACACTACTCTAGAAACCGATCAGAATAGAAACCACCCCTAAACTGCAAATCTTACATTATTTTCTTGTTTTTTGCTCGTTTGACAATACAAATGACTAGCACTCAGAGCAAAATATGAGGTACTGTTTCCTAGGTCAAGTTGTTTTCTTCTACATTTTACTAGTCAGAAATTCACACATAATCTTATGAAAACAAGAACAAAAGCTAGATGTATGGTAGCAGACTCAGTACGACAGAGGGTTAGGTTTTTAATTTTAGTTTATTTAGCATTTCAGAACATGCAGAGCAACTAAATTTCCAGGATATGAACTTTCAAGAGTCAAAGCTCCCTTAGTCCACTCCATCTATCCTACAAAGGGAGCTTTGATTCTGAAAAAGCTCATACCCTGGAAATCTAGTTGGTCTTTAAGGGGCTGCTGGACCCAAATCTTGCTCTTCAGTATTGGCTATACTCACAATTTTGCTTGTCAGAAACAAAGACATTTATATCGTTAAGTTTCATAACAAATGGCACAATATATTTGTATTGTTTTGAACCAATTACAATGACAGACCTTAACAAGATCCTGGCATCTATGAAAGCCACTACTTGTGCGCTTGATCCTTGCCCATCTTGGCTGTTAAAATCAAGATAGTATCACATAAGTGAACCACTGATATCTACTGTAAATCAATCGCTAACTCAGGGTGCCTTCCCCCAGCTGCTCAAACAGGCAGTTATCCGGCCACTAATTAAAAAACTATCTCTAGACAAAACTGATGTGGCTAATTATCATCCAGTCTCTAATCTGCTTTTTTTGGGAAAAGTGATTGAGAGAGCAATAGCTGACCAACTCCAGATCTTCTTGGAAATCTCTAGCGCTCTAGACCCTTTTCAGTTAGCATTCAGAGCAGGGCATGGGACAGAGACAGCACTAGTAGTGTTAGTGGATGGTCTCTGTCTGAATATAGACAAAGGCCATGCCTCCTTATCGCTCTTCCTGGATCTGTCTGCAGCCTTTGACACAGTAGACCATGCTATCCTGTTGAGCCATTTAGAAACAGAAGTGGGCATCACTCGTGCCTTGGACTGGTTTAAATCTTTTCTCATGGAATGGACTCAAAGGGTTGCCATCGGAGATCAGCTACCTCCAGAATGGGAACTATCTTGTGAGGTTCCACAGGGCACAATCTTATCCCCCATGTTATTCAACCTCTACGTAAAACCTTTAGGAGAACTCAATCGCAGCTATGAAGTTGGATGTCATCAATATGCAGACGATACCCAACTCTATATCTCGCTATCCAAGTCCCCACAGGATGCAGTAGAAATCTTAGATCGCTACCTGACAGCCATAGTGAAATGGCTGAAAAATAACAAATTAAAATTGTACCCAGACTGAAGTGATGCTTGTTGGGAAGTCAGAAATCTTGAAAAATGTACTCTCCACTTTCGATGGAGTTCACTTGACCCTTGCAAACTCAGTTAAGAGCCTAGGGGTTATACTGGATCCAGTGGTGCTACTACAAAAACAAGTTAAGGCAGCTGCAAAAAATGCTTACTACAATCTCACTCTAGCCTGGAAAATGGCTTCTTATCTCGACACAGCTGACCTAGTCACCTGGATCCATGCTATGGTAACATCAAAACTTGACTACTGCAATGGATTATACATTGGTCTCCAATCTAAGTTAACAAGGAGGCTCCAATTGGTACAAAATGCTGCGGCTCAGCTATTATCAGGTGCGAGCAGGAGCTTCAACATCACTCTCATCCTACAGTCACTCTATTGGCTACCTATCAGTTACCATGCTCAGTTCAAGGTAATAGTTATTACATACAAAGCCCTTCACGGCCTTGGTCCAGCATACCTACTGGACCACCTCCCTATGTTCCTCCATGGTAGCTTCGTTCATCTGAACAGCGTCTCTTGCAGGTACCAGCCTGTACATGGGCGAAATCAACAGCAGCCCGTACACAGGCTTTCTCTGTGGTGGCCCCTACCTTATGGAATGGCCTACCTGAGGAGGTCAGGAGAGCCCCCACTTTCCTGGCTTTCCACAAACGATGCAAAACTGAATTATTCAAAAAGGCTTTTTTCTCAGCTAGGAGGGTGGGATTGTAGGAAAGGGGTTCCAAATGTTTTGCTAATGAGTTAAGAACCATAGACTTCACCATTATGTTGCCTTACATATTATCTGTTGCTTTAAATGTATAATCCTATATACTACCTGTGCTTCGTGTTGTGTACTAGAATTGATTATGTTCTGTTTCAGCAATTCTTCAACCTCATACTGGATCCTTCCTATGTCTTTGTAAACTTGTATTCATTTACCCTACGACATTGTTTATGGAAATGTTCTTGACACTGTAGGGAAATGCCTGCCCTTGTCCTTGCTACTGATTGTAATAATCTCACACTACATAATCTGCCTTGAGTCTCGGTGAGAAAGGCGGAATATAAATGACAAATAAAATAAATATCATACGCTAAGATACACTCGAAACATTTCATAGTGTTAAAGCAGTAAAATACGTTCAGGCTTGATAAAGTACTGCACACGTTTCCCTTTAAACACACACACACCCGTGACGGAAAAGTTTCTGGATATTTTACTCCTTTGTCTAAGATAACCAAAGGAGCCTCGTCATTAAGTCCGCAACGTGGCTATGATCCATTGCGCCCCGTTGGAAGAAAGGTCATTTCGGGTTCGGCAAGTGTGGCATCCACCGGGATCTCGCCCAGCCACAATAACGCAGTCAGGGCCGCATGGAGGCCAAAATAACAGCCTCGTCGCCAGCATGCGGATAGGCCGCTCGGTCCTCAGGCAAAGCCGCGTCCTTTTCCTGCTACCGTCCCCGCCTACGACTCCTCCCTCCCAGAGCCGGCTTCCTTCTCCACTCGCTGCCACCAGCCACGAGGCCCACTCGGCCTCCCCCGGCCCACAAACCTTGCGCCTCCTTCCGCTGCTGCTCTCCACCGCGGTCTCGGCCTCCATGAGGCTCTCAGGCTCGAACTCGTCCTCGCTCTGGCAGTCGGGCCGAGGGGCTGCGGGCATTTCCTGGGACTCTTCGCCGCTGTGGTGGTGGGTGAAGCGACCGCTCAGGGCCGAGGACGGCGTGAAAGGAAAGAGCTCCGCCCCGCCGGCGCTCAAGAGGAAACGAGGCGGCGCCCGCTTGAGGAAGGCGGCGGTGGAGTGGCCGCGCCGGCAGGGGGAGACGGGTTGAGAGATCCCAGGCAGAGGGCAGAAGGGGATGGCGCAGCGGCCTTTACCGAGGGGGAACAGCGGGAAGCCCGTCAGCCGCAGAGCCGCCAACGCCACCCGCTGCCCTAAGCAGCCACGCCACCCGCCCATTCCCTCATGCGGCGCCGGCTGCTTCCCCCGGGCTGAAGCGCTGCTGCTCCGCCCACCCTCAGGCCGTGACGAGCGGCCGCTTCCCTCCCTCAGGTCAGCCGACTCCTTTCCCCGCGTTGACGCCGCCGGCGCGGAAGGGAGGCGCCTCAGAGAGGGCGGCCCAACCTCAGGTGTCGCCGTGCGGCAGCAAAAAACGTCCCGCCATTTCACGCGGCTTTAAATGTTCTAGACGAGGCTGATGTTCGTCCCCAGTTCTTTATTCGTCCTTAATGTGCATAAGGCACTGGGGTCGAGCATAAGCTTTCTTAAAAGCCCTGGCCAGAAACCGCTTCGCTCCCTGAGAGGAGAGGCGGATTCTCCCTTTTCTCCTTCCCGCCTGGGTAGCCCCAGCCATCAGCTGCTGCAGCAAACCGGTCGCTCGTGCGTTAGAGTCTCGCCTCTTGTGTAACTGAGGTAGGCCTGTGTTTAAGGCATCAATTCACAGATCTAAGGAAGAAGCTTGCCTTCAGTTTCAAATGCGTTTGAGGATAAAATATCTTAATCACAGATCTGCAGCCTAATCCCACTAAAAAGAACAGCTGCTGGAATATATTGATTTAGTTTCCTAAAAGGACAGTTTCTATCCTGAAGTGTGTTAAATCAAGGCTGATTGGTTGCTTAGCAGTACTCTTCAAGGAATGTCCTTAAATGAGAAAAAAAAATTAATAATAGAGATGAACATGCTTCAGAAACATTATCTCAGTAATCTGTACAACAAACCTGCACTATTCCCTTGTGGCTGCAGCCCCAAATGACCCTGAATCCAAGCCTGTACATAGAAAATTTTTTGCTGCACATAGAAAAAATAAATTCATATGATTACAGACAGCAGTGCAAGCTTTACTGTGAGAAACAATTTCCCTGGAGCAGCATCTTTCAATTGACCTACATTTTCAATTATAATTTTTCATTTAACTTCCTGAGACCCCATGAATACATATATAATGTTCTATATACCTTGATTTTTGGCCACAATAACATTTGCAGTTAATTGCATTTTTTCATGTACCTCCTTTCCTCCTCTTGAGTACTTGAGTTTCCTATAGTTTCCTTGCCTTTCAACTGTAGGAAGTTAATCATTTTATTTATTTATATATTTATTCAAACACTTTTCTCCGTAGAATGGTTCTCAAGAAGCTTATATCTTCATTCTACTCTCTTCTATTTATCCTCATAATAATCCTGTGAGGCAAGTTAAGTTGAGAGAGGGCGACTGGCCCAAGATCACCCACTGAATATTCATGGCAGAGTGAGGATTTGAACCTGGCCCTTCCAGATCCTGGTGATAGAGAGTGCCATTAAGTCATAGCTGACATGGCGACCCTAGTGGGGTTTTCATAGCAAGAGACTAAAATGTGGGCTGCTATTGCCTGCCTCTGCAACCATAGTCTTCATTGGAGGTCTCCCATCTAATTATTAACCAAGTCAGACTCTACTTAGCTTCTGAAATTGACAGAGATCGGGTTCACCTGGGTTATCCTGCCAGGTTCTAGACCAACACAATCACTATACAATACTGGCTGTCTTTTGACACTGGCTTATAGCTACAAAAATTATTAGGCTCCAAATCTTATGCACACACTTTGGGAAACAAGAATTCTGGGGCACCTTATTTAGGTACTTCATTTCTACCTCACATTTCTCCCCAATGGGGACCCAAAGCAGTTTATATAATTCTTCTCTCCTCCATTTTATCCTCACAACCAGCCTGTGAGGTAGGTTAGGTATGTGACTGGCCCAAGATCACCTAGCAAGCTTTCATGGCAGAGTAAGGATTTGAACCTAGGTCTCCCACATTCTAGACTAGTACTCTAATCACTACACCACACTTGCTTAAAGACAAAATGTATTCATGGTATAAGATTTCATAGGCTGAATTGCATCAAATACATGAACTGGTAACCTCAGCGAGGAGGTATATCAGCGAGTACAGATTCAGACTAACATACCTGCTCCTCTAACTTTCAAGAGACAAAGTCTCACTCAATAATGTGTGACATTTCTGGCAATGTATAGGACTGCCTAACTAGAAAACAAATTACGCCGTGCTTATCTAACTACACTGATCTAAGTCCTAATGTATATTTAAAATATTGAATTATATGTTTATATGAGTGACTTCGGACACTAAGAAATGTATGCTGATAACATTAATTTTTGATGTACCACCTGTTTACATGACTGTGTTAAGATTCTTTGATGGTCCATTTGGCACTTACCTGCTTGATGTTTGATGATTTTCTGAGGGTATAAATTTAAAATATTGAAGTTTGGTGTAGTGGTTAAGAGTGGTGGGACTCTAATCTGGAGAACCGGGTTTGATTCCCCACTCCTCCACTTTAAGCCATCTGGGTGACCTTGGGTCAGTCACAGCTTCTAGTTCTCTCAGCCCACCCACCTCACAGGGTGATTGTTGTTGTGGGGATAACATACTTTGTAAACGTCTCTGAGTGGGTGTTAAGTTATCCTAAAGGGCAGTATATAAATCAAATGTTGTTGTGATAATGATGATAATGATAACTGACTTAGGCCTCAATCAGTGTAGTTAGATAATCATAGTGCAATTTGTTTTCTAGTTAGGATTAGATCCAGAGGAGTTAGCCGTGTTAGTCTGTAGTAGCAAAATAGTAAAGAATCCAGTAGCTACTGGAATCTTTACTAGTTAGGATTCTATCCCATGATTCTCCAATGTATAGGATTGGGCTGCATATATCACTAGGCAGGACTCTGCATAACTGAGGGGCCAAAAGATGGCATAAGATCTCTGCCAAGGGTTGATCCTGTTTTGCTAACGGGAACCTTCTGATGGCTGAACATGGCTCTACCGCCAGTGCAATGCTCCTTCAGCCAGTGAAAGGCTCCTTGCATCAGACGGACAACAATTCTCCCCGTAGTACCAACTCAATTCTTAAATCTTGGAGATTAATCTATAGGGTCTTGAATGGAATGGGAGGAAAAACAGGAAGCTTCAGGTCATTCTCTACCAGATGAGTGACTAATATAGTGCAGAGCTCATGGTATACGACACTGGTATATGACACTGATGCGCCCTCAGCATTGGTCATAAACACAGACTTGTCCACAGCCATTTTCTTTCTTTAGAAAGTGAATTCAAACAATGTCTCTGGTGAATTAACATAAGTGAGCGAGGTTTTACTTGCAGCTATTGCACACGTTATCCCTTAGGAATTCTCAGCATATTGAGGCTAGTGCCCGAGATTGGATTCTAGAACCCAAACACCTATGGTTGATCTGTTTTCTGAACTATAGCAAAACAGGCCATGTGCCTTTTCTTATTACTTTTCTGGCACCCTGTGTATCTTGTTTTTTTAAACACCAAAAGGTTACTTTTAATGTCAAATACAAGGCACAGGTGGTAGAAGCCACTTAAGGAAGTAGAGGTGTACTTTGAGTTAATAAAAGTCATCATTTCTGCTCTTGACTCCTCAATACCTTTATGAAAATTAGACCTTTAGATTGGCATAGGACTTAATTTCAGCTCATCATTTCAGCTCAGACCAAAAAATATGATTTTTACATTTTAACTTACAGTTGGAGTTCACATTAATTTAGGTTCTTGCCCTACTCTGTTTCTATAATGGGACCTACCCTTCCAATTGTTCACATTACCAAGTCAGTTTTCAGTTGTCATTAGATATAGATCTATACTAAAAATATATATATATATATATTTTAAAAAAAATTATTGGTGAGCATAATTTCAAACAATATTTCAATTAAACCCTATCTGATTAAATCTAACCTAACCCCCACCCTTTCCCCCCCTCCTTCTTGACTTCCAACAGCTTTCCAACCCTCTACCCCCTTTATTACTTAACATATCCTATATTAAACAATCAAGCATCCCTACATAACAATCCTTACTCTAAGCCCTAATTACTCTATAATCTATACATACTATATTAGTTTTACTGATATTTCTTCGCAAAATTAATAACATACTTATCAAATTAATTTTACTAATACTTCTTCCCATAATTAACAGCATACTTCTCATATCTTATACTTAACCATAATCCAAACTTAATAATAACTAAGTTAATATTCTAACTTACTAACATTTATTACTCTAAATAATTTCCTCTTCCCTTACTATATGTATGCTATATTACTTTTTCTAATATATCAATCCCACTTCTTCTGTTTGTAGTATCATAGTTTAAAAGTTCTCAAACTGCCACAGTTCTCCTTTCACATCCCATTTTTTCTCCAAATATTGTTTCATTTTCGCCCAGTCTGCCATAAATTGTTCTGGGTCTTGGTCTTTAAGTTTTCTTGTCATTTTGTCCATTTCTTCCATGTACAGCAATTTGTAAATCCAGTCCTCTACAGTAGGTACTTCTTGCACTTTCCATTTCTGCACATACAATAATCTTGCTGCAGCTGTCATGTAAAATAACAATGTTCTGTGCTGCACTGGAACATTCTCCATCCCCAAGTTCAGTAGCAACAATTCTGGGTTCTTATTTATTTGTATTTGTAAAATCTCATTTATTACTTCTATTATATCTCCCCAGTACTGCTTCGCTACTTCACAAGTCCACCACATGTGATATAATGATCCTTCGTGCTTTTTACATTTCCAGCACTTATCTAACATATTAGTGTTCCCCAGCGCAATTTTCTTCGGTGTTAGGTACCATCTGTATATCATCTTGTATACATTTTCTCTAATATTCGTACACGTTGTAATCTTAATTGTATTCTTCCACAAGTGCTCCCATGCCTCCATTGCTATTTCTTTATGAAAATTTATTGCCCACTTCACCATCTGTACTTTCACTACTTCATCTTCAGTATACCATTTTAGAAGTATCTTGTAGATCTTTGAAATTTGTTTCTTATCTTCTTGTAGCATTACTTCTTCCAATTCTGAATTTTCCATTCTTATTCCTCCTCTTGAACAGTCCAATTTGTAAAGATCTCTAATCTGTCTATATTGAAACCAGTTATAACAAGGAGACAATTCTTCTTCTGATTTTATTTTTGGCATTAAATGTTGTATTTGTATTATCTCCTTGTAGGTTAAGCATTGCTGTTCGTTATCAACAGTTCTCGGGTCTATTACTTCATATGGGACCACCCAAGAGGGGATTTGATCTTCCAGATACATCTTATATTTCTTCCAAATTGTGAAGAGGCTTCTTCTAATATAGTGATGCAGAAACAGAGAGTCTGCTTTTATTTTATCGTACCATAGGTATGCATGCCATCCGAATATTTTCTTATAACCTTCCAATGCCAGAAGTTTGCGATTTTTCAACGTTATCCAATCCTTTATCCATGTCAAACAAATTGCTTCATAATACAGTCTTAAGTTGGGCAGTTGCAAGCCACCTCTTTCTTTCGCATCCTGTAACACTTTCATTTTAACACGTGGTTTCTTGCCTGCCCACACAAAGTTCGAAATTTTTGTTTGCCATTTTTCAAATTGTTTAGAGTCTCGGATAATCGGAATCGTTTGTAACAGAAACATCACACGAGGTAACACATTCATTTTTATTGTCGCAATTCTGCCCAACCATGATAGATTCAACTTATTCCATTTTATCAAGTCTCTCTCTATTTGTATCCACAGCTTCTCATAGTTGTTCTTAAATACGTCTATATTTTTTGCAGTTAATTCAATTCCCAAATATTTTACTTTGTTTGTTACCTCGCAGTCCATTAATTCCATCAATTCTTGTTGTTTCTGTTTAGTCATATTTTTACATAGTATCTTCGACTTCTTTTTGTTTACGAAAAAACCGGCCAAGTCTCCAAATTCCTTTATCTTCTTTATTACTTTTGGCATATTGTCGATTGGATCCTCTACAATCAACATTATATCATCTGCAAATGCTCTGACCTTGTAGGTAAACTCTCTTATCTTTATACCTCGAATTGTATCGTCCTCTCGTATCTGGATCATCAGTATTTCCAAGATCAATATAAACAACAATGGAGACAATGGGCAGCCCTGCCTTGTACCTTTGTTTATTTTTAGTTTTTTTGTCAGATCATCATTCACTACAATCGCTGCACTTTGGTCTTTATAAATTCCTTTAACTGCTTGTATGAACTTTTCTCCCATTTGCAGCTTTTCCATAGTGGCGAACATAAAGTCCCAGTTCAAATTGTCAAATGCTTTTTCTGCGTCTACGAAAAAGAAACCAACCTCTCTATCGCAATGCTTATCATAATATTCAATAGCATTTATTACTGTTCTCAGATTGTCCTTAATTTTTCTGTTAGGTAAAAATCCCGCTTGTTCTTCTGCAATGAATTCCGACATCCATCCTTTAATTCTTTCCGCCAATACCTTTGCAAATATTTTATAGTCATTATTCAACAATGAAATTGGTCTATAATTTTTAACATTAGTCAAATCTTGTCCTTCTTTTGGAATCAATGATATGTTGGCCTCCTTCCAAGTGTCAGGAATCTCTTGGTCTTGCATAGCACCATTCATTACCTCCTTCAAGAGAGGCACCAGTTCTTGGCCCATTGTTTTATAAAATTTTGCCGTTAATCCGTCTGGACCTGGGGCCTTCCCCAGCTTCGTTGATTGAATAGCTTCTTTTATTTCTTCTTCTGTCACCTCCTTATTCAATTTTTCTTTCCATCCTTCTGAGATTGTCGGAAGTTTCATCTTATCTAAATAATCCGCTATTGAATCTTTGTTCACCTCTTTTTTTTTGGTATAATTTTGCGAAAATTTTTAAAAAGGCTTTACTAATGGCGACTTGATCACTTAGTAACTTATCAACTTCTCGTATCGTGCTAATAATTTTCTTCTCTTTCCTCTTTTTTAGTTGCCATGCCAAATATTTCCCAGGCTTATTTGCTCCCTCAAACGACCTCTGATTCATCCTCTTTAAATTCCACTCCAATTCTTTATTGTTCATTGCCGATAACTGTTCCTGCAATATTTTAATATCCTGATATATTTTCTTTTTGCCTGGTCTCTTTTTGAGTTGAATCTCTTTGGCTTTAATTTTTTCCATGATTTCTTGTCTTTTTTCCTCCTTTTTCCTCCTATCTCTTGCATTCAAGTCCATTAGTATCCCTCTGATCACAGCCTTATATGTATCCCAAACCTTGTTTGTCGATACTTCTTTGTTCAAATTGCATTGCAAAAAGAACTTGGTCTCCCTTCGCAGTAACGCAATATTCTCTTCCATTTGTAACAGGTCCTCATTTATTCTCCATCCTCTTCTTTTACTATTCTTACCAAATTTCCACACAATTGGATTATGATCTGAGCCTACCTTTGGCATTATTTCCACCTCTTTAGTCCAAAGCAACAATTCTTTGGAGGCCCAGATCTATACTAAAAAAAAAAAATATGATGGTGAGCGAGTATAAGTATCACTATAAGAAGCTGGACATACAGGAAAGGAAACAGACTATACATCATGTACCAGCACGTTAGAGTGCTTAGGGAACAATCTAAGCAGGACCGTTTCCACACGGCTCCCCACTGCTCGTAACAACCTGGAATATCGCGAAAAAAACGCGGAAGATCACGTTTTCTCACGCAAGATAATGCAATCTTCTGCGTTTTTTTCGCGATATTCCGGGTTGTTACGAGCAGCGGGGAGCCGTGTGGAAACGGCAGGTCTATTGTTGTATTCAAGGAAAGTGTTGTTAGAGTTGCACTGTCAGACTAGGGCGACCTGAATGGTCTGCAACTGTCTGTATAACATACTACATAAGGTTGTTCTGAGAATAAAATAGAAGAGAACCCCAAGTGCTGTGGAGGAAGGATGGGTTAGAAGCATAACAGAAAAATATAAGCATGACTTTTAGAAAGTGATTTGAAAAGTGAAATATTTTAGCAATGTGTTTTGCCGATATTGAAGGAACCCAGGTTTTGAATTACTAACTTTAGAACTGCTTACCGATTGCTGTCTCTAGCTATTGTACTAATATGGATTTTTCTGTCCTTGGTGACAAGTTCTGGAGCAGCAGAACTTTGTTTGTTGAAGACATCAACAAAAAAACCTGAAATCTTAAAGCAGATAACATTTTATATCATTCACTTTTATACAACCCTTGGTAGGGCTCATACAACTCCTCCAGCTAAATAAATTTTTAAAAAAAGAAGATTGGTGACTTCTTAAAATTATGAGCACGATGTAATTGAGCACTGTAGAACTATTTAAGACACCTAATTTACATTTATATCAAAAGGTAGATAACTGGAAAATGGGGATTAGAAAACAGTGCATGCTTTTCTGTAGTAAGGGCAACCAACGCTCCAGTAAGCAACAAAATGTGTTTACTGTCAGTTACAATACAGTCACTAATATTTCAGCCAAACTTAGTAAAATCAGCTGGCCAGATAACCATCGTCTTCCACAGTGACCACCCTTTCCATTCATTTAGATCTTCTATCTTGAGCCAATGACATTAACAGGATCTCAGACAGCCATTACAGTGAGTCGAAGGTGGTCTTGTTCCTACTTCACAACAGAGGATCGTATAGTTTACCAAGCATAAATATAGAATTTGTCAGTAGTCATGTAGCAGGGGTTTACAGGATAACCACTTCTTTTGTCTCCTGCCACCACACTGGGCATCTTTCTAGAAGAGTAGAGTTCATGATATATTTATTGTAGTGGGTATTAGTAGATAAATATTTGAAAAATAAGAGGTCAAGGGTTACGTTGCCACCTGAATGCATTTTGGCAACGTTTTTAGTCTACAGTTTTAAGGTCAGGTATCTCTCTATCAAGGCAGAATATCTTCCACTTACACAAAACTATTGAATTCAAATCTGGAGAAATTCCTATAGTGGTTAAGTGGTGGGATTGCAAAGGCTCAATAAATGGCCTTGGGTAAGCCATTCCTCTCAGCCCCAGCTCCCCAGCTATATTGTGGGGATAATAACCAATACTGACCTTGTTCAGCACTCTGAGTGAGGCACTAATCTGTCTAGCAGAGCAGTATATAAGTACAGTTACTATTATGAAGCTTTGCTTAGTTAATGACATATTGAAGCATGATGAATGCTCCTCTTCTTCCAAAGGGCTGGGAGAGCCACCTTTTCATCTTCCATTAAAATAAGGTACTCAAGGCACCCAGCAACGCTTCTCCAACTGCCCTTGCAACACTAGTAGCTGCTGACACACCTGCAGCACCTGGGATAAGAGATCAGAGAACACTGTTGCTATGTTGCAGGTCCTCAGGTGTCACCCTGACCAATAGGAAGAATCCCTTATGAAATGATTGATGGGACATATCAATTGACTGCAATATGGCACCAAGACTCCTGGCCACTCCACCACCCTTTGCAGTGGCAGACATCAATGTCATACTTGCAACTGTGGATTCAACCAAAATTCCAGCTCCAGCTACTGTTGAGAGAGAAGTTGAGGATACCTTATTACAATAAACGTGATATTAGCTACATTGTCTTTTAACACAGTTCCATATTGCCCTTTAATCTCTATATCAGGGGTCGCCAATGTGGAGTGCATGGGTGCCATGGCATCTGCCAACCCCTTTCCTGATGCCTGCCAAGTAGTTTTTGAAAGTGGGCAGGGCCAGGTGGGGCTTTTGCCCAGCCAGGCTTCTTATTGGCCACCGGAGATTTGATAGGCTGTGCAGATTTTTAAAAACATTGCTTTGGCAGCAGCTGCCACTGCATCACAAGCTGAGCAAGGGTGAAGCCCAGTAGCAGCTTAGAGACCAACTATGATTTTCTAGCATATACGTTTTCAAGAGTTCAGCTCCCTTTGTCAGGAATCAGCTTGACTCTCAAAAGTTTATGCTCTGGAAACTCATTGTTGGTTTTCAAGATGTTACTGGGCTTGAATCTTGCTCATCTACTGCAGACTAATACGGCTACCCACCTGAAAGTTTCTTCATGGCACAAGGATTTTCACTGTGTGACTGAAGGTAAGCTAGGGCAGCAGTTTTGTGGCTGGTTCTGCCTCCAACTGCAGTGATTCTCTGACAGCCATTTTGTGGCTGTGCTGTGCCCACCATGTTGTATCAGACTTCCAACAGTGCCCACAGGCTCACGAAGGCTGGGGACCCCTGCTGTATAGGATTTCCTAGTAGCTTACAACAGCATAAAGCCAGCAAGAAGACACATATCACTAAATAAAATTGGGCAGCTGTTGAGGTACTGTTGCAAGTCAGTTTTCAGCCAAAAAATATTTTAAAGGTCTTTTGTAATACAATGTAATACTTTAAAAGCCAGCTCTAAAAGGAGTTCTCAGAAGTTGTCAAAATATTGAAGGGAAGCGTGGCAGACTTTTTTAAAGTTCTGTCACTGCTAGACATCCATGTTGTGGTTATCCACTGTATTTCATTCTCTGCCACCCTCATTGTCTGAGCCTTAGAAAGTTATTCATTTAAAATATTTATATACTGATTTTCTGCCATACACACAAAGTGGTTTGCAGAAGGACCGATTTCATAAACGTGCAAAAACCACCACCGAGGGAAGGGTAATAACTTCCAATACAAAATTTTTACTGAATATTACCAACTAGATTTGGCCTCACCTTCTTTCTCCGTATCGCCCCCTTTTGGAGCTTTGCCAGTGTCAATACTGAACACCACCACCTTGTCAATCATGGTAGACATTCTGTTGCTGAAGCAAAACTTGTAGCCCCCATCCATGTGAGCAGCAAAAGTAAAAATCCCACTGGATTCTCTGTCTCCTTGGTAGATCACCTTATCATCAGGTCCTGTTATCTCCAAGTCAATGTCAAGGAAGCCTCCCTCAACTACTTCAAAGAGGAATCTTATCTTGGCATCCAACGGGACCCACTCAAGGACACATTCCTCCATGTATGAGTCTATTATCAGGAATCTGCTCGCCGCTGAGACCAAGAGTCCAGCCAGCAGTGCCAGCACCAGCAACATGGCAGCTGGGAGGGGAGGGTCAGGCAATCTGTACGAGAAGACAGGAGAGCAGAGAAACAGGAGGGCAAACAAACCATGTGAACAGACAACAGGCACGTGCATAGACTTGGCTTCAGCATCTTAGTGAGTCTGCATGGAATAAGGCAATCTTTAAGACACCTCTGATGCCCTAAATGATCTGGGATAAGAGAAAGAACCAGCCGGTTAGTTGTGCCAGGAAAATAACTAGCAAACAGCTTGGCCCTCTCAACAGGCAGCCAGGTTCTGGACCAGTTGCACTTTCTGAACTCAGCTCAAAGAACAAACACTTAATATTGGTGCCAATACACCATGAACAGCTGTGGCCAGATTCTTCCTATGCAGAAAGAGGGCGGCTGATGAAAGGCACCCCTAGCAAGCACTGCCTCCCGGCCAAAAGGTGGCAGGGATGAACCAGCAGATTCAAGCCATGCTCCATGCCATTCAGAAGTACAAGATCTGCAACCAGATCACTCACATCTCTGCCCAAGAATGCCTCCATCTTGTCTCGATCAAGTTACAGCTTTCTTGTCCCCATCTCATTCGTGACCCCTTTTGATACTGGCTTGGGGAAAATCTGAAGAATTCATCCATTGAGAGTCTCCCCACCCCCCTCACTTAATTCACTTGGTGCAAAGAATACAGTGCATGAGAAAACAAAATATGTTACAAACCAAATTACATGGTACTATGAGGTAATGCAAACACCAACATTAAGGCAAGACAGCTCTTCAAAATAATGCAAAATTTCCTTTAAAAAAAGTTTCACAAGAACAAGCCAATTTCAAAGTCAAGGGGAAGTAAGAATGCCCACAATTCAATGAATGTCAGAAACGCACCAAGACCCATCTTGTCCATGAAGCTAGAACTCTTAACCTTCCTCCCTTACATTCAGAATTCCAGGAAGACCGCAATTCTTTTACACTTTCCCATATCATGCTTAACACTCAGAATTAACGCTGCTTTCAATCAGATTTCTGCTTAAGTATGCACCACCCTCTTGATACCTTTTTAAACTATTTATATGTGAATTGTAATTTTAATAATGCTTTTATGAATTTGTGAATTCTTGTCCATATTGCGGATTATGTGTTTTAATTGATGTAATCTGAGCCTGAATGGGGAGGGCGGAATAGAAATATAATGAAATAAGTAAATCAGTAAGATTTTATGTTTTAAGTATGCATATTGAGATTATAGCCTTCAATAGATGTTAATTGGTATTTTTATTTAGTTAAAACTGTCCATTAGCCGAAAGGTTGGCCTTTAACAGCTGATCAAAATGCAACAGGAAAAGCTCCTCCGCCGCTCTAGAGGCAATGCAAGAAAGCATTGTAGAATGCAGGCTAGGTATAGAAGTTGCCACAATAATTAAGAAAGAGTATGCAACTGAAAAGGCCTGCAATAACTAGGGCTGAGCTTGTTGCCAGGCCTGGAGAAAAATGTCCTGTACCTTTAACAGAGACTTAATGTGTAGAAATGGACAGTAGAAGCTTTTCATGGCATGGAGGTAACATCACCAGGTAAATAACAGGAAGAGGACATTTGTCTCCAGGCCTGTCGCTAACCAGACTCCTTGACATTAAATACCCATATGCTCAAACGTTTTACTACACCTCTCAAACCGCTCTCCCCAAATGCACTTTCCCCCCTTAATACATGAAAACATTTGTTCCAAGTTCCAGCCCGCTAATGCTCTGCATGCCCATTCCCAGTTCCCCATTTTGACCCAAGGCAAGAGGAACTGGATAGCTATAGTCAGAGAAAGAATACCTCACTGAGCTATTTCAGTTGTGCCCATCCAGGATTGTTCACCTGAAGTGATTCTCCCTTCAGCTGAAGACTACACTTAAAAGGAGCTGTCTTACGTGGACTATGAAGGGAGGGGCTAGCAACAGACACCAATGAGACAGAGAGCTGTGGAAGCTCAGAGACAAGAATTGCTCACTGATAATCTAGCAGTACTGCTTTATTTACAAAGTTCAGACTGGACCTCCATAGGGCAATGATCAGCGCTGCCTAGAACAGTATTTCAAAAGCCAACATTTCCAGACAAATCCCTGGGCTCCTTTGCATATGTAATCCTTTCAGAAATATTATCAAAATATTCATAAACTGCTTTTCCCACATAGTATTTCCAGAGGGAAGGCTGTATTCATCTGTTGTAGTTTAATGAAACAGGCGATCCATGGTACTTTAAAGAATAACAATTTAATCCAGCAGAAGCTTTAATGGACCAGAGTTTATTTCATGAGATGCATTAAGAGAATTTTCCTTCAGAAGATACATTTATATTCAATCTACAAATAACAGAAATGCAAGAGGATGAAAATGTTACAAAGAAAGTACAGTTTAAAACAATATCCAAAAGAGTAAATGATCCTTTCAGAGTCAAAATAGATGTTACATCTTTTAACACGTCAGGTCTGCGTTTTCATGACCCAATTCATATTCCCTACAGCCAGACGGCACCTGCAGGAAACTCACTGTGCAGATGACTATTCAGATTGGGACTACAGCCCAGGGGAGGGGCTTCAGCTTCTGGGGGTGTTCTTTGCCCCATTGGGGTGATGCACACACAACACTTTTGTGCTTTGGCTCTTAACTTAAAACTGGGTAGAAGATCTGCCAGGGCAGAAGTTATTTTTTTTGTGAGGGGAACTGCCCCACCCCCCCAATAGCAAATGACCTCTGCTTTATTTTTTGAATAACCATTCCCTGCAGCTGCTGGGTGGCTTCAGGGAACCCAACTCTTTCTTTAAAAATGAACATCTAGATTGGCCCTCAGAAGCCTTTCCCCCTTTCCCCTCTTTGTTTTAGTTGTAGTTTTCATTGTAACCACTTTGAATCTTCAGATTTTGAAGTACAAGATTTTGTCTAGGAATAAAACTAGTCCATTAGCAATAAAATTATTAGCATTTCAGCCAAGAGTCTTACAAAAATGATGAAGCTGGTTGGCTAGATATGCCTCTCTCATTTCATGTAGATCTTCCATCATGAGCCAACGATAGACAGCCCTTACAACGAGCCCAAGAGACACAATTATGCTTGAACCAAGTCATACAGGGGTTATTATGAGGTATTGTGGTGGACAGTCACCCTAAGATGGGCCGATTCCAGATGACTAACCTTAAGGCGCTTCATGCCGCCCTCTTCCGGATCGCGACGGGGAAAATGCGAAATATCGTGTTTCCTCGCGCGAGTTTTGCACGTCATCGCGCAAAACTCGCGCGAGGAAACGCGATATTTCGCATTTTCCCCATCACGATCCGGAAGAGGGCGGCATGAAGCGCCTTAAGGTTAGTCATCTGGAATCGGCCATGGTCTCGTTCTCACTTCACAACAGGATGTTTTTAGTTTACAAAGTACAAAATTTGTCAGCACTCACGTAGGAGGGGTTTATCAGACAACAATCTCTTTGTATTATGCCTGTTTACTGCACTGGGCCTCATTGTAGAAGAGCAGAGTTCATGGTGTATTTGTTGTAGTGGACACTGGGAGATCAATATTTTGAAACGATGAGGTCAAGGGTCACATTGTACCCTGCATGCATTTCAGCAAAGCTTTTAGTCTGCAGATTTAATAACAGGCACCTCTGATTTATTTATTTATATTTTTAGTCCGCTCTCCCCGCAAGCGGGCTCAGAGCGGAGCACAACACAGTAATATACATAACAAAATAAAGCAATGGTAGCGATTACATTATATTAAAAACATCATTAATACAGCAAGGCAAGGGAGAATTTCTTCCACACAAACAAAACAACTTCAAAGCAGCAGAAATTCCCATACAGACACACCTTTCAAAAACTTGAAGTTAAAAGCTTGCTGGAAAAAATGGATCCTCAAAGCTATGAAAAAACATAATAGAGATTTATAAGTAGTGTATACTTACTGCTAAGGCAAATCATTCATTTCCCTGTGTGGAGCTAGGTTTGCTTAGCTAATGGCAAAGTGTCATCTTGAAGCATAAAGAGCATCTCCTCCTCTTCCAAAGGCCAGAGCCGTCTTTTCCTGTTTTCTTAAAATAGGGAACTCAAAGCACCCAGCAGTGCTCCTCCAGCTGCCCCTGCAACATTGGTAACCACTGACACACCTGCAGCACCTGGGATAAGAGATCAAAGAACACCATTACTGTGACACAAGTCCTCAGAGCCCCCCCTCACCAGTAGGAGGAATCCTTCCATCAATCCACAAGGGCCGGATGTTACATACCAACTGACTGCAATGTAGCAACGAGGCTTCCAGCAGCCACTCCTCCACCATTAGCAATAGCAGATGCTGACATCATACTTGCAGCTGTAGATCCAGCAGCAATTCCAGCTCCAGTAAAACCCAGTGCCCCAGCAACTGCTGGGAAAGCAGCTGTGGCCACTGTAGTACAAGAAACACAATTATTAGCTGTATCTTAACAATACATTCCTACCTTTCCTTCCAATCATATAGAAGATCCCTGGACAGCTTTCATCATCAAGACACACATAGTGGAACAGTTAGTTACCAGCCAACATGGAGCCCTTGAAGTTAATAGTATAAGAGCCCTTTTAAAAGACCCTTATGGCCAAAATGTATTTTAGCATTGAGGAAATGGATTTATGAATGATACATTGAGATTATGAACTAAGATGGGATAGAGCTCTAGTAATAACTGTTCCCACTGATGAATGGGAACGCTACTTAGGGACATCTCTAAAGTCCTACTCAGTGTGGGTGCTGGAAAAAAATTGCCTGAAATTATATTTTGCCCTGGTCAGATTGGTGAAAGTCTCTGGAGCATTAGGACTTTATAGGAAATGCAGTGGGGCAGGAGACGCTCTGCTACGTATGTGGTGTGAACCGGTCCAAATATCTGGTTAGGTAGGGTGGGTTTGTATTTTTATGGAGAAATGTGTGGTCACAAAAAAAAACATGGACAGGGCACCCTGTATTGTGTGGAAACGCAGGTAGGCAGAGAAATGTTTTAAATAAATAAATAAAATTCAGAAGAACCTGGTTTTGTTAAAATTTGGAATCACTGGGCCAAACTGCATACACCATCTACAACACGATCACCGCAGGAACTTGCAGCAGAATGCCAAGGGATACAGTTTGGAAGCACCACAGGAAACCTGACTCAGATTAGGATTGTGGTGTAGGAGGAGCAGTGCAGAGGGGAAGGCAGGAGTTCCCCCCACCCTAGTCCAATCTAATCAGACTCTTGCAGGGCTTTTAAGATGAGTTCCCATGAGGAGGTCTTTTCACCCTTTCAGCTGAAATAATCCTTATCCTCCAAACATATACAACATTTAACAGCTAAGCATGTGTTTCTTGACCATACATTATTAAAGAGTTCAGCTTTTTCAATGTTATAAATTTTAGCTTAATATCCAAACATACTGGTGGTCCTACTTGTTGTGACTCTGAGAGAATTTCTGTTCAAGTACACTTTGTTTACCACAGAATTTTTTCCCTACCAGTTTAAGATTACCCCTTTATCGCAAATGTTTATCTACAAAGATTGTGTTATATCTGCTGCTCTCCATTATATGAAAACATAGCTGCAGGAAAGCTTTCCATAACGAACATGATAATTCTGTAAAGTATCCCCTATACAAGATCTTTTGCAAGGTGGCAATACCAAAGAGAAATACAAGTATATGATGTCCATGTCCAGTTGGCTGTCTAGACCCAAGATCAACTTATTTAGGGAGAGCCTGTATTCATACATGAGGCTCACTGCTTGGCCCAGCTGTTTGCAGATGTTAGCAAAGAATATAATGAATTGATCACTGCAAGACAAAACTCACAACACAAAACATACCAGCACCAGCTACAGCACCAGCAGCAACAGTGACAATGTCAGCTATGGAAAGAAATATGTGCGTTAGAAATTCAAAATCTGAGCACAAGAGAAATAGTAACAGCTTCAGTTAATAAGACAGCATTTCAGACTGTGGGCAGCCAAGACATAATTGGTGAATCAAACTGGAAATAAGACTGAAGCGAGTCTCCCCAAAAAGTAAAGCTTCAAATAAGGTTAATAGAAGATCTGTGAGCAGCAGGTTTACGAAAACCTTTAAGCTGCAGCTAAGGAACCACCTCACCATTTTATACTAGGGCTGTGGCATGGAAAGGAGGATGCAGTTTAATTGCTGTGCCGTTTCAACAGACATCCCTGGCTAGTCCTAGAAAGCCACCCCCCATTTTTCCCTTCCAAGGCTAGGAAAGGTCTGGGGAGGGGGGGGTGTCAGTTTTGTTTGACAAACCCACAACAGGGGAGTTACAAACTTTCCCTTTAGACTACACCCCAGTACAAACAGGGAGCTTTTTTGGCCATGGTTTACCTCTATGATGATCGCCTCAGCATTTAAAAAGACTTCAGCCACTTTATTCAGAGCAGCTATCACTCTATGCTTCTCAGAGCAGGAAGACTTGATTTGCTCCCCCTACAGGATACCAGAATTCTCTTACCCAGTTCCTTATTACAGCCAACGGGGAGGAAATCAAAGAAGCATCCCTGTTGCCCAGAAAGTACAGCTTGACCCACGACAAACTTGTCACAGGAGAGGAAAGAACAGCAGGTGACAATATTGTCATGCCTACACTGCAGCTACCTCATTTGTGTTTTGTGAGCTATTCTAAGGGGAAAGCCACCTACAACTTGGGACCTGGTTTCAATACAAATGTCATTCTGTATCGTTCAATAATCAGTTGAGAGTTATCAGTTCATATCAGAGCTGTATGCTTGGCTAAGCATCTAATCACAGCTATGTTGATGTTTTCTCTCATAAGCATCCAGGCTGCCAAAGCAAACAAAGGAAAAATCTCTCAAAGGGCTCTCCTATTACGGTGCTTATTCTCATGCAGTGTGCTCATTCGCAAGCATGCAGGGCTTCTCTACTGTCAAGTTCTACCACTTCCAAGTTCTCCTGAGCAAGTGCAAAACGGATCAGTGGGAATCTCCTGGATTCTTTACTCATCTCGACTTTGTTTCACACTCTGTAAATTCCTCCTTCTGCCATTAGTGTCCCTTACCTGCCTGAATTTCAGGGGATAGGGAGAACTGGGTAAGAAGTTTTAGACACCCATTTCTCCTTCACTTGGAATGCAGTCTGTAGGCTGCTAGAGATGGCAATCAAGGCTGATCAACTCTGCCCTGTTGGATACTTTCCTGCAGGAGACCAGGATCTCCTGGCTGTCTCTTTAAGTATCTCCAGCAGTGGAAGTTATACCATAGAAAATAATCCAGAAGAACTGTCCCATCCAGTTTACCTAAAGAAATGTTACGTTTCCTGAGGGAACTCGGGAAAAGTGCAGCTGACAAACTGCCTCCCAAGGCACAGACTGTGGGACTAGTTGGAGAACTCACCCATCGGGAGATTTTGACGTCTCTTCACCTTGAGCAGGGAACACTGTGCATGAAACAAACAAACAAGCTAAAGCATTAACTAAACCGATAGATATAGAAAGACACTGAAGTAAAGCAGGCACCTCCAGTGTGTCGCCAACCAATTTTAATACCAAACTCCTACCTCGCGCAAGCCTTTCTCGTATACTAGTCTTTTAAGAGCCGAAACAGACGTTAAGAACTACACGTGGTTGCGCACGTGTCCGCGCTCCCGTCTGTTTCGGCCCGCCCGTGGCTGTTTCAGAATTTCGGCGCGTGTCCTGCCCGCACCAGACCTGTGATTGTGTGTCCGCGTCTGCACGTGCCCCTCCTGACGACCAGCGAGTTCCCAGAACAGAGCGGCTATTTTTACCATCCCGGGGGCTGTGGACCTCTCAATGACTGCTAGATGGCGCTATTGCCTGCAGCTTGCGAGCGAGCAGGTGACGCGCAATGGACTGGTCCGGGGGCCTCCAACGCGGGCCTCAAAAGATTGGATGACTGTTTGGCTTCGTGTCAGGAGCAAACCTCCCCGGCCAGGCCTGGAGCAAACCCTTTTCTGGCTCAATATTGGCACATGAGGTCCAGGGCACACCTGGGGGGTGATCTGGCCCAAGGGCCTGGAACCAGCACCCTGGATTTGGGCGGGGGGGGGAAGGAACACAGATCTGGCAGGGTTGCTCCTTTCTCCAACGGCCCATGGCTGGGAAGAGCCATGCAAGGCCCTGCCGTGTCTCCCCAGGCATGGGAAGGCCTGGAGCAAACCCTTTTCTGGCTCAATATTGGCACATGAGGTCCAGGGCACACCTGGGGGGTGATCTGGCCCAAGGGCCTGGAACCAGCACCCTGGATTTGGGCGGGGGGGGGGGGAAGGAACACAGATCTGGCAGGGTTGCTCCTTTCTCCAACGGCCCATGGCTGGGAAGAGCCATGCAAGGCCCTGCCGTGTCTCCCCAGGCATGGGAAGGCCTGGAGCAAACCCTTTTCTGGCTCAATATTGGCACATGAGGTCCAGGGCACACCTGGGGGGTGATCTGGCCCAAGGGCCTGGAACCAGCACCCTGGATTTGGGCGGGGGGGGGGAAGGAACACAGATCTGGCAGGGTTGCTCCTTTCTCCAACGGCCCATGGCTGGGAAGAGCCATGCAAGGCCCTGCCGTGTCTCCCCAGGCATGGGAAGGCCTGGAGCAAACCCTTTTCTGGCTCAATATTGGCACATGAGGTCCAGGGCACACCTGGGGGGTGATCTGGCCCAAGGGCCTGGAACCAGCACCCTGGATTTGGGCGGGGGGGGGAAGGAACACAGATCTGGCAGGGTTGCTCCTTTCTCCTCCGGCCCATGGCTGGGAAGAGCCATGCAAGGCCCTGCCGTGTCTCCCCAGGCAGGGGAGGCCTGGAGCAAACCCTTTTCTGGCTCAATCTTGACACAAGAGGGGGGGCAGGGGGGTTTGGGGACTCCTTAGCCAAGTCTCCCCAAAGTGGCCTGTGTCCTCCATGTTGAGATCGGGGGGGGCAGGGAGGGAGAAGCAGGACAGGACACAAGGAAGATTTGGAGAGCAGAGGCCGCGGCTGGCCAGTCGTTCAAATTCAATGAGAGGCTAGTGTTTTCTCGCAGGAGTGATCTGAAGGACAAAAGAGAGGTCCCCGGGGCGCGGCCAGGGCATGCCTGTCGCGGAAACATGTGCAAATCTGGCCAAAGGGCCTGGACACAAGGAAGATTTGGAGAATCGCGCCCCCCCCCTGGTCGGTGAAAAATTCATGGGGACACCGGCGGCCGCCAGCGCGGTTCCCACCCGTCGGTCTCAGCAGACGCGAAAAAGGGAGGCGGGCCGGGCGGGCGGCGATGCGGGGCTCGAACAAGGAGTCCCAGGGCACTAAGCAGGCCTTCCTGCTTGTTGCTCTACGGGACTCCTGTGCGGCAGCCCCTTCTGATAGCATGCATATTTCGGCTGCGACCGTCGGGGAGGGAATTCAGGGGGGGAGAGGCAGAGCGCATGTTAACATCGGATGACTTCAGCCTTGCATCGCACAAAAGGGAAATATGAAGGACAAAGGAGTGGCGCTTGGGGCGCGTCGAATACATGCCTGTCGCGCAAACATGTGCAAATGAAACGGCCCGCAAACCAACTTGGGGCCCTGAGAGGAGAACATGCAAAACCTGCCCCCCAAAACCTGCCCCCCAAAACCTGTTCCTGCTCTGTTGGAACCAGGTGCCAGGTCGCTTATTCAGGGTGGAGCCCCGCGGCAGGCCTCACCGGAAACCCTCCGCCACTCTTGGCACAAGGCAAATCTCTCCTGCAAGTCCTATAATTGTGCCTCAAACACAAAGTCAGGAGAAAAGAAACGGCAGGGGGGTTTGGGGAGTCCTTCGCCAAGTCTCCCCGAAGTGGCCTGTGTCCTCCATGTTGTGATCGGGGGGGGGCAGGGAGGGAGAAGCAGGACAGGACACAAGGAAGATTTGGAGAACAGAGGCCGCGGCTGGCCAGTCGTTCAAATTCAATGAGAGGCTAGTGTTTTCTCGCAGGAGTGATCTGAAGGACAAAAGAGAGGTCCCCGGGGCGCGGCCAGGGCATGCCTGTCGCGGAAACATGTGCAAATCACACTGCCTGCACAGCAACTTGGGCCCCAGAAAAAAAGAAGTAGGCAACGCGGGCCAGGCAAGAATCGAACGGGGATCACAATGGACTCAAAGCCATCCCTCTTGCCGCGCGCCCATTTGATCCCCCGAACGAAACCTGCTCCGTTGGAACAGTGGTGGGGAGAGTCCTCCCCCTCCCCCGAGAAACGGCAGGCTGGGAAGGAATATGCAGATTTTTCCTATAGTGCACGCCTATCCGCCCGGTACTGCCGGTATTTAACCGGTGTGCGCCCCGAAAAGTAAGGCTTTTCAGCCCATAACTGACCAAGCACCATCCCCTCGTCTTCGCCCGATGCTGAAACTTGGCATCCGCCACGCAGCGTCGAGCACCCGTGACCTGACCGCAAGAGGGCTGGGATGGAGCCTGTGGGCGTTAAAACGGGGAATATGAGGGCGACTTCTTTATTCAGAGCCAAGTTCGACCGCCGCGCAATGTGGCGGTTTGGTGAGAGCCCCGTTTCCACGTGGAGCAGGCTTTCTCGCGAGCTCGAAAAATGCTTGCGGTCATATGCCCACCCATGAACTCAGCTTCTGCTGAGACGAAACAACGCTTAGGGCCCCCGCGGGGGCCCGACAAAACAGTCACAAAAGGAAGGGCACAGACAATGGGCAAGCCATCACCATGAGTAGGCCTGGGTGGGGAAGTCCTGTGGGTGGAGCGGAGCCTGGATGACTGGCTGGCCAACCCGCTTATTCGTATGTAAATTGAGAGCAGAGAACATGGAAGCAGAGTAGCTGCAATGGTTGGGCGGGCGCCGGGCAGGAGCAGGCACAGTCAGCACATTCTTTCCCCGCTGCAAGCACACCTGGGCTTTCACAAGGCTGCGGAGAGGCTGGATTGCGGTTTGCCTTGGCGCCCACCATGACTGAAACGTCACGATCGCTGCGTGGTGTGCGGGCGGCGTAGTCGCCACATCTCCATGGGCGCCGCCGAAATCCCACATGGCCCTGCTGCTGCACTGTGGCCGGCAGGGTGGTGGAGGGCCCCGATTCCACGTGGAACCGGGACTCTCACCATTGCACTCCTTTGTGGGTAAATTTCGTGCAGCAATGCCCGGACCAGGCCGGATTAGACTAAAGATCCAACAGCCTGGCCTTCGAATTTGGCTCTGAATAAGGGAGGGCCCTCACGCAACCCTCCCGATCTCTTGGTAAAGGACATTAGCAGAGCACCAGGCATCCTGAAAGGCGCACACAAAGCGAAGCCCAGTAGGCTGTATGTGCCACCCCCAGTAATCCCAGCTCTGTGTCCCTGCTCCCAGGCCTGCCAACCAGGGTCCCCTCTGTATTATTTCCCGGAAAATATCCCAGGCGTGTGCTCCCGCTCCCGGCCCAGAGCACAGTCAAGGCTCCCCCCGGGCCCTTCCTGTGAAAACTCTCCCTGCAAGCAGCTTCCAGATTTGCCTTTAGTGAGGAGTCTGCTGGTTTTCCATGTCACCAAATGTGGGAGATTCTGCCCAAAGAAAATATGATTTCCTCATGCAGTTGAGCCAATTCTTTATAGTTGTTTTATTAAACCAAAATGTCACATGCACGCGCACACACACACACACACACACACACACACAACAGTTTGCCGCAACCCTATGAGGGGGTCATGTTTAATTCAGGTGACCAAACAGCGCAATGAACTCATTAGGTGTTATACAGAGTGACTGCTAGATATTTATCAATGGTATATAAAGTTTCAGGAAATTGTTGGAATCTAGTGAAAGCCAGACTAGAAGCAATTTTGGGGTGGGGTTATTTTAAGAACGGCTACCCGGGAGCTGGACTTTGCTTAGCAAGAGACGATTTTAAACATCATTATAGGTTGAGACACATTTTGGGGTGAAGTCTTCCATGATGGGTTTTTTTTTGTGTGTCTCTATCCATTTGTATGCTCCGGTCGGAATGGGACCTGGGGATAGGGAACACACAGCAAACCAAACCCGTGGTATGCCGTGTGAACCCCAACTCGAAGCGGTTCCCGCCCCCAGGCCAGAGCAACCGCCAGGCTGCAACAGCACGATCTCTTGAAAAATAAAAGTCAGAGCATGTAGAGGGTTGCCCTAACTCCGGTCAGGCGGGCGGTCCAAGCACCAGCCAAGCCTCTAGAGGCCTCTCCCCGGCAATAAACCAAAAAACCGCGACCGTGATGGGTCGCCCAGGATCGAGCGAGGATCCCCATGAGCACAAAACCGTCGTTCTATCCTCATGCCCATGGGGTCCTCTGCCTAAAACGGCACCGAACGGCACCAAAGAGCAGTCCTTCGACCCGGCCACCCTCCCCCGTGCTCGCCCAAACACACAGATGCTGTTCCTCCGCCCGCCCGCCCCCCGCCCACCACCACCTTCGACGCGGCCCCCCTCCCCCGTGCTCGCCCAAACACACAGATGCTGTCCCTCCACCCGCCTCACCACCATCCCACCCCCCGCCCCGGATAGAGACACACAGTCTGAAACCGGCTGTACCGGTCACAGCTTTATTGAATTATCGGTATTGCTGGAAGTGCGCACTTATGGCGGCACGAATCGATACTGCCCGTGCGGTAAGAGCGGCCTCGGACCAGGGAATCTGCGGCCGCTCATCCCCGGGCTCCATCAGCGGCTCGCGCGGGAACAGCCCGTAAACGATGTCCCCGCGCGAGAGGCAAATGTTGTGAAGGATGCAGCAGGTGGTGATTACCGCGACCATGAGGCGCTCGCTGACAAGTAGGGGCCGCTGTAAATAAAGCCAGCGATTTTTCAGAATTCCGAACGAGCGTTCCACACTCATGCGCGCCCGGCTCAGTCTGTAGTTAAAGCGCTCCTGGGCGCGCGTTGATGGCGCCGGATAGGGCTTCATGAGCCAGGGCCGAAGAGGATAGGCGGGGTCCCCGATGATTACCGGGTCGAATGTGACCCCCTCCAGAGTGACCGGCCGCTTCGGGCGACGGGCGCCATCCTCGAGTCTCTTGAACAGGGGCGAGTTACGGAGCACACGCGCGTCGTGCGCCCTTCCCGGGAAGCCCACAAAAATGTCCAGGAATCGTGCATCGCTGTCCACCACCGCCTGGAGAATCATGGAGCAGTATCCCTTGCGGTTGATGTACTTGTCCCCAGAGAAAGGCGGAGAACGGATCTCGATGTGTGTCCCGTCCACGGCGCCCCAGGCATTGGGGAATCCCCTCTCCTCGAACCCGGAGATAATGTCCTCGAGGTAATCGATGCAGATCCACTTCTCGGTCAGCTTTGCAGCGATGAGCTCGCAGACCTCGTCGAATATCCCGCAGACGGTAGAGACGCCACGGCCAAATGCGGGCAGTGTCGCGGAGTTTGTGGTTCCCGTGGCAAGCTTCCAGATGGTGATGGCGATCATCTCCTCGGGAGGGACTGGGTCGCGCATGTGGGTCGTCTCGCGGACGAGATCTTCGCGAAGCTCCCCAACAATGTACTCGAACGTGGCACGTCGCATTCTGAACTGCTGCAGCCACTGGCCGTCACTGAACTCGTAGCGCTCCCACCACGGCCACCAGTGAGGGCATGCCCGGGGAAGCACCCATGCCTTCCTCGGCGGGAAAGCAACAATGAAGCACTGCGCCATCTCCTCCACGGACGCAAGTGTTGCCACCAACTGCCGCAGTCTTCTTCTATGTCGCGCGCGGCGGCCGTTAACTTCCTCTCCCAGCTGCCTCCCGAGCAGGGCCACAGTGTCAGCTGTGGCAGCCATAGAGCGGATGACCGTCCGCGCGAACAAGGAGAGCGCGACCGCAAAGGCACGGAGTGTTTCTCTCGGCGGCTGGCCCCTGCTGCTCCTCTTCCCGTGAGCGGGCGCCATGGCGTGACGGCGACCGCAACGGTTCCCGCCCCACAACGGCCCCTTCTCCTTAGACGTCCGCCCCCCCGCCCCCTCGTGACGTGGCCGACACTGTCCAATGCCGCGCGAGTGTGACGCCCAGACGCTCTCGAGCAGCCGTCTCTTGCAGCGAGTGGACAGGTGATTGGTCCCCTGCCGGCCACGTCAGCGTCGCACCCCCCTCCAACTTACTGTAAAGGCAGCCCGAAACTGACCGCGAAGACCGCCGTTGACGATCGTTTGTTGCTCCCGAGCCCAGCAAAGGACACCCAGAACGGCCAACCGCAACATGGACTCCACCGCGCCTCCCGAACCCGCAAGCAGTCTGCCTCTCTTGATCACCCTCAGCACCAGCCCCACGTCCTGCACCGGTGCCGGACTCTCGGTGGTCCCGGCGGCCCGAGGCAAGAAGGCAAAGGCCGCCCCCTGGTCTGACGAGGAAACGAGAGCCCTCATCCAGATTTGGGGGGACGACGCTGTGCAGAGCAGGCTTTCCGCAAGCTACAGGAATGTGAGCCAGTTCCAGTGGATCGCGAACGAGATGGCGGCCAGGGGTTTCCCCAGGGACTGGGAGCAGTGTCGTGAGCGGGCGAAGACTCTGAGAAGGGGCTACAAGGAGTGTGTGGACGGGAACAGTCGTTCGGGACACGGGCGGAGGGTTTGGCCCTTCTTTGAGGAACTGAACCGGTTCCTGCGGCTGGAGCAGGATCTGGTGGTGCCACGGGTGATGGGCACTGGCGTCCCCCCAACCGTCGTTGACCGGCGTCGACGTTCGGCCAGAGCCACTGAGGGGGAACCGGAGGGGGGTACTGACAATGTGGTCGGCGTTGGAACGGAGGACACCGAGGACACCTTCGAGGAGCCCGCCGGCGATTGCCTCCCAGATCGATCTGTGGCAGCAGCGGCCGGCGACCACTCCGCGGCAGAGACCATCGGTGAGTAATGTCCCGTGGGCAGTTGTGCGGTCGGGAATGCGGGGTGCCTGCGGGAGGGAGGCCCCCATCTAACACCGTCTCCCTCGTTCTTCACACGCTACCCAGCCGACACCACGGCCGCCGGGACACGCCGTCTGTCTCCGGCGGAGCGAATGTCGAACCTCCGACTTCGGCGCCGGGAGCGCCCGCACAACGAGGCGATCGTGTGCATGGAGGCGACTCGGCGTGTGGTGGAGAAAATATCGTCGGAGCTGACCGACTCCTGCGCAATGGAGAAGGAGGCGCGGCAGAGTGAGGCTGCTGACCGAGGCGAGCAAAAAGAACTGTTTAGCCGGGCGGTCGAAGCGGCAGAGCGCCAAGCAGCCACGGCAGAAAGCTGCATGCGCGACATGGTGCGCCTCCTGGAGAGGATGGTCTCCGCGGTTGAGGCCCCCGCTGCCCCACCATCAAGCACTGCCGGCCCCAGGGACTCCGCAGACGGTGACGCCCCCACAGCCGACGCTCCCGACCACGCTCCCACGGCGGATCCCGCCGCAGATGAGAACCGGCCGCCGGAGCCGCCCGCTCCACGCGCAAAGAGGTTCCGTGTCCGGGCCGACCCCGAACCCCTTCCTAGGGGCTACCTGTTTGCAAAAAGGCAGCGCTGCCCACCACGACGCTACCGGCTGTAGGGTGTATGAGGCCCCTCTGCACCGGGGTCTAATCGTCTTATCGGGCATTCCTATTAATGTGTTTTCCCAATGTTGAGGGGGTTACTTTTTGTTTCTAACCGGTGGCGGCTGTGGGGCGGTTGCTTGTTATCCAGCACCACCCTCGTTGACTTGTGCTCCAGCACTTCTAATGTTCGCTTGAATTGAGCGCACCATGTTTTTTTTCCTGAATAAAGACACTTTCACGACCGCTTTGCTTGTCTTTCTAGCAAACTCTGGGGATTGGTAAAGGGGAAAAAGTTTTTCCTCCCTTTTACATTCACTTCGCCCCACCCCAAACTACGCTGCCTCACCTCCTTCTGCAAGGAAGCGCGCCCTCCCCCCCCATTCCCTGCCCATTTTATCAGAGAACAATACATGTAAAGTTATGTTTCCTACTTCGCCGAGGGAACGCCCCCCTTCCCGGCCATGACATAAGCACGAATAGACCCGTTGCCCTTGGCGGGGCACCGCGGCCAGTGAACAAGTAGCCCGCTCACTGTCATCGGTGCTCTGCGTTCGAATCCGCAGTGCACACACGTGGATGATCGCAACATTCAAGCAGTCATCCACGCGTGTGCACTTTTATCAGTCGCCACCCTGCACCGTGACGGCCCCCCCGGGCCAGTGAGGGAACGCGGTTGGGAGAATAAAGAGCAAGCACACACACCGACCCCCCAAAGCCCCATCACGGGGTGATGTGATGGCTTCCTCGGGCTCATTGCCCATTGGCTCCTTTCCCGTTTATTTGCCCAATGGTTGCCACTTTTAAGCTGCAGGAAACATTTTTGGTTCACTTCATTCCCGCCCCCAAATTCCCGGCAATCCAAACAAATGTTTTGCAGACCCTCCCCCCCCAAACCGATTGGACCTTTCCCCCCGAGGCCACGCCCCCCCCATTCCCCGGGGTCTCTGTTGGCCGAGGCCGGCCCCCCCTTACAGGGCGAGAGATAAGCCCGAATAGCACCAGCTACCCTTAGCGGGGCCCCACGGGCAGTGCGCACGGCGCTCGCCCACTGCCTATGGCGCCCCGCGTTCGAACCCGGTGTGCGCATACGTGGGCGATTGGAGTACTGATCAACCGACCGCGCATGCGCATTTTGTCCTTTTCCGCACGATGCTCCCGCCCATGGCAACAGGCGTCCCACGAGCCCCCCCTTTCCTGACGGAGGTCCACCCAGGCCCCCCCCTGGTGCCCAGCTTGGCCCTAGGGGAGAAAAGAGCAAGCTTGCAAGCCGCGTGTCCCGTTCCACAAGAGCCAGTAGGCCTCAAAGGAGAAGGGAGCAAGCCTGCATGCCAAAGATGGGTGCCATGTGTGCCCCCTCTGCCTGGCAAGAGCCACCTGAAGGCTTCCCCAGCCCCTTTTTCCGTCTCAGCTTGGGACATGTCCAGGCACGCACCTCGCCCGACCCACGCCAGGCACCCACCCAGTAGGCCTCAAAGGAGAAGTTTTGCAAGCCTGCATGCCAAAGATGGGTGCCATGTGTGCCCCCTCTGCCTGGCAAGAGCCAGTAGGCCTCAAAGGAGAAGGGAGCAAGCCTGCATGCCAAAGATGGGTGCTATGTGTGCCCCCTCTGCCTGGCAAGAGCCACCTGAAGGCTTCCCCAGCCCCTTGTCCCTCTCAGCTTGGGACATGTCCAGGCACGCTTCTCGCCCGTCCTACGCCAGGCACCCACCCAGTAGGCCTCAAAGGAGAAGGGAGCAAGCCTGCATGCCAAAGATGGGTGCTATGTGTGCCCCCTCTGCCTGGCAAGAGCCACCTGAAGGCTTCCCCAGCCCCTTGTCCCTCTCAGCTTGGGACATGTCCAGGCACGCACCTCGCCCGACCCACGCCAGGCACCCACCCAGTAGGCCTCAAAGGAGAAGGGAGCAAGCCTGCATGCCAAAGATGGGTGCCATGTGTGCCCCCTCTGCCTGGCAAGAGCCAGTAGGCCTCAAAGGAGAAGGGAGCAAGCCTGCATGCCAAAGATGGGTGCCATGTGTGCCCCCTCTGCCTGGCAAGAGCCAGTAGGCCTCAAAGGAGAAGGGAGCAAGCCTGCATGCCAAAGATGGGTGCCATGTGTGCCCCCTCTGCCTGGCAAGAGCCACCTGAAGGCTTCCCCAGCCCCTTTTTCCGTCTCAGCTTGGGACATGTCCAGGCACGCTTCTCGCCCGTCCTACGCCAGGCACCCACCCAGTAGGCCTCAAAGGAGAAGGGAGCAAGCCTGCATGCCAAAGATGGGTGCTATGTGTCCCCCCTCTGCCTGGCAAGAGCCAGTAGGCCTCAAAGGAGAAGTTTTGCAAGCCTGCATGCCAAAGATGGGTGCTATGTGTGCCCCCTCTGCCTGGCAAGAGCCACCTGAAGGCTTCCCCAGCCCCTTTTTCCGTCTCAGCTTGGGACATGTCCAGGCACGCACCTCGCCCGACCCACGCCAGGCACCCACCCAGTAGGCCTCAAAGGAGAAGGGAGCAAGCCTGCATGCCAAAGATGGGTGCCATGTGTGCCCCCTCTGCCTGGCAAGAGCCACCTGAAGGCTTCCCCAGCCCCTTTTTCCGTCTCAGCTTGGGACATGTCCAGGCACGCTTCTCGCCCGTCCTACGCCAGGCACCCACCCAGTAGGCCTCAAAGGAGAAGGGAGCAAGCCTGCATGCCAAAGATGGGTGCTATGTGTCCCCCCTCTGCCTGGCAAGAGCCAGTAGGCCTCAAAGGAGAAGTTTTGCAAGCCTGCATGCCAAAGATGGGTGCTATGTGTGCCCCCTCTGCCTGGCAAGAGCCACCTGAAGGCTTCCCCAGCCCCTTTTTCCGTCTCAGCTTGGGACATGTCCAGGCACGCACCTCGCCCGACCCACGCCAGGCACCCACCCAGTAGGCCTCAAAGGAGAAGGGAGCAAGCCTGCATGCCAAAGATGGGTGCCATGTGTGCCCCCTCTGCCTGGCAAGAGCCAGTAGGCCTCAAAGGAGAAGGGAGCAAGCCTGCATGCCAAAGATGGGTGCCATGTGTGCCCCCTCTGCCTGGCAAGAGCCAGTAGGCCTCAAAGGAGAAGGGAGCAAGCCTGCATGCCAAAGATGGGTGCCATGTGTGCCCCCTCTGCCTGGCAAGAGCCACCTGAAGGCTTCCCCAGCCCCTTTTTCCGTCTCAGCTTGGGACATGTCCAGGCACGCTTCTCGCCCGTCCTACGCCAGGCACCCACCCAGTAGGCCTCAAAGGAGAAGGGAGCAAGCCTGCATGCCAAAGATGGGTGCTATGTGTGCCCCCTCTGCCTGGCAAGAGCCAGTAGGCCTCAAAGGAGAAGTTTTGCAAGCCTGCATGCCAAAGATGGGTGCTATGTGTGCCCCCTCTGCCTGGCAAGAGCCACCTGAAGGCTTCCCCAGCCCCTTTTTCCGTCTCAGCTTGGGACATGTCCAGGCACGCACCTCGCCCGACCCACGCCAGGCACCCACCCAGTAGGCCTCAAAGGAGAAGGGAGCAAGCCTGCATGCCAAAGATGGGTGCCATGTGTGCCCCCTCTGCCTGGCAAGAGCCACCTGAAGGCTTCCCCAGCCCCTTTTTCCGTCTCAGCTTGGGACATGTCCAGGCACGCTTCTCGCCCGTCCTACGCCAGGCACCCACCCAGTAGGCCTCAAAGGAGAAGGGAGCAAGCCTGCATGCCAAAGATGGGTGCTATGTGTGCCCCCTCTGCCTGGCAAGAGCCAGTAGGCCTCAAAGGAGAAGTTTTGCAAGCCTGCATGCCAAAGATGGGTGCTATGTGTGCCCCCTCTGCCTGGCAAGAGCCAGTAGGCCTCAAAGGAGAAGGGAGCAAGCCTGCATGCCAAAGATGGGTGCCATGTGTGCCCCCTCTGCCTGGCAAGAGCCACCTGAAGGCTTCCCCAGCCCCTTTTTCCGTCTCAGCTTGGGACATGTCCAGGCACGCACCTCGCCCGACCCACGCCAGGCACCCACCCAGTAGGCCTCAAAGGAGAAGTTTTGCAAGCCTGCATGCCAAAGATGGGTGCCATGTGTGCCCCCTCTGCCTGGCAAGAGCCAGTAGGCCTCAAAGGAGAAGGGAGCAAGCCTGCATGCCAAAGATGGGTGCTATGTGTGCCCCCTCTGCCTGGCAAGAGCCACCTGAAGGCTTCCCCAGCCCCTTGTCCCTCTCAGCTTGGGACATGTCCAGGCACGCTTCTCGCCCGTCCTACGCCAGGCACCCACCCAGTAGGCCTCAAAGGAGAAGGGAGCAAGCCTGCATGCCAAAGATGGGTGCTATGTGTGCCCCCTCTGCCTGGCAAGAGCCACCTGAAGGCTTCCCCAGCCCCTTTTTCCGTCTCAGCTTGGGACATGTCCAGGCACGCACCTCGCCCGACCCACGCCAGGCACCCACCCAGTAGGCCTCAAAGGAGAAGGGAGCAAGCCTGCATGCCAAAGATGGGTGCCATGTGTGCCCCCTCTGCCTGGCAAGAGCCAGTAGGCCTCAAAGGAGAAGTTTTGCAAGCCTGCATGCCAAAGATGGGTGCCATGTGTGCCCCCTCTGCCTGGCAAGAGCCAGTAGGCCTCAAAGGAGAAGGGAGCAAGCCTGCATGCCAAAGATGGGTGCCATGTGTGCCCCCTCTGCCTGGCAAGAGCCACCTGAAGGCTTCCCCAGCCCCTTTTTCCGTCTCAGCTTGGGACATGTCCAGGCACGCTTCTCGCCCGTCCTACGCCAGGCACCCACCCAGTAGGCCTCAAAGGAGAAGGGAGCAAGCCTGCATGCCAAAGATGGGTGCTATGTGTGCCCCCTCTGCCTGGCAAGAGCCAGTAGGCCTCAAAGGAGAAGTTTTGCAAGCCTGCATGCCAAAGATGGGTGCTATGTGTGCCCCCTCTGCCTGGCAAGAGCCACCTGAAGGCTTCCCCAGCCCCTTTTTCCGTCTCAGCTTGGGACATGTCCAGGCACGCACCTCGCCCGACCCACGCCAGGCACCCACCCAGTAGGCCTCAAAGGAGAAGGGAGCAAGCCTGCATGCCAAAGATGGGTGCCATGTGTGCCCCCTCTGCCTGGCAAGAGCCACCTGAAGGCTTCCCCAGCCCCTTTTTCCGTCTCAGCTTGGGACATGTCCAGGCACGCTTCTCGCCCGTCCTACGCCAGGCACCCACCCAGTAGGCGTCAAAGGAGAAGTTTTGCAAGCCTGCATGCCAAAGATGGGTGCTATGTGTGCCCCCTCTGCCTGGCAAGAGCCAGTAGGCCTCAAAGGAGAAGGGAGCAAGCCTGCATGCCAAAGATGGGTGCCATGTGTGCCCCCTCTGCCTGGCAAGAGCCACCTGAAGGCTTCCCCAGCCCCTTTTTCCGTCTCAGCTTGGGACATGTCCAGGCACGCACTTCGCCCGACCCACGCCAGGCACCCACCCAGTAGGCCTCAAAGGAGAAGTTTTGCAAGCCTGCATGCCAAAGATGGGTGCCATGTGTGCCCCCTCTGCCTGGCAAGAGCCAGTAGGCCTCAAAGGAGAAGGGAGCAAGCCTGCATGCCAAAGATGGGTGCTATGTGTGCCCCCTCTGCCTGGCAAGAGCCACCTGAAGGCTTCCCCAGCCCCTTGTCCCTCTCAGCTTGGGACATGTCCAGGCACGCTTCTCGCCCGTCCTACGCCAGGCACCCACCCAGTAGGCCTCAAAGGAGAAGGGAGCAAGCCTGCATGCCAAAGATGGGTGCTATGTGTGCCCCCTCTGCCTGGCAAGAGCCACCTGAAGGCTTCCCCAGCCCCTTTTTCCGTCTCAGCTTGGGACATGTCCAGGCACGCACCTCGCCCGACCCACGCCAGGCACCCACCCAGTAGGCCTCAAAGGAGAAGGGAGCAAGCCTGCATGCCAAAGATGGGTGCCATGTGTGCCCCCTCTGCCTGGCAAGAGCCAGTAGGCCTCAAAGGAGAAGGGAGCAAGCCTGCATGCCAAAGATGGGTGCCATGTGTGCCCCCTCTGCCTGGCAAGAGCCAGTAGGCCTCAAAGGAGAAGGGAGCAAGCCTGCATGCCAAAGATGGGTGCCATGTGTGCCCCCTCTGCCTGGCAAGAGCCACCTGAAGGCTTCCCCAGCCCCTTTTTCCGTCTCAGCTTGGGACATGTCCAGGCACGCACCTCGCCCGACCCACGCCAGGCACCCACCCAGTAGGCCTCAAAGGAGAAGTTTTGCAAGCCTGCATGCCAAAGATGGGTGCCATGTGTGCCCCCTCTGCCTGGCAAGAGCCAGTAGGCCTCAAAGGAGAAGGGAGCAAGCCTGCATGCCAAAGATGGGTGCCATGTGTGCCCCCTCTGCCTGGCAAGAGCCACCTGAAGGCTTCCCCAGCCCCTTGTCCCTCTCAGCTTGGGACATGTCCAGGCACGCTTCTCGCCCGTCCTACGCCAGGCACCCACCCAGTAGGCCTCAAAGGAGAAGGGAGCAAGCCTGCATGCCAAAGATGGGTGCTATGTGTGCCCCCTCTGCCTGGCAAGAGCCACCTGAAGGCTTCCCCAGCCCCTTTTTCCGTCTCAGCTTGGGACATGTCCAGGCACGCACCTCGCCCCACCCACGCCAGGCACCCACCCAGTAGGCCTCAAAGGAGAAGGGAGCAAGCCTGCATGCCAAAGATGGGTGCCATGTGTGCCCCCTCTGCCTGGCAAGAGCCAGTAGGCCTCAAAGGAGAAGGGAGCAAGCCTGCATGCCAAAGATGGGTGCCATGTGTGCCCCCTCTGCCTGGCAAGAGCCAGTAGGCCTCAAAGGAGAAGGGAGCAAGCCTGCATGCCAAAGATGGGTGCCATGTGTGCCCCCTCTGCCTGGCAAGAGCCACCTGAAGGCTTCCCCAGCCCCTTTTTCCGTCTCAGCTTGGGACATGTCCAGGCACGCTTCTCGCCCGTCCTACGCCAGGCACCCACCCAGTAGGCCTCAAAGGAGAAGGGAGCAAGCCTGCATGCCAAAGATGGGTGCTATGTGTGCCCCCTCTGCCTGGCAAGAGCCAGTAGGCCTCAAAGGAGAAGTTTTGCAAGCCTGCATGCCAAAGATGGGTGCTATGTGTGCCCCCTCTGCCTGGCAAGAGCCACCTGAAGGCTTCCCCAGCCGCTTTGTCCGTCTCAGCTTGGGACATGTCCAGGCACGCACCTCGCCCGACCCACGCCAGGCACCCACCCAGTAGGCCTCAAAGGAGAAGGGAGCAAGCCTGCATGCCAAAGATGGGTGCCATGTGTGCCCCCTCTGCCTGGCAAGAGCCAGTAGGCCTCAAAGGAGAAGGGAGCAAGCCTGCATGCCAAAGATGGGTGCTATGTGTGCCCCCTCTGCCTGGCAAGAGCCACCTGAAGGCTTCCCCAGCCCCTTGTCCCTCTCAGCTTGGGACATGTCCAGGCACGCGCAAGGTAGTGTGGCCCCTGGAGGTGGGGGGTGGGGGGTGTCTCCTCACGAAACGACTGTAAACAGGGATACAAGAAACATTTATTTACAAAACAACCTTGAACAAACCCCAGTCACAGCAGGCTCTCTTTATGAGTGTGCACCGTCACCCGCCCCCCCCCCCTCCCCAGCAGTGTGGCCATGTCCCGGCGCATGTCCTGGACCGCTTGACCAATAGCCGTGATCTCCTCCGCCATCCTGGTCACCGCCGCCTCGGTTCGGTTCACTGCAGGAGAGAGCACAATGAGAGCCACGCACCCGCCATCTCACCCCATCTCCAGTAATGGGTTCCCTTCCCCCCCACCTGTCTCCATTGGGGAAACATAGGACAATGGATCTTGCCGGCACGGTGATCAATACCGCGGCCACCACATAGCCACAGATCTTCGCCGTCGCCAGTGGCTCAAAACCCTGATGGCCCACCCGCCTCTCGAAGCAGAAATGGCACCCCACTTACACACTCTGAGGCAGGCCTCCACCGCGACCTGCCCACACACTGTTATGGGCACAGCCTCCCGCTCCAGCTCTGCCCTGCGCCCCTCATCCCGCGAAGTCCCCGCGCTGGAACCGGATGAGTCTGTGCCGGTACAAAACGTTATGTGTTCAGGGATTTCAAGGGCGGGCAAAAAATTCACTTCTGCCAACGCCAGGCCCATCAAGCGCCCTGGCCGCGGCAGGGGGGAGCCCTCCCCCGCCCTCATCCGCACATCCGTGTCACACCTGCAGACCCACCTTGCTCCATGGTTGTGGCGGACTCAGGGCGGATCGGGCTATCCGCCACCACTCCGGTGGGCGATGATGGCGGCGCACGGAGGACAACCGCGCCCGGCACCTCCTCCGCCTCCTCTCCACTGGTCACGGATATGATCTCTGCCCCGTGCTCCTCCCCTGCAGAAGAGCAAACAGTCAAGACACAGAGCTCCAGCGCCGCGCTCCCCTGGCCCGCCAAGCCGGCGCACCGCGCTCTTTTTTGTCCCCCACCGGCAAAGGGGGCGTGCGAATAAAGTCAGGGCCGGCGCAAAGCGCGCAAGCGGAAAAGCTGCTCACCTCTCGGCTGCTGGCCCGCCGCCGCCAACCGTTCAGACTCCTCCTGAAGGCGCTCCATTGCGCGGTGGTGTGGCGGTGGTCGGAGCTGACCCCCCTGGCGCCAGCGCAGGAAGCGGTCCCGGAGCTGGCGGAACTTCCCACGGCATTCCTGTGGCGAGCGCGCGACGCCCGACACCGCCAGGCCGCGGGAGAGCGCCTCCCAGGCGTGCGGTGCACGTGCCCGCGCCCCGCGCATTAGCTCCCCCGCGTAGCCCATGCGCAGGATCGCTGAGAGCAGCATGCGGACCTCGAACCGACGCCAGGGGCTGCGCGCTCGGACACGAGGCGGCATCGCTCCACGCTGTGCGGCGCGCTCGCGTCTGGAAGGACTGTTATATCCCCTCGGCGAACGGTCCACAGCCACACTCCACGCACCCCGAGGGGATGCGGAACACGTCAATCATCACGAGGCGCCCCGATTCGGCAACCCCAAGATCCGCCCCCACCACAAAGAAAGGTGGATTGGACCATCCAGGGAATTGAATGTCAGCAAAATGTTCATTGGGCGGACATGCAGGCGGGGAGCCGGCCCTCAAGACGTAACAGAATCGGCGGGCACAGGACCGGGGAGCCCAGTCCTTCAGGCCAGAGACGCCGACAGGTGTCTGCACAGCCGTGGGTCCTGCACACATGCGGCCAGTCAGCGTGTGGCGGGCTCTGGTCATGCCGGGTGCAGGACCTGCCCGCTGCTCTTGGGGCTGGCACCCCGCGTCACTTCGAACAGCCCTTTCAGCAAACCCCAACAAGCGTCGGCAAACCCGGACAGCGCGCATAGAGTGCTATGACGCGATGCCAACTTATAGTGACGATCAATGCATGACGCCACCTGCCGGCCACTTCAGGTGCAGCAACTGATGGCCTATTTCTCGGCCATTTTCCTGTGAGCATGCGCCAAGGGAAGCGCGTCACAGAAGTACAGCCGAGAACCTGTGGACGGTCGACCGCGAACGCGTGTAGGGGGGGTGCCGAAACACACGGGCAGCACGTGAACAGCAAAACCCGCTGGAGACACGTGTAAGTGCAATCGCGTGGACGGCACGTGAAATGCGTCACGTCTGTTTCGGCTCTGAGTGTGGTATGGACATGGAGCTTGCAAACCGCCCAGTCTAAATTTGCTGACTCTGCGAGATTCGCTCTCCTTCTTCCAAGCGGTTAGCATACTGCCACGGAATGTGGGAGAGACGTGCATCTGGACCCTGTCTTGTGTCGTAGCCACATTGGGATTCACGCTTCTGGATTGGTGGGAAATTTGAATAGAATTTCTTCGCTACATGCTTGCATGGGTGAAAAGACAATTCTGTTCTGCCCTTGAGGTGCATTTTAAAAAAAGGTTTTTTTAGGAATTTAAAAGTTGCCCCATTATTTCATAGTTCACTAAAACAGTTGTCTGCAACTGTTTCAAATGCCCTATTATAAAGGCTTTTTAAGTGTCAAAGGTTAACTGCGTTCATGAGCTTCACATGATCGGAACACAAATGAAGAAATGGGTCCTTTTTATTACTTGTAGGTGAGCCTTGTGTTTTTAAAACTGCTTTATCCACAGTAGGGGACCCCGTAATCCACATAAATAACAAAAAAAATTTTACACTTTAACATCAAACTGTCACAACGTTAATAGCATGAACATGAAACATGACCCAGAATATAGAAATGCAGATACACAGTTTCCAGGTTCTCAATTGCTCTCTTTCAAGGTTCATGATAGGAAAAATTCCTGATACGTGATCTGATACACAGGTTAAATTAAATGGTACCCGCTTCTTGTACTAGGGGTTGGAAACACTAGGAAATAAACACTTTTTGGCCACCACCAATTCATATTCCTGAATGCGCCCCTTCGTTTCTCCAATGGAGGGGAATTGTGGCCAGAAAAGAGCAGGGGAGCAGAAAGCAACATTGTCCTCACCTGTTCAGTTCTCAAACCCTTTTTTTACATGCACACTTCCAAATCATGGTGAGATAATCTGTGGCCATGTAAATTGGCATAGGAATGTGTCTGAACCATTGCAGTGAAAGTGGCAAACCCGGCTTTCAAACAAGGGCTCAAGAAATCATTGCTACTGATGCAATGCATCCTGCCTCACTATTGATCTTGTGCCGCTAATCATTGGAAGGCAATAGATGAATATTATCTCCTTGACATTGGATGGTTAACACAACACACTCCATAGTTAGAATGAGCGGTTATGCATTTGCTCTACAAAGTCAACCTCTCCCTGGCCCTACCCACACATGAACGCTTCATACTGGCTGATCTTGCAATTGCTGGTTGGGAGTCTGGAACACTGTGCGCCACTTCAGAAGGGTGGCCCGTCATTTTTTGTTGCACCATTAATTCCCCAAGTGTTTGCAGCGTGCTGACTGCCGCCTTCATAACATCAATGTTTTCCCTCCATGTCTTCCTCAAATCATCTCTCTCCTTCCTTGCCTCCTCCAGAAAATCCAATTGAACCCGCTTATCCTCCTCCAACCACCTGAGATTTTCCTGTCTTTCCGTTCTCCATTCCTGAAGCTGTTCTCTGTGCAAATTTCTGGTTTGGCTGAGCATTCTGTCTGCCACACCATATAGGGCGGCATTTTTACGCTTTCTGTTTCTGATTTTTGAAAGACGTGTTCCCGGGGAGAGCTCCGCTGGTTCAAGTGTTGGACTTCCTGAGCGTCCTGTGAAAGAAAAGGTTGAATTTTGATTATGGTGTGACAAAAAATGCACAATAAAGTTCAATTTTGCAACAATAACAATGAATCCGGTCAACCACCGCGATCAAAACCAAGCATCACACCGTTGGTTCACCACCAAAGGTTAAAAACCCACTTTTAGCTTGGCCAGACTGCAGCGTGGTTTTGGTGAGAGACCACATCTCTCATTTGAAAAGTAAGGATGCATCCTTGTTTTTTTTTTTTTAAAAGGTGCCACGTGGAAGAGTTTCGTTATTATTCTTTGAAAATAATCTCAACCTTTCTCCCAAATGATGTTCTGTGACTCCAAAAATGGGACGTCAATTGATTACGGTTTTGATTTTGCAAATGAGAGACAGAAAATACAGCAGGAATTACCATTTGCAGCTTCCCCGGGTGATGTGGGAGATGCCTGCTCACCAATCCAATCTTCCTGCGCATCATTGCAAGGCACCATGTTTTCTGTTAAGGAAAAAAAAGGGTAAATAGTATGTAACCACAAACATTATGACGGGAATGCATATAGTGATGCTTGAGTTGTTAACCTTACATCCTCGTTCACTGAAAGGGACCGATAGATAAAATGGCTTGCCTGGATACTCATACTCTTCTTTTTGGGGAAACTGGTATCGCCCATGCAGAGCAGCGGTTGACGACTGAGAGCCCCATGTTTCACCTGAGGTCTAACACCGGGATAGATATTTTGCAAGAGGTCATTTCATAGGTAACAAGAAACTGGAGAAAATCGGTAGCCCAAATTATTCGCACAACAAAAATATGAGATGCCCATGGACAGCACTATAAGCGGGTCATTGGCAGCGATGACCAGCATATGCCACACAGCCCAACATCAACCATCCTGCCTACTGCGAACCCTATCCTGGCCATTCATTGCCGATAATGTAAAACATACCTGCAGCGAAAGGAGGAGGGGGGATCAGAAATTGTCTGGATAGGGATGCTGCCGAGCTGAGAGAGTAATCCAGCATCCGTCAAATCGGTTATTCTGGGTTTTCTGCCCAAAATCCAGTCTGAAATGGGCCCCAATAATGGCTGACTGACAGGCCGACTTGGCAACCGGACGTGTTAACATTTTGGAAAAGACCTAGAACTGCGTTCCAGTCCATTCCTCCTCAAAATGAGCCCCGGGTATCCTGATAGGTATTGCAAGGAGGAAAGGGGAAATGCACCAAGGATAAAGGAATAGCAGGGTGCAGTGTCAGCTCATGTTAGCTTTTCCTCGGCAATTCTAGTGGCTAGCGATTATTTGATGTGCGCTGCAATTGGACATTCAGGAGGGGGACTGCCATTACTGCCTGGCTGTCCCATACTCCACAGACGTATGTAAGATTGAGTTCACATTCTCAATGTGGGAGAAAGTGTTTTGTGGGAAATGTTGCTTGTGTCACATTGTCAACCCCACGCATCTCACCTTTGTCTGCCAGTCCATCAACCGTGGTGTCCAGGTCACAATCTGTTCCATCGTCTGTGGACATGGAGCTTTGAGCTGCGGATTGGGAGAAAAGTAAAATGTCACATGTAGCACACATTTCTTGGAGGGTCAATTAACAACACACTCTGTGGTGACAAAGATGAAGTCATGCACACCCCTTGTTACCTCTTGCAGCAGGTGAGGAGCTTCGTATCTGATCGTAGTCCAACGTCACAAGGTCATGGGTGAAGAGTTCTTCTGACCCGTCTGAGGGGATCACCTCTGGCCGACGCTGAAGCTCCGGAACAGCTATGTTTAAGCTCCGAGCAATGCGCTTTGGCTTCACACTTGCGTCCCCACGTAGGATGCTGTGCAGCTCTCTGAAGTAAGCGCATGTGGTGGGCGAATTACCAGATGTGCCGTTATGAGCAATGACCCTCTTGTATTCCAATCTCATGCTTTTCGTTTTGTTGCGGCACTCAAGAGCAGATCTTTTGTGTCCCCGAACAGCCATTTGGGAGGCAATTTTATGAAAGCAGTCAATGTTTCTGTGAGACCTGCGCAAGGCCTGCTGAACCTTGTCCTCGCCCCACAAGTCCAAAAGATCTAATATTTCTCTTTCGCGCCAAGTGGCGGACCGGACAGTGGAGGATGCATCAGATGACATTATTAATGGTGTCCCACACGGAGATTGTTCACCCACCTTGAGGCACTGCGGACAACGGATGTCTATATTGAAAGGGTCGAGTAATTGTCGATTGCTGCAAACCGCTCGAATCTCGGCTGCTCAATAACGCCGAGCATGCACAAATGGAAATTTCGGACCGTTAAAATTCGCGCCAAAAGTAAAGCTATGGGTGAAATTACCGATAGTTCGATGCATCAGAGTAACAGATCAACATTAAGTCATTGTTGTGAACCAGTGTTCGATGAGCAGTTAATCAATGAAGTTTCTTTGCTTTATCGAAATAACGGAACTTTTCTAAAAGAATTTAAAAAATGGATGGGAGAGTGAAAAGGGGGAGAGAGGATCTGGTGAAGGTGGGTTCAAGAGCCAATTATTCTGTCGTGTTTTCGGATGGAACAGTGGCTGCGTAACAGCGATATAAGTTTAGTTAAAGATAAAAAAAAAGGCGGCTTTTCGTTTTCCGGTTCACGGATACGGCAACAGATAGGGCAAAAAAATGGACAGTGGGAGTGGTTTGGAGTGGGCAAAAACCAGTAGCAGCGGATTCTTTTGTTCACATCCACGGTGCTTACGGCGCAAGAAACGCGCAGGAAACCCATGAAATAATCGTTTGAAAACAAGCGCGGGAAAATCGGATGTGCAGTAAGAGTATGTGAACGGCCACGGGACCCGCGGATTTTATGCGGGGGAAAAACGGAGGAGATTAGAAGTGTGAATTCGGCCTCAGAGTTAGTGAACCACACAAATTCGTACCCTGTTCTGCCTTAGGCCCAATTCAGAAGAAGCAGACAGATAGAGTCCGATGAGGAGAGGAAACTGAGTTACTTTATTCGAATAGAGGGAAGACCGTGGATACAAGGGCAATAAAAGCCCAGTAAAACCAATCGTTCTTCAGAGGTCTGAGAAACATTACATCAACTTTTATCACCTTGGGTTCATTATATATTCAGTAAGTTATTGGTTGAGTTAGTTACGTGTACATATGACTTAGCATCATTCCTTTGGTTTAGCATAATTAGGGGTTGTCCCCTTACTCAATTAACACTTGTAAAAATTGTTTATCATTTCAAAGAACAAACATTCTTTCTTTGGCAACTCTGATATCAGTTCAAGTATCCATTGGGCAGATGTGTGTAATTTTCACTAGCCCGGATCTGTTCCCATCCTTGATGTAGCTAGCAGGACAACTACCCATTGTTAATTTATTCCATCATATGATATAGGTGCTGGGCAAAGAACATTTCCCAACATTCCTGAAACAAAGGCTTTAATACAAGTGCCCCAATCTATGGCAGGATGATGGCCATCTATCTCTTGCAATGTTGCCAATGAGGGAACTGAGATTCTACAGGCCTGGATCTTAGTTATTTTGTTGTCACAGATTCTAGAAATGCAGTTTCATTTTCTACTGTCAGCATTTTTGTTAGCTTGCAAGGACAAAAGAAGATGAGTAAGGGGCTTCTCTTAGTGTGGCTGTGTAAAGACAAAAATCATAAAACATGATTATACTCTGAGGGCCCCTGCTTACTACTCAGAATTTAGGGGAGGTCAGGGCTGTGTCCCACAGTAGGTATTGTAGGATGTATGTCAGCGGGCAGAGAGATAGAACCCGCCTATGCTGGGAAGCGAAGGTAATGAAGAGCTGGCATTAACAGGACTGTCTGGTGAATGGTTTCCTCATGTTTACCTCTCAGTGTCTTTGGAATTGATAACTAGATGCTGCACATCTGACTGGAGGATCCTGCTAGTATGTTGAGTGTTATGTATTTGGATTGTTGGAGCCACTGTAGTTGGGGGTGGAGTTACTAGCTCTCCTCAGAGTTGAGAGAGTCGGTTAAGAAAGATAGCTGCAGCAGTTGTTCCCTGTTACTAGTTATTGTTCAACAAATGGCTGATGGTTGAACCACTGCAGTTGCCTTCCAGTCTCAGTACTTATTATTGAGATAATAGGTTTGGCATTCTTGGCAGATGGGACAACTGCCAGAAACTTTGTGACCCACAGATGGTATGGACAGTGCAGTGTGATCAGGATGCTGTCCCTCTCTGTCATCCCTATTATCTCTGTAACAAGGGGGATAGAAAGGAATGCGCAGAACAGGCATTCTGATCTGTATGTAGAAAGGCATCTCTCAGGGATATGCAACCTCCACTTGCCTTGGAGCAGAACTGAGGCTTGTTTTGACTTCAGGTATGGCCCATCACTGAAACACGGGATTCTGATGACTATCTTTGATTGTCCGCTCATGCGCCACCATGCCCTTATCACTAGCCATCTGCAATACCCTGCACTGAAGCCTGAAAAAGAAAGCACAGAGTTATCTGTACGCTGCCAGAAGCCCAGGTTGTTGGAGTGGTGCTTCTTCTCCTGGGTTGACCAGAGTTAACTGATGGAATCCATATTGCTGTGGGTGGTCCAACCCCCAAAGGAGGCATCTTTCGAGAACTGTGGTTCTCAAAAGCTTGTGCTACAGTAAAGTTGGTTAGTCTTAAAGATGCTACTGGACGCTTTTCTATTTTGTTACTACAGACTAACACGGTTAACTCCTCTGGATCTATGACCATGGAAAGCACCGCATTCAGCCGATTGGAGAGGAAATCCATCAACCTCATGAAGAAACTGGCACAAATACAAACAGACATCATCTTCTTTTCTAAATGCAAAAAATTGGACGTTCTACCCAAAGGACTGTGTGTGAAGAACCCACTTAAATCCACTTACTGCACAGACTACAGTGAGAAACTATGCAACACCTTATCCAGGAAACTCTTGATTCACCTAATTGGACTGATGTACAGCAAACAACAAAGGATCAAGCAAGAGATCTCCAAACTAGACTCTTCCATAAAAAAACGATGCCTCTATGCAAACCAGGAGCTGGCAGATTTTTACCAGAAGCAGAGAAACCATCTATTGCACACTACTTACTGAATTACAGAAGGAGAAGAAACTCTCAAAACTCCGGGATATAACAGGGAACAAGACCACTTTAGATCCACCTAGCAACATTATCAACCTCTCTAGCCACAAACTGAGCCAAGCAGAGGAATCTGTCCTCTCACATGGACTATCTTTTTGCCCAGCCAGACCCACACAAACCATACAACTGTGGAGATCTGGAGGCCTATTTTAGATGCCTAAGACTGAAGGAATTCTTCAACCACTCCACTGAACAAAATGCTGAACAGACTCCATCATAGCAGCAATCACCCTCCCAACTCAGCAATGCACAATCATTGTTACAAAGCTCCAGAAAAAAGAATTTCACATGGACACTCCCTGAGGGCTGCAACTCCTCATTGGACTTTTACATTGAATGCTTCCGTCGATGTATCCAGGCTGAGATAATTGACAAACAACACTACTTAAAGCAGAATCTCAGCCATGCAGAAAGAGATGCCATAAACAGCCTCCAAAATAATTCTGGCATCGTAATCAAGGAAGCTGACAAAGGCAGCTCAGTCGTCATCATGGACGAACTTAACTACATACAGGAAGCAGAGAGACAACTCTCCAACACAACATTCTATAAAACACTACTTTCTGACCCTATGAAGCAATACAAAAGAGAACTCAATACAATATTAAAGACACTCCCCATGGACATACAAAAACATATCCATATGTACACACCCCAGGAACCGCGGCCAGGAACAATCTACCTACTAACCAAAATCCACAAACCAAGTAACCCAGGACACCTCATTGTTTCAGGAATTGGCACTATCATAGTAGGAGTCTCAGGATATATGGATTCTATCCTCAGGCCCTATGCCACCAGCACACCCAGCTATTTACGGGACACCACGGACTTTCTCAGGAAAATACAGTCCATTGACAACCTACCAGATAACACCATCCTAGCAACCATGGATGTGGAGGCTCTGTACACCAATATCCCACATGCAGATGGACTGCAAGCCATCAGGAATATTATCCCAGACAAAACCACAGCACACCTCACCACTGAACGCATGGCACCACAATAGGCTAACATATTCATGGCAGACTTGGAGCAGTGCTTCCTCAGCTCCCATCCACTGAAACCACTCCTATACTTAAGATTCTTGGATGACATCTTCATCATTTGGACCCATGGGAAGGAAGCCCTTGAGAGATTTCATCAGGACTTCAACAACTTTCACCCTACTATCAACCTGAGCCTGGACCACTCTACACCAGCACAGGTACCAAGCCCTGCAACAGACCCAGATGCCAGCTCTGCCCTCATATCTACCCAGGAAATACAATTACAGGACCCAATGGTGTCAACTACACTATCTCTGGCTCTTACAGCTGCTCATCCTCCAACGTGATATATGCCCTCATGTGCCAACAATCTGCTCGGTACATTGAACAAACCAGCCAACCTCTGCGCAAAAGAATAAATGGACACAAATCTGACATTAAAAATGGCAACATCCAGAAACCAGTGGGAGAACACTTCAGTCTATCAGGGCATTCCATCATGGACTTAAAGGTCACTGTAGTTCAACAGAAACCTTTTCAAAAACAAAATCCAAGGGGAAGCTGCTGAATTGGAATTCATATGTAAATCTGACTCAGACTTAGAGAGACTATGAATGGTTATCTCATTATCAGATGTAACTGATTTCATTATCAGAAGCAAACTGATCCTATTACCAGAAGCTACTGATTGCATCTACTCCCCCCTCCCCTCTCCATCTCTATATATCTGGCCCGTTTCTTCATACCCTCTATGCATCTGACGAAGAGAACTGTAGTTCTTGAAAGCTTATGCTACAGTAAAGTTGGTTAGTCTTAAAGGTGCTACTGGACTCATTTCTATTTTGCTACTACAAACTAACATGGCTAACTCCTCTGGATCTGTCATCAGGGTAAGGTATGGTGTGGAATGTTAAGGAGTATAGCACCTGAAGTGACAGAAAAATGAGTTTGTGCCGATTGTTGAGCTTCAGCTTGAAATGTCATAGGGACCTCAACTGAAATTTGGTAAATGCACCACTAAAATGACCACTTCCTCCAAAGAGTCTACAGCAGTATATGTGACCACCCTGAACCACAGAAATCATTGGTTAATGACAGCCAATTGCAAATGGTAATGGATGCCATTGATCTGAGCTTCTGCATGCACTTGAAGGTTTCATCCATTTTCAGCTTAGTTGACACACAGTTTGCAGTTCTCTTTTGTCTACGGAAAATTGAAACCAGTGTCTCTGTCCCAAAACTAGGCACCCATCCAGCCTTCAACCATGGAGCCATTTTTACTCAAAATTCCAGACACAGCTACATGTTCGAGAAGGTGGTTGTGTTCCCTTAGAATAATGAAATCGTAGAAGCAAACCTTAAATATTTAAGTAGTGCAGCATGAGCGTGCCCAGATAAACAACTCCCACTTTTCAATCCTACCTGTGCTTAATGGAGAGCAGCCTTGTTTGTAATAGGTTTTTCTTGCCATTAGCACACTCAGGCTGGGTTTTGCCTTTTAGGGATCCTTAACATCTTGAGGCTTGTCCATCATTTTTGCAGGATCTCCTCCCTCCCTATGTTCCACTACAACAGCTTTGCTCATTTGAGCAGGGCCTTTGGCAGGTGCCACCCTGCAAATTAGCAAAATCAACTGCCCATATGTGTGTATTCTCTATTGTGGGCCCCACCTGATGAGGCTAGAAAAGCTCCCACTCTCCTGGCTTTCCACAAACTATGCAAAACTGAGTTATTCAGGAGGACTTTTTACACAAGTAATAGGGCTGTACTATAATGAAATGGTTTGGAATGATGGGAACAGGATTGCAGACTACTACTATGTACGCTCTATTGCTGTATGCTCCTACAATATAATTCTGCATCATTTAACGTGTCATGTTTAAACGCTTATGCATTGTCTTCTGCAATCCAAACCTTACTGTACTATTTATTGGTTGTCATATCCTGTTGATAGTATTTGATGTAATCTTTGAATTTCAGTGAGAACAGCATACTAATGTAAATAAATAGCATCCACTATATTATCTAGAACCCAAACACATATTGGTTCTCTTTCTGAACTTTCTTGGACTAAGTAAGTGTATATGCTACCTTTGATTGGCTGTTTAAAATTATTCAAATGATTGGCTTTTTTAACTCTACTAAAAAAAAGACATCATTGTAAAGTTTTCACAGGCATTAGGATGGGAGCCAGGGGAAACATTGTATGCTCATAGGACACTAAAGGGATTAGAAGTGTAAAGGGATTATAAGTATAACTTGGCTTATTACGTTATCATATGATAAATATTAACATTCTTGCACTTCAGTCCTAAACGTGTTTGAGTAAGCAAGCCCAGATGAATTAATCAGGACTTGGGCTTTTCCCTTGCTTCTGGCTCCATATTGCATTGATTTCTCTAGAGAGTTCTCCATGCACAGTCAAAATACCTCAATTCAGTCTGCAAACTGCCTCTCAGACTTTTTTGCATTCTGCAGAGAGAAAGGCTGCATCTGCTGCAGAATCGATCTTTCTCTGGCTTTTCTCCCTGTGCACATACCCTGATGGTTTCCACCCCCCCCCAGCAAAGTCAAACCACTGCTTTGTTCAAGTTTTCTTCAGTGTGAGGCCTGACACTTTATCCTCTGCACCCTGATTGGTTGAACAGCAATCAGTCCAACTTTTTTAAGAACATAAGAGAAGCCATGTTAAATCAGGCCAATGGCCCATCCAGTCCAACACTGTCACACAGTGGCCAAAAACCAGGTGTCTTCAGGTCTGCCAGTGGGGAAGGGCCACTAGAAGCCCTCACTGATTGCCCCCCCAACACCAAAAATACAGAGCATCACTGCCCTAGACAGAGAGTTCCATCTATACCTTGTGGCTAATAGCCACTGATGGACCTCTGCTCCATATGTTTATCCAATCCCCTCTTGAAGCTGTCTATGCTTGAAGCTGCCACCACCTCCTGTGGCAGTAAATTCCATGTTTTAATCACTCTTTGGGTGAAGAAGTACTTCTTTTTATCAATTCTAACCTGACTGCTCAGCAATTTTATTGAGTGCCCACGAGTTCTTGTATTGTGAGAAGGGGAGAAAAATATTTTTTCCTCTACCTTCTCTATCCCATGCATAATCTTGTAAACCTTTTGAAACATCACAATATTGTTTAAAAAACAAAACCTGAAAGTGATGGGGGGGGGCTCGGTAGAGAACCTTGAATCCCTACTATTTTAAAGTGCCCCTCCGGAACACCTCAGCCAACCAACACACAGAAATGTTGTCATTGTTGTGAGTGCTAACCTTGGCAGTAAGTAGTAAATCATCTTCTGAATCAACACAAGATATGTAGGATGCCATTTTGTACGGGAATCTTGTTTTGTACTTTTTAGTCTTTTTTTTGCCCTTTAATTAAAAAAAATGTTGTACACATTATCTTCAAGCATTAGTAGAGAAGGCTGAAATGGACATGCAGAAAGGGAAAAGGAAGCAGTGCAGAGCACTTAGTGTGCTGGATTACCAAGACCTGGACTGAAATCCTAACCAGCTCTACAGCTCATGGACCAGTCACTCTAACATAACTCAGCAGGGGCGGTTGTTGCAAAGATAAAATGGAAGTAAGGAGAACCGAAGATGTTTCCCTGAACTCTTTGGAGGAAGGACTTGTAAACAAGGAAATGAGAGGAAAATGCTTTACAGAGTCAAACAGTTACTTTGCCAGTGGGCACTTTTATGGTCATAACTAGATAAGCCACATTCATATGCTCATGTTATGTTCCACACAATCTAAAAAACACCTCTCGAAATGTTTTCTTAGGTTTCTTTCAGTGTTGAGGAAAAATCGTAGAATTCCAGCCGAAAGTTGTCCTTCAATACCCAACACAGTCTCTGGCCTTTAATTTCTTTACAGGTACCAATCGTTTCTCCCAGTCTATCACAGGAAAAGCTGAAATCCAAGAGCACCTACCTTTTATGACCACCCTTCCATTTCTCCTTGATTATGGAGTGCCATAGAGCACATCCTCCAAAGCAGTCATTTTCTTCAAAAAAACCCAATACTTAGCCTGAAAATCAGTTGTAATTCTAGGAGTTCAGGCCCTATCTTGAAACTAGTAATCCTACTAACAAATAAAACCAGTACTACTGCTAATTGACTGCCAATAATTACTAGCATTTCAGCTGGAGTCTCAATAAAATTAGGTCTGATACAATTCTCATCCTCCTCTCCAATAGTATCTTTCAACTCATATTTGCAAAGTGTTGCTTGCAGAAGTTTTCAACTTCTCTAATGGTCAACCGGGGAGTACTCCAAGAAAGTAAAGTTTATTGTGTGCCTGTGATTCCAGGACACAACCATACAATTTGTGGATTATAAAAGTTAAAGTCTTTCCTCCTTTCATTATCTATTTCAGTATCAGTTTCACTCAATATTTATTAGCCATGTTAATTATCTTTATTTTAAAAAGTTCTTTATTTACTATATTAATGCTGATTATCCTATATGATTAATACGGTTACATATTATGGGTCAATAAGATAATCCTTATGATTATATATATCCCTAACAATGAATCTAACACATGCACAATCATGTCTAAAACAGTATTGTATAGAATTATGAAAAGACACTTGTCCCAAGATAGCTTCGTTCCCACTTAATTAAAAAGTTTTACAATTTACCAACACAACTACTGAGTTTCCAGTCATTTAAATAACAAGTTGTTTATAAGGAAACAGGTCCATTAACCCAACTCCATTTACTATACTGGACCTCCTCCTTTCTTGGTTAATTTGTTCTACTGGACATTAGTTCTCAGCTATCTATCTCTGAAGAGGCCCAGAGTCAGATTGCCTTATTTATTTCCATAAAATTTGCATGTAACCAGTGTAATAGGCAGTACTATAGCTAACAACACAGAAGCTCTTCCAACCTGGCACAAAGCTACTAAGATCATAGCAAGAGAAGTTCCCATACAATATGACCTTAAAAAGTTAAAGTGAAAAACTTCCGGCGGAGAAACTGAAGCCTCAAAAAAAAATCATTGGATTTCCACCCCCACCCCCCAAATCTATGGCAGAGAAGACAAGTAGGACGCATCTCTTCAGGGTAGATGTGGTTCCTTCTGTAGAGTTTGTTTCGCTACAATGAAAGCCCAGCATTGTCACTGGAAACTACCGTTTCCTCTTTCAAATACGGAGAATGGCACGCAGGAGGACTCCTCCAGCTCCTCCTCCAGCTCCTCCTATAGCTGCCCCTGCAACATAGGTGGCTGCTGACAAACCTGCAGCACCTGGGATGAGAAATCAGAGAACATGTTACTGCAATGCAAGTCCTCAGGTGCCAGCCTCACCAGTAGGAAGAATCGTTTTGCCATCAATGTGATTAATGAGACATACCAATTGACTGAAGTATGGCAACAAGGCTCCCAGCAGACACACCTCCACCACTGGCAATGGCAGCAGCTGACATCCAATTTGCAGCAATGGATCCAGATGTAATTCCAGCTGCAGTAAAACCCAGAGCTCCTACCACTACTGGAACAGCTGCTAAGGCCGCTATATTACAAGAAATACAATATTAGCTACATTGCATTTAATAGGATCTCCTGGTAGCTTACAACAAACAGTAAATAAAGTAAAACAGAAAAACATATTACAGAATAGACAGCTGTCAAGAAGCAGTTGTAAACCCATTATTAGCACAAGAGATTCTTTTTAAAAGGTCTTTTATAATACGATTTATATGTAAAGGGCCTCTCAGTAGCTGTAAGTGGACCTTCCCCTCTAGATGTGTGGTACTGTTCGCTAGCAGTCCTGTGGCCATTCTTATTTCTCTATGTACCCCACACTGTCAAAACTCTGAAAATAAGTTCAGCATCCTGGTAAGTTTAATGTTTACCATTAAACTTGGTGCCCTTAATGTGGTTCCCTTAATGATGTGGGATCAGAGTAAGGATCAGACTGTTAATTAAGCCTGAAACCACCGCTGATGAACCAATGCTTTTGGCCGCTTGTTGCTTTCAGCAATCTGGTACCAGGGTCTAGAGCAGTTACAGCTTCTGAACATCATTCAAAGAAAGAACATTATTCAGAAGTCTAGTATGGTGCCAGGAAGGCTCGAACACCTGTAGTCAAATTCCTTCCATCTAGGAAGGAAACAGGAGGTGCCCCCAGCCACCACTGCCACTTGGCCCAATGGATTGAGCAGATCCCTGAACCAAGAACGTGCATTGTCAAGAGCAGTCCCATTCAGCAAAGGTACAACACCTACTTCCAGATCAATTGTATTTTCAACACAGACTTCATCTTGCTTGTCCCTATCCAGTACATCACCCGTTTCAGACACCAGCTCAGGATTCCTACTGCCTCCTCAAGGCAGTAATGAGAAACAGACTTAGGCTGCTTCCACAATGAGCATGCTAATCCAGAGCAGGGTTGTTGTTTTTTTGGAATATCCTAATGAAGTTGTTCCTTAATTATCCATTTTTCATGTTTTCCTCAAAACTGTGCTGTGATCTTCCCCAAAGCTGGTCTAATACTATGTTCTTGCAAAGATCACTGACAAAGGGCCTTTGAAGGTTAAGCGAATATTTTCACAGCTCCCACCTATACCAGTGATGTTTTCCTTGCCCCCTACTATTTACCCCACAACCATCAGAAAGCTTTTTTAAAAATATAGAATGAACACATTGATACAGACATTACAACACTCTAATGGTTCCTCTTGATTCCCAGCTTTCCGTTTTAAAGAGCCCTGAGCCCTATTTGATTTGACAATATAAGGAGAATGGGAACCCCCTGCCATGAAAAGGGCTAGAGCCCTTTTTTAAAAAAAATGAAAGTTGAGATTCCAGAGTCGATTGATTATTTTAACACTATAGCAATATGTCAATTACTAATTCGGGGGGGTGGCACTTCTGGTTGCAGGGGGAAGTGGCAACAGCAGGGAGTTGAGGAAAGGAAAATGGAGAAGGGGAACTGCCACATGGATTCTCCATTCCTGTTGTTTGTCTCTGCATTTGTATTTGCAGTGACAACAAAAACTACATGGAGAATCATTGCCATGCAGAAGCAACCCTGGGTGAGCTGCAGGTGGTGGCATCCAAGCATAAGCCTGCAGTCTATTTTACCTAGCAGAGGTCCCAGGTGCTTATTAACCAAACAGAACCCTAAAAGCAGAACAGCAGCCCTCTAGCACCACCTTCTGATATGTATCCTCCAGGAAGGGACACAGAAGGCAGAGCCACCCATACTCAATTCTAGCTAGGCAGTCCAGAATGATACCACGGCTGAGGCTATCATATAGATCCTAAAGATTAAGAACCAGAAAGGATATGCTTGCATGGCACCTCCTGACTTGATCATTCGCCAAGGTGACCAAAGCAGTTCCTATTCCCAAGCCAAGTAAAAACAGGTCGATGACCAGAAGTCCTACAGCTTATTGCAACCACATGTTTGGGCACCCTGTCTACGAAAGGAAAACTGAAATTGGCTGATAGTTGCAAAGAATGGAAGTATTAAGGGAAAGTTTCTTCAGTACTCTCAACAGCTTCTTTCAGGTACTGGAGAAACCATTCCCTGACTGAGATCTGGAGAACTGCTGCCAATCAGACTAGAGGACTATCCTAGAGGAACACATGGTCAGACCCCCACGTGCCACTAATCAACAGGACCTAATTTCACCTACCCAGTGGAACAATTCTCTATAAGGGAGCTTAGCAGTCCCAAAGTTAGTTGGTCACCATTTTTTACTAGCAGATCTGGCTTATCAATTGTGCTCTAAAAGACCATAATGCAAACTTTTCGCAAGCTGCCTGCTCACCTAAAAGCAATCCTCACTCAGAAGAGGTGACCAGCTTTTGACAAGCTAGCCGTGCGCAGCCTGCTGTCAAGGAGAGCATCATGTCTCTTCTTGAGCCCAATATGCTCCTTTTTGTTCCCTTCCTTCTATCAAATGTTATCTGGTGTCTCCTTTTATTCCTCATTTCTTTTAATCAACACAGAAACCAAGAACCTCAAGCTCAAGAAAACGGTGGAAATAGCTTATGGGTTGTTCAAATGGTTGAAGAATTGAAGGACAGAGTACTGTCCTTTGAAGTCCAGGCTGGAATTGGGATAGGGGAGAAGAGCAGGGCTGGTTCAACTTTTATTTCTTTCCCCACTCAAATCGAGGAGGGTAAAGGAAGTTTTATCAGTTCAGAAGCCCAGTCGTCAATAATACCAAATAGATCAATATGTTATTTAGAGATTATAAACTTGCAACTTACCCATGCCAGCGGCAGCCCCAATGGCAGCCCCTGAAACACCACCAATCGCAATTGCAGCTACGGAAAGATATTTTTGTGAGACATTCAAAGTATGAGCAGAGGGAAAGCAGTGAAAGCTTAAGCTAGTGAGCGTAGTCTTAACCAGATCTCAGCTAAAACATACTTTCTGAATTAAAACAGATTCAGGGGTGAAGTACACTTTCCCACATCTTTAGTTTTGGACCACTCAAGCAGACATACCCAACCATTTAAGAATTGCATCCACGGAGAGCCCCTCTCAGTTCAAATTGGGGCTATGACCCACAGATAGATGAGTATCCTTTGCCATTTGCAATTTTACCAATCCCTGTTATTAGCACTGGAAGCAACAAGGAGAAACTATTCCTTTATCTACTCTTTCTTGTCCATCTGTTCTCTCCGCCAAGCATAAATAAACGTTCAGGGGCAGCGGGGGGGGGGGATCAGTTTTGATTTGGCAAATGAATACAAAAAGGGAAAGTTAAATCCCTTCTCACCCTGTGCCAATAAAGAAAATGAAGTTGCCTCCCGCCCTCCCCAGGGACAATTAACTGAAGGGGGGGGGGGGAGTTGAGGATCAGCTTTGGACAAAGCCAAGATGCTACACCTCTCAAAACAAGAAGCTATTGGCAGCTTTTGTTTCCCTGCCCTACACATTCCACTAATATAAAGACAATGCCAAGGGAGGGAATGCAATCCGTGTTACAGCTGACATCAAAATGGGGGAAAACCACCCCACTCTTGACCAACTGGTCAATGGGGAGGACAGAACAACACAATGTCAGGTTGTCAACTCTGCTTTCATAAAACAGATGACTGCTTTTTATTTTGGGAGCAGTTCCAGAGGAAAGCCAACAAAACCCACAGTAGAGAAAGTGTATTAACACACACTGGTAAGCAATCAGTCAAGGTTAGCGGCTGCCATGACAGTACTCCTAGTTTAATCCTTGCTTCTCTAGAAAAGGGATCCCCCAACCTTTTTGAGCCTGTGGGCACATTTAGAATTCTGACATAGTATGGTGAGGGCTGCTGCAGGAGGCAAAATGGCTGCAAAATGGCTGCTGCAGGAGGCAAAGCCAGCCACACAACAGCTGCCACAGCTTACCTTCAGTCATGCAGAGAAGATCTTTATGCTGCAGTGGCAGCTGTTGCCAAATAAACAGTTTTTAAAACTTGCATAGCCAATCAAATCTCCAGTGGTCCATTAGAAGCCTTGCTGGGCAAAAGCCCCATCAGGCTACACTCACTTTCTAAAACTGCCAGGAAAGCTGTTGGAAGGTACAACATTGGGGACCTCTCTCATAGGATTTGTTTTACACACCATAGATCCAGAGGAGTTAGCCGTGTTAGTCTGTAGTAGCAAAATCAAAAAGAGTCCAGTAGCACCTTTAAGACTAACCAACTTTATTGTAGCATAAGCTTTCGAGAATCACAGTTCTCTTCGTCAGATGCATCTGACGAAGAGAACTGTGAGTCTCAAAAGCTTATGCTACAGTAAAGTTGGTTAGTCTTAAAGGTGCTACTGGACTCTTTTTGATTTTACATACCATAAATCCATGCTTCTTCCACTGATGTCCCTCATCTGCTAGGTTTATACAGCAGGGAGGGAGAGTAGAAAACCTGGTTTTAGGACACAGGGTTAGACATCCATTTTTCCTACATTATAGGACTAGGAGAGGCTACTGCTGGAAGTGGGCAGTCAAGCCTCTAGAAAATCCCATGAAAAGAAGGGGCTTGAGTCATGGCAACTGCTTTACCTATTGGATGTCTGCCATATGGACATTTGGGTGCTGTACTGCAGTGGAAGAAACGTTACAGATAACCGAGCCCCCAAAGGACTGTCCTAAATTAATTTTAAGACCTTTTTATCATGGAAGTAGTTGGGAGGAACGAGAAACGTAATTAATGAACTAGTCCCTTACCATATCTAGATTGTGGAGAAAAGAGAAGAAAAGCCATAACGGGGGAGGGGGGCAAACTGGAGAAAATTTGAAACACTCACCCATTATAAATTTATTCTCTGTTTATCTCCTTCCTTTATCTTGGGTGGATAAGACAAACAAAACTGTGGATAAGACAAACAAAACAGTATAAACTAAACTTAACTACAAATCCAGAGACGTACCGCAGTAAGAAATGCATACACCATCAGTAGGAACATACTGCCATTATAAGGCAAAACAGAATTGTCAAATGCAACTACTATAACTCCCTTAGGGGGTTAACAAAACCACTCTATGAACAGTATATTTTTGTATATTTCAAGCCTAAAGTGCCAAGTGTTCTATGTGTAACAATAATCAAAAATATACATCGCATTAATCAGTACAATAAATACAATAATTATTTGATGGTCAATAAATACAGAAGCCATGTGCTTTTGAAACATTCTACTTGCAACACAGCAGGAGTAATTTATATTATCCGATGTCCTTGCCCTGCTTTGTATGTAGGAAGCACTATTCGACCAGTTCGAGTTAAGAGTACAGGAACATTTATCTAAGATCAGGAGAGGGGTAAAGGAAGCCCCGTTGGTAGAACATTGGGACACTCACAGCCATACAGAGGAAGATTTTAGGTACACAGTCACAGATATAGTGACATGCGGAGGAGGGAAACTGACACAAAAACTCCTATTAAAGCAAGAGGCTAAATGGATTTTTGAACTGCGGACATTGAGCCTTGTGGGATTAAATCACAAATGGGACTTTATCATGGTATTTGTAAGGATGGCCCTTTAATATGTGTGGTAGGCACTAAGTAGGATTGGCCCTTTAAGATCTATAACAGAAGAGTTTGGTGTCTTGCCCCTTTATGGAAGCAATTACTGTCAGAGCGAGCCGACTGGGTTCCAAGGAATGTGTTCCAAGGCATTCTGTTTGTTGGGAGTAAAGAGACCTCGTTTGATGTTCTATATCTTTGTAATCACTTCTAGGAGTACTGATGTTGTAATTTTTGAATCTAGGATTGAGTAATTGCCCTTGAAAAAGCAAAATAGTGGGAAACAGATGTGGCCAACAGTCTGTCGGGCAGAAAGGTCATCAGGAGATGGAATTCATTAAACGTTCCTGAGAAGCGGAATTTCTCTGAGAGGAAAGGACTACGTTTGATGACCAGTGGAAAAGATTCATGGATTTGGACTTGACTCCTATGGCACTTGCCTAAATTTATTGAACAGTGATTGTTATGACACTGAGAGATCTCTGTCTTTTGGTGCTACACCTCTGAAGATGCCAGCCACAGCTGCTGGCGAAACGTCAGGAACTACAATGCCAAGACCACGGCAATACAGCCCAGAAAACCCACAACAACCAGTGATTGTTATGCATTGAATGGACTACAGTTTTGATTGTTGACCCAGAGTTTTTCTATCTTCAGCTTCTGTATTTATTGACCATCAAATAATTATTGTTTGTATTTATTGTACTGATTAATGTGATGTATATTTTTGATTATAGTTACACTTAGAGCACTTGGCACTCTAGGCTTGAAATATACAAAAATATACTGTTCATAGAGTGGTTTTTTAAACCTCCTAAGGGAGTTATAGTAGTTGCATTTCTGGATTACTCCCACGTTCCACCCTTTGTATTGCTTCTAAAACAGAATTCTCTACAATAAACCACGTTTCCTTCAAGAAAGCACAGAGGAACAAAATTGCAAAACTGAAGGATTTAAAGTTTTCCGATGACAAACTTCAGGAAAGTGCATAGAGATCAGAATTTTACTTACATAAAACCAGCAGTCTCACATTGGTGACTTTCACATGGGCTTTTTGCTCTGGTTTAGACTCCCAACTACAGTAACTTATTCCTGAACTCCCACATGGCTTGGTTGCCCATCCATTATCTTTTTAAGGTTTCTCTGTGCTTTCCCAAGACACTTTTGATACAGTTTTTTTCCTGTGGGTACATAGCCAAACTGCAGCATTTACCTTCCATGTGGAAGATACTGTTGCTCTTCAAGAAGTGCCACCAACTGTGGTGCCATTTTCTCTCCCCACCCCGCCCACCTCCACAGCCGCCATTTTCTCTCCCCAACCAGCAAGGGGCCATTTCAGGTCCTTTTTAAACAGCTGGGTATTTAAGGGACCTAAAAGGTGAGTTGTTATAGCACTAGAGTGATCCACCTACCACCTATTTTAAAAAGTCACTCACCCTTTTCATTGCCCAGATTACACCTCTGCCCAACTGGCTAGCAACAAGAAACTAAAAAGGAATCATAAACATGTGGAAGACACCAGGGAGAAGACCAAAAATTAAAATAAAATCAGCCCACTAAACACTTCCCAAGCAGGAATCTCTGCATTTCATGTATCAAGCCTGAACATACTTACTCAGAAGTAACACTACTTTCAATATTGAAAATACATGCAAAATCAAGAGCATCTGTTCATATTCCTGTTCAAGAGTCTTCAAAGTTGCTAAAATGCAAGCCTTTTTCTGATTTGAGAAGACTTCTTAACCCAACAGAAGTAGACTTTATAGGTGTCAGCAGTTGCTAGGACAGACGTTCAAAAGGAAAACCTCTTCCTACCACGGATGTGCAATACAAAAATGGTTCATATAATCCAGGCGACATGGATTTTGCCACTTATTTAAGAAAAAGGGCATAACTGAAAGAGGCTTGCAATAAACGGAGGGGGGGGGAAGGCACAAGCAAATAAGGACTCTTGTCTTGACTGTTTCTGTTCCACCCTTAATTTCAGGCAACAGTCACAACAGCGGGGACTGGCGATTGCATCCTAGACCCCAGTGAAAGGCAATCAAGACGGTTTTCTAGGTAGGTAGCCCCCTCCCCTTAACCAAAGAAGCCATCGCAGGAAATACAATTTCGCTTTTCCTTCTCCTAAAACTAGCCTTCTCTTTGGGCAATATCTGTTCTATCAGTGCCACCCCACTACTTCCCAGCATAGCCAGCCCAGCAGATGCAGCGAATCAACAACTAACCCGCTACCTCGTCCTTACTCTTCCGCCGCCGCCGCCGCACCCACCTGCAAAAACGGCTCTTGCTACACCTATGTGCCGAGAGGCTCTTGGTTTATAAAACAGCTGGCTGGGTGGTAACAAGACAGCAGCTGCCACCCATCAGGCAGATCCGTTGCTTAGCAACAATTGCACGCTGCATCTGCGGCCGACAAGCCGCGCCCACCCGATGAAGATGAGAAACGCGGAGTGGAGTTAAGTTTCGATTTCTCCGCTCCCTTCATAATGGAGGGGGGAAACAAAAGTGATCCAGAGGATGCTCGCCAGGTGACGCCTCATGCGTGCTGCTGTTTTCTTTTCTGTTCTTAGGATTGCTAATACTATCTTTCGCAAGCTCAAAATGGCATAAATGGGCACTGCTCGGGACAACGTCTACTTAGTTGAGGACATAGATGCAGAGGAGTTAGCCGTGTTAGTCTGTGATAGCAAAATCAAAAAGAGTCCAGTAGCACCATCTGACGAAGAGAACTTGATTCTCGAAAGCTTATGCTACAATAAAATTGGTTAGTCTTAAAGGTGCTACTGGACTCTTTTTGACAGTAAAGTTGGTTAGTCTTAAAGGTGCTACTGGACTCTTTTCGATTTTTATACAACCTAGGGACCTCTGAGGGACCCAACACGAGAAGAACGCATGTCTGGTGTCTTCTGTTGTTTGGCTCTCAGTGGATCAGCCTAGATGTTCTCAGGAGGTACCTGAGCGGGTGCAGCCAGTTACATGAGTGCTTGCCAGGGACCCCTTGGTCTAAGAGTTTCACTTCAAGGAAAGTCACCTCCCCGCCCCCTTCCTACTGTAACAATCCCCAGAGACCAGTGTGTGTTTTCTGTTTCTTGGCTGCTACAGCAATCTTGGGAAAGAAGAAAAGCGAGGGTGTCATATCCTGGCCAGGGAAAGGGTGCAGTTGTTTTGATAGTGTTGCTTAGGTACCCCCAAAAGACAAGCATGAGGACTGAAGGATTGTCCCACCCCAATATCAGGTGTGGAGACAGTAGCGGAAAGAAATTACTCCTCTTCGGGCTCCAGAGACTTCCCAGACTTAGCAAAGGAAACCAGGAAAGAGTGGGTAATTGTTTTTAACGTTGGAGGTTTTTTTTAAAAGGGCTGCTGGATAGCGACAAGGCTGAAATCCTAAGTACACTTACTCAGGAGTAGGGTAGCCTGGGGGTGGGGGAGTCCTGTTCTTTTAACAGAGGTTTAATGGTATTATTCACCAGGTGATGTTACTTATCTCCACACCATGCAAAACTTCACCTGTTTCCATAAATTAAGCCACTATTAAAAAGACAGGACATTTTTTCTCCAGGTCATTGGCAAACCTACTAGGGAGCAAGTCCCATTGTACCCAATGGAACTTCTCATTATAGATGCTTAGGATTGTGCTGTAGCTCACCTCCCAGCACCCTCCTAAAGCTTGCAAATATGGACTTCTGCACTCTATGGGTATATGCCAAAATGATTTCATCAATTTTAGATGGTTGTTAAATATTTAGCAAACCTAAGCAGTCTATTCAGTGGGTGTTACTACCAGGAAAGTGTCCTTAAGGTTGCAGAGTTAGGCATGTTTATTTAGGAGGGGGACAAAGGTCTTTCAGCTGAAACTGTAACATAAAGAGGCTGTTGGTTGGGAAAGAACTGGTATATGATTGGTAAAATGGATTAGAAAGGCCCACTTTAGAATTTTGGGGCAGGAAATACAGGAGCTGAGGTATTACTTCATCTCCTTCACCTGCCCATTTTCACTTGTTAAGCCCAAGGAATGTTTTTGTCCAGGTTGTGGGCAACTGGAGGAATGACAGTCACACAGATGTAATAGTGTGGAAAGTTTAAAATACTTTTTTTCTTGATAAATTGTTTCTGTTTAAAGAAACTTTGGTTTTACAGTATCTTGTCAATACCTCACACCTATTACCCATTTACCAGGAACAGGCCTGGAAGTTAATTGTTTCTAAACTGACTCTCTGAGGACTAGCAGTGTGACTTCACTGGGTCCTCCTGGGGAGGAGTTAGTATCCCCCACAGCATTGTTTAGCCTAAAGTTAGCTTTCCTTTTAAATTTTTGCACGGCTGCCCTCCCCTCAAGAAAAAGAGTATGTGATCTCATTCCTGAACAGGTACAAATGAAACATTTTGTGACATCTAACAAGTCCATCTACAGTACAGATTGGGGGAGACCAACCATTGGATATACTTGATTAATGGTAATTATAGTTTATAGTTTGATTTCCAGCCTCCCTCTAATGATAATAACAATAGTATATAAACACTTTCAGTCTAATTCAGCCCATCTCACGCTTATTCTACTCTGGTCCAAAGAAACCAGCTCCAATTTTTGAGTTATATCTTATGGAAATTCCAAAAGATAGTGGTGATCTTAATGCATGGAAATAGGTAGGTGATGCTTTTTGTGCCATGTGGGTAAATAACCCCCCTATTAAACCTCTATTAAGGGAACAAGATATTTTTTTCTCTAGGTTGTTGGGATCCCTGCATTCCAGCTATGTAAATTCTTAACCCAGGAAAAGCAAAAAGGATTCTTGGAGAACTTAATCAAAGAGGGGCAGTCAGGGCTTTTTTTCGGGGAAAAGAGGTGGTGGAACTCAGTGGGTTGCCCTCGGAGAAAATGGTCACATGGCTGGTGGCCCCGCCCCCTGATCTCCAGACAGAGCTGAGTGGTGCAGAGGGCAATCTAAACTCCCCTCTGTCTGGAAATCAGGGGGCGGGGCCACCGGCCATGTGACCATTTTCAAGAGGTGCTGGAACTCCGTTCCCCCGCGTTCCCCCTAAAAAAAAGCCCTGGGCACAGTCCATGCTAACACAACCTGAGCCAAAAAAGGAAGTGTGCTAATTCTTAAATTGATTCATGTATATCTGGTGCACTAGAATACAATCAAACATTTACAATGAAAATTGATGTTCAATAAACAAAGACAGTGAAAGAACCAGTGGAATCACATCTCAACAATGAAATCACATCTATGACAATTTCTATAGACAGAGAGATGTTCATAGGAAAAGTCCAATTATTTAAAGTCCACAAAGGATCCCAAACAGCATATAAGCTGCTGATAAGTCAGCTGGTAGGTCGTGATTTCTGAACCACGAAGCCGTGCAACCGCAATGCCTCATAGGAGTAGGGCTGGTTGTAAGGCTGACATGGAGCAGCGGGGCAATAGCGTGGCAACGAGCTATGCCAGCCCTATCACTCTTCGCTCGTTTCACAACCTACCAGCTGATCCTTTGCGGACTTTAAATAATTGGACTTTTCCTATGAACATCTGTCTATAGAAATTGTCATAGATGTGATTTCATTGTTGAGATGTGATTCCACTGGTTCTTTCACTGTCTTTGTTTACTGAACATCAATTTTCATTGTAAATGTTTGATTGTATTCTAGTGTACCAGATATACATGAATCAATTTAAGAATTAGCACACTTCCTTTTTTGGCTCAGGTTGTGTTGGTTTTGGAGAAAGTGATACCCCCCCCCTTTTTTGCCACAGTCCATGCTAGCCAAAACTCCCATTCTGCAGCCTGCAAATTGTATCCCTCCTTTCTCACAATCTTTTTGAGGGAACTCAAAGGGGAAAAGTGTTTATTACCACCTCCGTTTGGACATCTGTGCTCTCCAGCATAAGTTTTCCTGTCTCCAAAGATATTTTGTTTCTCCAATACTTTTCAAGGGGCAATGGCAATCCTATCCCCTTAGGTACTAATGAACTGCCACTTGATAATCCTAGTCAGTTTGTAAAATAGTAATGATTGCAAGAAGTAATGAGATCATGCAGTTAACAGGATGGTATACGCTGTCAACAAAGCAAGCAAAGGTAACCATTACTCGTTTGCCCTCAGTGGCATCAGCATCCAGCCAAGTTCTATGAGCTAAATAACAGCACCACTTTTTACAAAAGAGCATGATTATTTTAAAGGGGGGAAATGTCTCTGCCCAAATCTGGCTAGCAGCAAATGCAAGTGAATGGACAAGTGTTTAGATTTGGTCTCCTGGCTGAAACCCCCTCTTGCATAAAAGAATTAATGAATATTTGGCTTAGTCCTAATTACCTCTTTGGAAGCTGCTGTTGCAACATTTTCCAAATTGTTTATTGTACCTCCTGTTCCCCGTGAGAAAGCCTGAATTTCCTGAAGTGGTTCAAGCCCTTCTATTCTAGGGGATTTATGACTGAAAATTGGTCTAAAAACAAACTACCATGTAATACCTTTTCTGTATTATGTGGTTTCTTTTTGGGGTTTTTTTCCTACTATGGACTAACATGGTTACTTACGATGTATTGTCGAAGGCTTTCACGGCCGGAGAACAATTGTTGTTGGGGGTTTTCCGGGCTGTATTGCCGTGGTCTTGGCATTGTAGTTCCTGACGTTTCGCCAGCAGCTGTGGCTGGCATCTTCAGAGGTGCTACACCTCTGAAGATGCCAGCCACAGCTGCTGGCGAAACGTCAGGAACTACAATGCCAAGACCACGGCAATACAGCCCGGAAAACCCCCAACAACCATGGTTACTTACGTTTTTGATTCTTGGTCTGAAACGGCTAACAAACTTACTATTTCATCAGCTCCTCTACTCAGAAATCCTTACTCACAAATATGACAAGGGGTTTGAGTTCCCTTCAGCAAGGATGCCAATGCCCTTGTGAATCAAATGACTAAACAAAGGAGTAAAAGGAAGACACTTCCTTGAACTATTTACATACTTAGGTCGGCTCCCCATCTTGTAACAGAGATAGCGCCAGCTTCTTCATCGGATCCCTTTTCCTCTGATCTCAAGGTGACTGGTAGATGTAACAACTAGGCAGCCCT